>NW_028318097.1:0-341466 GCF_062004578.1 Staurois parvus
AGATTTCCCTTCACTTCCTGTCCCATTGCCAAAAGAGGAAGTGAGATTAAATCTCTGCATATTAAGGGAATCCCTTAGGGCCCCCAAGTCACCAGAACTAGCGTCCCCATTGGAAGATTTCCGCTCTATTACTTTTTTGGGGACAATTTTGGGATTTGCTTTCACTTTCAATGATAATAGTAATCAGGACAAATAGTATGTGTGTGTGGGGGGGGGGGGGGGTTGGGAATATCCCCAACGGGGCACAGACAGCAATAAAAACCTAATATGTGTTCTAAACCCTCTCCACTCCATCTATAACTACCTTTAGTTATACTTTAATTCCTCCAAAGTGGGTAACAAATAACTTCCTTCAGCACAAAATCAAATAAACAATTCACGGTTCCAGCGAAACATATCATACAACTGGTTCACCGCCAGACTCTTGGTCCCCCCATACTGGGGTAGGGTTCCTCTGATTTGGTGTGATTATGTATTAGTTCCCAAGAGTATCAATCTTTGCTTACAACTTGAGCGACTCCACACTGCCCTCTGCCACAGGTGATGATTTCACCCTGCTGCCTTTCAAGCCTCCCCTGCCTGGGGCTTAACCCCTTTGAGACCAGGGTCCTGGTAGTCAGGCTTTGGAGGTTCTACCCACCCAAAACTCTTTGAACTTCTGAAATTCTGGGTCCCTAATACAGACGTATCAATCCAGAGAGTATTGGAAATCAGTCCTCTCTCTAGGCAAACACCACTCCCTACATGGGTGAGAACTAGGTAATGTCTCCCAAAACTGCCCCCCTTAAGGGGAATCTGATTTTTGACTAGGGGAATATATCTGCCATCCAGGACACCTTCCCAGTGTTCTGTACAGTACAGATATCTGCTCAATAAAAGAACATAAACAAGTAAATCTTCCAAATATGTCAAACATCAACTCATGTGAAAGAGTGTTGTGTTCCTCCACCAAGGAGGCAAAGGGGCAGACTCCCACTTCCTAAATTATAAGAGGGGTAGTCAGGCTGGTTCCCATTAAGTGCAAAAAATGGGCACTGCCCCAGTCTATAACTGTCATTCACAGCAAGGAGCACATGGAAGGGCGACACATATCAAACAATAAAAGAAACATTCCCAGCTCAACTTACCAACCAGCCTGCTAACAAACCAAATTAGCCAGTGTAACAGTATGGGTTCAAAACAGGGGTTTAGTTAGCCAACATTTGCAAATAAATGTGCAAGCTGCAGAGCCTCTTCATGGCACCCCCATATTCTACAGTTCCTAACTCTACAAAATTCGGTTTGTTTGCAAGCTGGTTGGTAAGTTGAGCTGGGAATTTTTCTCTTTTATTGTTTGACATGGTTCCCATTAAGTAGCCAGGATCATCTGCACTGAAGCATGAGAAAATGCCTCCTTCCCAACCATAAAACATATATAAAGTACACCTAGTGCTCCCTGTTTAAAATGGCCAAGTAAATTTTAAGACCATACCTACAATAAAAACAAATGCAAAGACTTTGAACTCTGTATGTAGTCTTAGGTTGGGGTTACTCCAGCAGCCCCCCACATTGAGTGATCCAGCTGACAGCTCTATAGATGCCATGAGACACAGACCTTCCATGCTGAATGGACACCAGAGGCTCAGTGCTCCTCCCTACGCGTTCCATCATTGGTTCTATCATTTTGTTTTCATATTTGTATTGATCATGTTGTTTTTTTCACTCACTTTGGCACTTATTATTCACTGTATGGTCATGTATATTATTGTCATTATTTATTTATATATTAGTTCACTGATCTTTGTGGGATTGATTATTATTATCATTGTTTATTAGGAGCATTCTTACACTACTTTTGGATTTGTAGCCGCCTATTGCTCAGCAATTGTAGTGAATTAGGAGTAGTCAGTCTCACAGCCCGGCACAGGTTTATTGTTTAGGGTTACTTCAGTCAGCTCTGTATATTGAACAACACAGGGAAATGGTATTACTTGGATGGCCCTGACTGCACTCACCAGTCACTGGAGATGTATCCAACAACGGGGTCGGTCTATTCCCCAGAAATGCTCCAACAATAAATACAAAGGAGGCATGACCACTTATCTCTCTTTTCAGTAACTTTATTGTACAATGTTCATTGCATCTCCCCCCAAACTCTGCTCTTCCACACTTTTCACCTTCTTCCAGGACTTTTCACCTTCTTCCAGGACATGTTCATTTTGGTTGAAAGGTGGATGAAATAATAAAAGGCTCCACATAGCTCCAACTCTGTGGATCATTCAGCCTGGAAAGGTGTAAGAGAAGTCCGGAGATCCCCTTAAGGATGGTATGGTAATCAGCCAGGATCCAAAGCTCTGTCCCTCCGGTGGTAGTAGGTGCACACTACAGGAATCCCTAAGTTAAAATGGCCGCCGGGCTATCTCGTGGCTCCGGGCGGAAGATGACGTCATGCTCTGTCGGTTCCTCCTTAAGGAACTTATTTGTTAGCGCTGCACTCTGTTTTTATCTGATATTTTTTATATGGTATATATACTGCAATTTACTTTTACTTTCTGACTGTCAATCACATTTCTTAAGGTGCTAAAAGGCCAGGGCAGTACAAACACCCCAAATGACCAAATGGGGAAAGTCGACACCCCCAAGGAATATGTTGAGACCACTTATCTCTCTTTTCAGTTAACTTTATTGTACAATGTTCATTGCATCTCCCCCCAAACTCTGCTCTTCCACACTTTTCACCTTCTTCCAGGACTTTTCACCTTCTTCCAGGACATGTTCATTTTGGTTGAAAGGTGGATGAAATAATAAAAGGCTCCACATAGCTCCAACTCTGTGGATCATTCAGCCTGGAAAGGTGTAAGAGAAGTCCGGAGATCCCCTTAAGGATGGTATGGTAATCAGCCAGGATCCAAAGCTCCGTCCCTCCGGTGGTAGTAGGTGCACACTACAGGAATCCCTAAGTTAAAATGGCCGCCGGGCTATCTCGTGGCTCCGGGTGGAAGATGACGTCATGCTCTGTCGGTTCCTCCTTAAGGAACTTATTTGTTAGCGCTGCACTCTGTTTTTATCTGATATTTTTTATATGGTATATATACTGCAATTTACTTTTACTTTCTGACTGTCAATCACATTTCTTAAGGTGCTAAAAGGCCAGGACAGTACAAACACCCCAAATGACCAAATGGGGAAAGTAGACACCCCCAAGGAATATGTTGAGAGGCATGTTTAGTCCATGAAATGGATTTTATTTTTTTGCGACAAATTTTTTCTTTTTTTTTTACACAAAGTTGTGACTTAAATTATATATTGATCACAGATGCCATGGGTATATGTGGAATAACACCCCAAAATACATTCTGCTACATCTTCTGAGTATGGGGATACCACATGAGAGAGAATTTTTTCCACTATCTATTACATTTTCGAAGACCCTAAAATGCCAGGATAGTACAAACACCCCCTAAATGACCCCTTAGAGGTAGGCCCCTTAGAGGTAGACACCCCAAGGAATTTAATAAGAGGCATGGTGAGTATTTTTCAGTTATCATCTTTGTCACAGGGTTTTGAAAAAGAAAGAAAAAATTTGTTTTCTTTCTTCATTTTCCAAAAACTTGTGGCAACAAATGAGATCTGCAAAATACTCCCCATGCCACTTAGCAAATACCTTGGAGTGTCTACTTTCCAAAAAGGGGTCATTTGGGGGGGGGGGGGGGGGGCTTCTACTATCCTGGCATCTCAGAGCCAACATTAGCAGCTTCTGCCACACATCACCCACTCTTCTAACAACTTGAAGAACACTTTTCTGACATTTTTTGTTAAGACGAAAAAACATTTTTTTTTTGTTAGAAAATTACGTTGAACCCCCCAAAAATATATATGTTTTTAAAGCAGAGGTCCTAGAGAATAAAATGTTGGGTGTTGCAATTTTTTGGTGGTGATTTCTTTTTTAATTTATAATTTGTTTTTATTTTTACACTTTCACTTTTTTGGGGGGATCAATTTTATTGTTATCCCAGGGAATGTAAATATCCCCTGTGATAGCAATAGGCAGTGACAGGTATTGTTTTCTGAGAAATCTGAGGTCTATTAGACTCTAGATCTCTCCTCTGCCCTTGACGCATCTGATCTCACCAAGATCAGTGTGATCGGATGCTTTCCCTTTTTAAAAATGGTGCCTTAATATCCAATGAAACTGAAATGCTCATAGCTTCCAGATGGCAGAACTGCTGGCCTCATTCTTGGATTCCCCTGTGGGACAGGAGAGCCCAAGAAATCCATGGATGGTGAGAGGAGGGGAGAGAGCCCTTCCAGCTGCTTGTAAAATAGATCCAGCAGCTAATTAGCCTCTAGGATTGCTTTTACATGAAAGCCGACTGCCAGCTGAACAAATGATACCAGGATGATCCCTGTAGCTGCAGCCACCTCCTGAGGTTCCAGTACATTGCTGGTCCATGTTAGGACAGGAGAGCCCAAGAAATCCATGGATGGTGGGAGGTGGATAGTCCTGGTATAACCACTCCAGTGACGTTCCAGTACATTGCTGGTCCATGTTGGGCATATATGTAATGGCAGAGAACACAGACATACGATGAATCGGGTCTGTGGACTAATATGGCCGCAATTCCTTCTTTTTTGTACATACACTGCTCAAAAAAATGAAAAGAACACATTGAAAACACATCAGATCTCAGTGGGGAAAACTCTCCTGCTGGATCTCTGTACTGACATGGACGGGGTAATGTGTGAGGAACGTAAGGATGCCCCATCGTTGGATGGAAATGAAAATGGTCGACCTACAGAGGACTGAATTCAAAGACACCCCGAAAATCAAAGTGAAACAATGATGCAGCAGGCGAGTCCATTTTGCTGAAATTTCATTGCAGCAACTCAGAATGGTCCTCGGTACTTTGTATGGCCCCCATGTGCTTGTATGCATGCCTGACAACATCGGGGGAGGCTCCTAAGGAGTCGTCGGATTGTGTATTTTCTCCCAGATCTGGACCAGGGCATCACTGAGCTCTTGGACAGTCTGAGGTGCAACCTGGTGGCGTCGGATGGACCGAAACATGATATCCTAGAGGTGTTCTATTGTATTTAGGTCAGGCGAGCGTGGGGGCCATTCCATGGTATCAATTCCTTCATCCTCCAGGAACTTCCTGCATACTCTCCCCACATGAGGCCGGGCATTGTCGTGTATCAGGAGGAACCCAGGACCCACTGCACCAGCGTAGGATCTGACAATGGGTCTAAGAATTTCATCCCGATATCTGATGGCAGTCAGAGTACCATTGTCTAGCCTGTAGAGGTCTGTGCGTCCCTCCAAGGATATGGCTCCCCAGACCATCACTGACCCACCATCAAAACGGTCATGCTGAACGATGTTACAGGAAGCATAACGTTCTCCACGGCTTCTCCAGACCCTTTCATGTCTGTCACATGTGCTCAGGGTGAACCTGCTCTCATCTGTGAAAAGCACAGGGTGCCAGTGGTGGACCTGCCAATTCTGGTGTTCAATGGCAAATGCCAGTTGAGTTCTATGGTGCCGGGCAGTGAGCACAGGGCCCACTAGAGGACGTTGGGCCCTCAGGCCACCGTCATGAAGTCTGTTTCAGATTGTTTGGTCAGAGACATTTACACCAGTGGCCTGCTGGAGGTCATTTTGTAGGACTCTGGCAGGGCTCATCCTGTTCCTCCTTGCACAAAGGAGTAGATACCGGTCCTGCTGATGGGTTAAGGACCTTCTACAGCCCTGTCAAGCTCTCCTAGAGGAACTGCCTGTCTCCTGGAATCTCCTCCATGCTCTTGAGACTGTGCTGGGAGACACAGCAAACCTTCTGGCAATGACACGTATTGATGTGCAATCCTGGAGGAGTTGGACTGCCTGTGCAACCTCTGTAGGGTCCAGGTATGGCCTCATGTTACCAGTAGTAACATTGGCCCTAGCCAAATGCAAAACTAGTGAAAAACAGTCAGAAAAGATTATCAGGCAAAAAAATGTCAATGACCTCCGCCTGTAAAACTATTCCTGTTTTGGGGGTCGTCTCATTGTTGCCCATATATATGTACTGTATATATATACATACTCACACACACTATAGTTTGCAGACATGTAGCAGAATACATATTGGTCTAAATTTATGAAGAAATTTGATTTTATTGGATATGTTTTATAGCAGAAAGTAGAACATAACAGGTTTTTAAAAAATTTCAGTTTTTTTTTTATCGGTTATAGCAAAAAATAAAAATCCCAGTGGTGATTAAATACCACCAAAAGAAAGTTCTATTTGTGTGATATAAAATAATCAAATTGTATTTGTGTACAGCTTTGACTGCAGAATTGCCCGTTAAAGTAGCGCAGTGCCGAATAGCAAAACATGTCCTGGTCATGAAGGGGTAAAACCTTTCCGGAGGTCAAGTGGTTCAGACTGAAGAGAAACCAATGATGACATGGATATGTTGTACCCTTAAGATTGGTCATTGTGGGAATTTCATACAGATACGTGGACCCCCCCCCCCCCAACCAGTGGGCGGAGCTATAATAACCCCACTTGATTCCTTATCCAAACTGAATGTGGATCCTGGCAGAGTTATTGTATTCTGACATTGGGGAGACTTCCCCGCCATCACAATACACTGATCAGCACTGCCGGCTATAGACGGGGACACTGATCGAGCGGGAAAATCCGACGGGCTGGTTGTACAGAAGTGGATTGGTAGATCTTCTGTACAGCCAGCCTGCCCATACATGTGTCAGAATTCGGCCGTGCCCTGCTTAAACCGCCCGAAGTTTGATTCATGTATGAGCGGCTTAAATCTTTTCCTGGAATGACAAGACCCTGTCAGAGGGTAAAACACCTCAGCAGAGGAGCAGAGATTTGGGGGGATGCAATGAACACGGGGTATTGAATGGAGAGATTGTCAGCTCTGTGAATGACTATTGGGGGGTGGTAGTAAATCCCGGCACTACAAATGTCAGGCAGTATGGAATCATAGGATTGTTAGGTCTGGTCCTCCTCATACTCATCCTTGTGGTCTTTGTGGTCTTCAGGTCACCATCCCGTCACCTCCAATCACACACTTCTCTGGTGAATGTTATGGTGATGATGCACGGCTGGGACTGTCCTTTCCAGGAGGAGATCTTTCCCTGACATTCAGAGAGGTATGGAGGGCACAGGCTGGGGGAGGGGTGTAATGATGGGACATGGAGGGTACAATATGTCTGAAGACCCCCAGGCTGTCCAGGGGGTACAGAGGGGACCACAGCTCAGTATTATGGGAAGCTGCTTGTAATAAAAGGAGAGATTTGATTTCCAGACATCAGACAATATTACACATGTGCACAATACATTTTGTTTTCCTTTTGATTCGTTAATGAACTCATTTTGTTTAGTTTCATTCTTTAAATTCATTTTCACAATTTGTTTAGTTTTGTTTATTAGTTTTCAAATTTGAATTCCGTTCATCTTTTTATTTATTTGATTTCAATTTAAATTCATTTAGACCAAATAAAAAATATCAAATCGATCCAAAATCATTGTGAAGAATAGCTGTTCTGGTTGAAATTTGAAGTTTGGAAGACGTTTATATTCTTTCAATTGTATTCTATTCTATTTTTTCAGTTCTGTTCAATTCTTTTTTATTCTATTCTTCTATTTTATTCCTTTATTTTCTATTCTATTAAATCTATTTATTTCCTATTCTGTTCTGTTGTACTCTATTCTATTCTTTTTCTACTCTCATCTATTCTTTTATTTTCTATTCTATTTTATTCTATTATTTTATTTTATATTCTTTTCTGTTTTGCTTTATACTATTCTTTTGTATTTTATTTCTTTATCTTCTGTTCTGTTTTATTGTATTTCTTAATTTTCTGTTCTATTCTATTGTATTCGATTCTGTTATTTTATATCCTTTTCCTTTACATTCTATTCTTTTTTTTTTCCAAAAAAAACAAAGTTTATTGAATACAAAGTGCAAATCAACACACAAAAATATACAGATGAAGCGTACATAGGACACGTAGCAAAGCATATATAGCAAACAAAAGCAAATGCAGTCCAACGCCAGATCAATCAGTGTGAATAAACTAGGCCATGACAGGGCTGTGCCTGTAATATTCAGGTATACTTGTCAAATGGTTGAAATAAAGAGACGTCTGGCCTCCTACCGAAACGTCCGGAGGTAAAAACCTGTAGAGGGGAGGAGAGTACATGTGACGCCTGGGTAAGAGTCAATATTACAGACCGATATAGTGGAATTGTCCGAATGCGAATGTAGGAATAACTTGTCGTGTGGACCGCAAGTGAAATAAGGGAGATGGTGCTGGCAGCATTCTCAGTATTCTTCTTGAAGGAATGTCCGGAACGTATGTACGCGCATGAAAGAAACAAAAAATGAGAGAGGGACAGAGATAGAGAGAGAAAGAAAAAGGAGAGAGAGAAAGAGAGAGAGGGAAAAGAAAAAAAAAAGGGAGGGGGGGAAGGGAAGCACATGGGGAGGATAAAGTAAGGGAGGGGATGACTACCGAGATTGTCTTATCATCAATATGAACAGTAACGGGTGTGGGTGGAATCTATGCTGCGTCGTCGGCGTCAAGGGAATATGGGAGGAACGCCAGGAGGAATATGTTGGTTCCCAACAGGACAAATGTAACTGAGTAACACCATCAGGAAGTCCAAGTCAAGTTCAGACAGGTTGGCCCATGAGGGATTGATACGCAGGGGTAGTCAGAAAGTGGGTCCAACAGGCCCACACGTGGGAAAATTTTGTAGGAGTGTCAAGTGCAGATGCAATACGTTCTTCCATGTCTGCCGCTTTGCCCACTCGGGTGAGCCAATCACGTACAGAGGGAGGGCGTGTGGAGCCCCACAGAACAGGAATACAGAGTCTGGCTGTGTTGATCATGTGCATAGCTAATGATTTGAAGTACTGAGCCCCGGGAAGGGAAGAGTGGTGGATGAGGAATTGAGCCGGAGAGAAAGCTAAGGGTAAGGTGGTTACAGACACTACTAGCTTATGGACCTCTTGCCAAAAAGGTTGGAGAATCGGGCAAGACCACCATATGTGAAAAAAAGACCCATCTGAGGTCCCGCATTTCCAGCAACTGTTAGCAAAGGTGGGGTTAAAAACGATAAATTCTCAAGGGGGTTCGGTACCATCTAGAGACTATTTTGTAGCTGTTTTCCTGAGTCGAAACATTGAGGGAACATTTATGAGAGTATTGAAATATCACGTCCCAGTCTGAGTCCGATAGGTCAGCATCAAGATCTCTCTTTCAGGCCTGACATGAGGGGAGGGAGTCATAGGACCGACTCTCCACTAGAAGGGGGTAAATCTCCAAGATCAGATGTTTTCGTGGTTCAGCCTTCGCGCATAGAGATTCAAATGGGGTAAGAGAACGGAACCAGTTATGAGGGGGTTTATGAGAGAGCAGATAATGTCTAATCTGGAAATATGCCCAAAAAGGGAATTTGCGGATATCCAGGCTTTCAAGCAAATCTCAGAGTGTTTTCACCTTGTCATTGTGAAGAAAATGTTTTACTAAGATCTGTTTGTGTGGCCAATGTTTCAGTAAGAAGTCTTTATGCATTCCGGGGGGGAAGTCAGGGTTGAGGCGAATGGAGGTTAAGGGGTTGGGTGTTTCGGAAATGGATGCAGATTTACAAGCTGAACGGAAAATTTTTAAAGTAGGTCCCACCAAAGGGTGAGTGAGAAGAGCATGGGGCGTGTGCTTCGGTGAAAGCCAAGGGATCGATGCCAATGGAAGGGGTGAGTAAGCATTTTCTATAGATATCCACTCTTTAGAGGCAGTGTGAACGTGCCAATCAACTATCCAGGAGAGATGACATGCCCAGTAGTAGCGGTGAAGGTCAGGGAATCCAATTCCCCCTCTAAGTTTAGAAAGGGTCAATTGGGAGTAAGCAATACGCGGACGCTTGTGACTCCATAGGAACAACGAGCACAATCTTTTACAAGATGCAAAGAAAGCAAGAGGTAAGTGAATAGGTAATGTTTGAAAGAGATACGGGAGACGGGGTAGTACATTCATTTTAATGATCGCTGCCCTTCCAAACCAAGAGAAACAAGGACGGTGCCATTTATTGAGGTCCTCCTGCATAGAGCGAAGAGAAGGAAGAAAGTTTTTCACATAAAGGTCATCAAGGTTACGGGTAAGCTGAATACTGAGATAGGTAAAGGATTTCCTTTCCCAGTGAAATGGGAATTGGGCCTCACAAAGAGAGACTAGTTCAGCAGACAAGGTAATGTTAAGGGCGGCTGATCTGGAAAAGTTAATCTTAAAATTCGACAAATATCTGAAATGGGCAAAGTCTTTCAGTAAGTTCGGCAAGGTGGTGTGAGGGTCAGCAAGGAACAGGAGAATGTCATCCACGTAGGCTGCAAGCTTATACTCTTTGTCTGCTACCCTGATTCCCTTAATGTCGGGGTTTAATCAGATTTTCCGTAACAAGGGCTCAAGGGATAAGACAAACAAGAGCGGGGAGAGGGGGCATCCCTGGCGTGTGCCATTCCATAAATGAAAGGAGTTGGACAAATGGCAGTTCACCTGGACCCGGGCAGTAGGGACAGAGTAGAGGGCCATTATAAAGTTAAGCATCTTCTCCCCCAAACCCAATGCCGCTAAAGACGCATTCAATAATCCCAGGCAATCCTATCAAAGGCTTTTTCTGCATCCAAGGAGAGGAAAAAACCAGGAGAGTTAGATCTATGGAGCCACTGGTTGAGATTAAGGGCCTTGATAGTGTTGTCCCTTGCCTCTCTACCCGGGACGAATCCCGCTTGGTCCAAGTCGACCAGGGAGGGAAGCAAGGGGAGAAGACGATTGGCAATAATCTTTGCGAATAGCTTGATGTCCACGTTCAACAAGGAAATGGGTCTGTAGTTAGAGACCTGGGTATTGTCTTTCCCGCCTTTGGGGATAACTGTAATGTGAGCCTCCAAAAGGTGGTTAGGCGGCCTTGAAGGTTGAGTGAGAGTGTTAAAAGCAGAAAGAAATGGAATACCCAGGATATCTAGAAAAGATTTGTAATAGGCTACTGTAAAACCATCAGGGCCCGGACTGTCAGGCCCCGCACAACAGGATCTCTAGTGATTCACAGCACGGGATTCCCCAGGACGTGGAGTCTAAGTCCCAGTCTGCCTTTTCACCAGAGCCCCTGATGGTGGCGATGGACTTGGTGCAAGATTGGAACCAGCTATGGTAGAGGGGTCCCGCTGAGGGTATGTGCCCGGGATGAGCCTGCTGTGAAGGGGCTGATGGGTCCAGGTCCGAGCGGGATGGATGGATGACTGCTAGGAGTGAGCGTGGTCAGACTAGCCGGGTCGGTAACAGTGGGGACAGGTGCGGTACCAAGCAGTAGGCAAAGAGTAGTCAGGTCACACGCCGGGTTCAATAACAGAGGGTCCAAATAGCAGTAACTACAGGCAGAGGAATGGTCAGGGACGAGCCGGGGGTCAGAGCAGGAGAGAGTCAGCATAAATCAGGACAGGCAGAGTTTGGCAACAAGGAAACGTACTTTACAGGAACACAGGAACAGGAACAAGACCTTGCGGCAATGAGGACATTGCCTGGCCGGTTTAAATAGCGCGCCCTGCACCGTCATTGGTGCCAGGCGCTCGCCCGTATGCGTGGCCGCAACTGCCACAGCGGACGCCCAGGTCCTAAAGCCTGCACGCTGATGTACCATGCGCAGATTTGCGCTCCGCGGCGAAGACCGGGATCCCTGACACGGACTCTTACCCGGTTTCATCTGTTTTACCACGGACTGCAGCTCATTTAAGGTGAGGTCTTTTTCCAGAGCGTGAACCAAATCCTCGGAGAGGGCAGGTGGACCGTAGAGATGGAGGAATTCAGAGATCAAGGAAGCTCTAGACTGGTCCGTGTGCATAGGGGGACGTTCCGGAGGGAGGTTGTATAGAGATTTATAGTAGCGTTCAAAATGGGAGCCAATATCGGGGTTGGATGTAGCCTCAATGCCATCAGAGCCTCTGATTTTATGTACCGTAATGCTGGCCCGTTTCTCACGAAGAGCTCTGGCTAAAAACTTCCCGCTCTTGTTTGCAAATTCGTAATACAGCTTTTGTGAAAGGATGTATCTTTTTCTAACCACCTTACTCAGTTCCATGAGAAGTTGCGTGCGTGTGTTCCAAAGTTCCGAAAGGGTCGACGCAGCCAGAGTCTCTCTGTGCTCTCTCCAAAGAGCGGATCCTATCTGAGAGGAGCTTCAGACGCTCCTGTTTGACTTTCTTACGTCTCGTCGCATTGGCTATGAGGATGCCCCGCATGACACACTTGTGGGCCTCCCATTGCGTGATGGGTGAGGTGTCCGTAGAACTATTCAAGGAAAAATATTCAGTCATATTAAAGCGGATCTCTTGAACAATAGCGGCATCCGCAAGAAGGGAAGCATCCAGACGCCAGTATTTGGAGCGCGGGTGTGAAATGGGGAACCGTAAAGTCAAGGTGATAGGCTGATGATCGGATAGACCCATCGGTTCTATAGTAGCAGCATGGAGGAGTGGGAGATCTGGTTGCGACAAAAAAAAGTAATCAATCCTAGAGTACTTATTGTGCGGAGGAGAGAAAAAAGTGTAGTCTCTGACTGTAGGGTAAAGTGTACGCCAGGAGTCATGTAGTTGCAGGTGCTGTAATTGTATATGTATTTGCTTAAGAGCCTTGTAGGGTAAAAAAGAACATCCCGAGGAGGAATCTAACAGAGGGCTCAAGGGGACATTCAGATCACCCCCAAGTACCAGTATCCCTTCCTGGAAAGCAGCTAGGGCTGAGACGAGGGAGCGCGTGAAAGAGACCTGTTTAGTATTGGGGGCACAGACATTGGCAAATGTGATAGGTCTGTTGGCAAATACCCCCTTTATGAACAGGTATCTACCCTCCGGATCAACCAGGGAATCTGTGACATGGAACGGAAGGTGTCTGGCGAACAATATCGCAACCCCCTTAGACTTAGCCATGGGGTTGGTGGCGTGGAGGACCGTGGGGAAGCGGAAATTGTAAAGCTTTGGAATGGAGTCCTGGTGAAAGTGCATTTCTTGTAAAAAGACCACATCCGCTTTCTGTTTGTGTAAATAGGAAAGAAGCATGGAACGCTTTTCGGGTGTGTTCAGACCTTTGACATTGAGTGAAAGAAGTTTCAGAGACAATTGTCCCGCCTGTGAGGCGGAGGAGAGCATGGCTGCTGGGTGGTGTTGCCTAAGCCAGATACCTCGATATGACGAGGATCCGGGGGGTGGGAAAGAGGAGGGGGGAGGGGAGAGAGCAAGGAGAGAAAAAAAAAAAAACACCCAAGAGTACAAAAAAAGAAAGGGAGGATTAAAGATAGTATACGGCTAAAGGAACAGACCCGCTATTCCACTCAAGAGGGAGAAAAGCAGGAAGAGAAAAAAAAGGGGATCGGGGAAAAAGAAGAAGAGCGCAAGAAAGATGGAAAAAAGGCTCAGAAAAGAGATAGAAATAATAGCCGAAAAAGGGGTCAGTATAAGCTCACCGAGCTCACTGTGTGGGAAACGAGGTCGGCGTAGAACCAGGATGTGAACAACTGCCGGCCGGTGGCCCCCTATAAAAAGTTGTGTAAGAAAAGATGAGATCGAGGGGGCGGGGTTTGAGAGAGATAAGTGGTGTCAGGAGTCCTCAGGGTGGTGCACGTGGATGAGGGTAGGTTAAGTTAAGTAGAGTCAAGTTAAGTTAAGTTACGTTAGGTTAAGTTAAGTTCAGTTCCCGGTCTTCCGTGGGGGGTAAGGTGCTATGTGACGGGCAGAGGACGAAGACTGGGGTGATGGGACTAGGTGTAACATGATTGGGATGCCGCCAAGCAGGGGGCCGCTCTACACTTGGTATGTAAAAAGTGTCAGGGCCCATATAAGATGAGTGCATTGGGAAGGACAGTCTATGTGAAGGCGAGAGCGAGACAGGGAAGGGGCTCCTCACTGACAGGAGGATAGTGAATGACCCCCACAAATATTATAGGCAAACCAAATCACGAGGCGAAGACACAACAAGTCAACAATAGCAATAAAGGAAAAATCATAAAGAAAAACAAGTAAAATGCCAGTAAGCCCCCTTTCAACAGTCAGTTACCAACTAAGCACCTTAGGACTAGAGCCCGTCATCAATCCAAAAAAAAAAAAAAAATTATACGAAAATAAAAAGGGCTAAATACCAAACAGTAAACAATAACCCCCCCCCCCCCCCAGACATGAATATAGTATCCGAGGCCCCCAGGGTAGCAGAGAAGATGAGCATCACCTCCCTCAGATTGGCATAAAAGTGTGGAGGAGAGGCGGATGGAGAATGCGTATGAGGGTGGCCTATGGCACGCAAGCCCCCAGGTAAACCTCGTCGGCCAAGCTAAAAGGTGTAGACAGGCTGGAAAGAACGACATGGCTCCCTTCTGGAAGATCTAGCAAGTGGCGGGGGGAGGTGATGCTCATCCAGACAGCCAGACTCTGCTAATAGTACTAGCTATTGCACTCCCCTAAAAGGCTGCTATCCGTCCCAACATCCTATATCCACCTCCCCTCAAACCACCACCCAGTGGAGATATAGAGTCTCTGACATAGTCCCACATAGAGTATACATTACAAATTAGGAGGAGATCTCTTCCGAAAGATCAAGAAGGCCGAGCATTTCAATGCCTGCGGGGGGGGGGGGGGGGAGAGCAATGCACCACCGAACCACCCCGAGCGCGCATCAGGACATCCGCAGAGACGGAGAGGCGAGGTTCAGGGCTTGCCAGGAAGACGAGGCTGACGAGTGAGGCTGAAGGATCTACCAGGATGCGTCCGGATGATAATAGGACAGAGGAGGCTGGGAGAAGGCTCAAATCGAGAACTAACTGGAGGCGGACGGTTCGCTGTGGGATGCAGAGAACTTGTTGCTGACTACCGAGGCGGAGTCTGGAAATTGGTTCCCCTCATGGGAGGATGATTCGGCTGGAGTGTGACCAACGCCCAACCCCGTGTCAAACAGGGAGGGACTGTAGAGGTCCAATAGTTGCGTACAGGACAACGACTGAATGTGAATCCCATGGAGCACAGGCAGCAATCTTGACAGGTAAGTAGTAAAGGCAGTAAATTAGTAGTCCAACGAGCATTGATCAGTGAGCGAATGAGTGACTGGAACGTTCGGGGCGGAAGAACGAGAACGAGAACGAATATGAAATAGTGATAAAACATAGAAGCTCAGTAAGGTTTGCACCGGAGTAGCAATATTGAGTGAAGATTACAGACCATTAGGTTTCGCGCCACGGCTTCCTGTGTGCCGGAGAGGCCATCGGGCTGAAGGTAGCCGTGGCATCCCCCATGGGGAGTCTCGGAGGAGTCGATGGAGTCATCCGACCTCTACGATGAGACTGACTGTGCCAATCCATAGCGCTGCCCTCCAATCCCAGATCCTGGGGTGGCGGTAATCTCATGGAGCTATACCAGTCAGGCAGGTCGATCAGTGGGATATCCATGGAGGTACAAAAGGAGGGCAATTCCTCAGGGGTTCGCAGGTTGTAAGAACGACCGTTAGCTTGTACAGAGAGGCAGAAAGGAAACCTCCATCTGTAGGGGATGTTGCGTGATCGGAGTGTATCCAGAAGAGAGCGTAAAGCGCGCCGTTGACGTAGGGTGATACTGGATAAGTCCTGAAACAATTGTATGTCGGTTCCCCCATATAAAAGGCACCTTCTGTCTCTAGCAAATCGGAGGATATCCTCTTTGAGCGGAAAACTTACTAGGCAGCAAACGATATCCCTAGGTGGGTCTGCTTCCCCCCTCCTGGGTCGGATCGCTCTGTGCACACGTTCGATATCAATCGTGTTGCGACCAAGGAGATCATTGAATATGGCCATTACCACCTTGGGAATATTGGTATTTTCTACTGATTCTGGGAGACCACAGATTCTGATATTACGCCTGCGGCCACGGTTGTCTACATCCTTGATACGCCTGTGGAGTTCTCCGATAGTTGAAGCGTGTATCGCTGACTTATGTTGTATATCAATAATGGCGGCTCCGTTTTGCCTGGATGCGGATTCCACCCGGTCTATTCGCGAACCCATGGCCCTTAAGTCATCATGCAGATCTCCCAGGGCTGCAGTAAGTGTGGCAGTCAGGGTGGCCTTAATGTCAGCGGCCACCACCTGAAGATCTCTTAGGGACAGTGATTGGGATGCAGTGGGGACATCATGCTGAGGTACTGTGTCTGGAGCAGCATGCATGGCAGAGCAGGAAGGGTTAAGCACATCAGCGGTTGTAGAGGGAGGAGGGGAGGGGGATGCAGAGGGAGAAGGGGATGGCTGCGGCCCTTCCCTTTGCTGCTGGGAGCGGAAGAGCTCCTGTATATGCCGCCCCTGCACTCCCTGGCTCCGTGGGGATCGCAATCGGGCACCGGATGATGTCCGGTCCGTCTTCCCCATATTGCTGCAGCTCTCTCTCACCCCTCTCCGTTGTGTGGCAGTGAAGAGTGATCCGGTCGGTGGGAGCTCTCACACTAAGCGTCCATCTTCCAGCTGCCGCAGACCACGCCCCACTTTACATTCTATTCTATTCTTTTATTTTCTAATCTATTATTTTCTTTTTTATTCTACAGTTTTATTTTCTGTTCTATTTTATTCTATTCTGTGATTTTATGTCCCAATCCTTTATTTTCTATTCTAGTCTTTTATTTTCTAATCTGTTCTATTCTTTTTTTCTTGTACACTTTTATTTTCTGTTCTATTCAAATCTTTTCAAAATTCAAATTTGAAGGACATCAGAAATAGTTGGTAATATGTTTATATTTAAACTAATCCAAAAGAATAAAATTACATTTAATCAGAAATTCAAGTAGAACTTGAGTCTAATTGAATTAGAATCTAATTCAAAATAAAATTCAAATTCGATTCAAATTCAATTCGACTCAATTTCTTTTTGAATTTCTGATGAAATTTAATTTCATTATTTTATAGTCGTCTAAATTTGTTGCTATTGTAATTCAGAAATTTGTACACACCCGAATCTCAGAATGTGGAAAATCTTGTCACAATTTGAATTCTGAACAGAACAAAGCACTTATGTGTAGACAATATGAGGCGGACAGGTTTGGATGTTGTTTCCTGAAGTAATGGTCTGTTTCACCTTCCCCTTTATGCAGTGGCCCAGTCTGCATGGACAGTATGGCCGCTCGCTGACTACAAAATACAAAGATAACATGAATTGGACTTCCACCCTTCCCACTTACTGTCACCCCCCATCACCCTTCTCTTACTTCATCAGATTTTTAAATTGATTTTTGGAGATCACATCCCCACACTTTCTGATTTCTCATCTAGGTGAGAAGGAAGTAGTCATTGCCCATGGACTTCTAGAACACCCACATCTGGAACCCTAGGAGGCTGTGGGGTTCTCTAAGGTGCATGCACCACATAATCGGGGGGGCACTTTATCTTCCTGGTTTTTGCAGCTTTCCCCCTATAACACCCTGTGGTACATGCGTGTCATTATGGGGCTGGATGCAAGAACCTGGAAGAGAAAGGTGACCCCATGATGATGTCAGAAGAAGATGGTGGCATGAGATCAGGTGTGTAGTGGTGGGGTGGTGGATCCCTACAGGACACCACTGGATTGCTGGGTGTGTGCAGATCCCAGCTATAGAGGTAAGGGGGGGTAAAGGAGTGAAGGTCCTTCTTGAGGCTTCAACAAGACACAGAAGGTGAAGTCGGCGTAGTTTTTCTTCAGAAGTGCAGTACAGAGGATGATTTTCAGGGTCTTTGTAGTGTAAGAAGACAATGACTTTCTAAGCACTGTCTCTGCAATGATACTGACATGAACAGGGTACGTGAGCAGGAAGTGTCTAGCTAGTGACTGTACTAATACTGGCCAGGAGGGGGCACAAGGGTGCATATCCAGGGAACAACTAAACAAGTTGCTGTGGCACCACACTCCCCAATAGGTGGCAGTACATTCCACTATATCATTGACTCTCAACCTGGGGCAAACATACCCCCAGGGGAAGGTGAATAAAGATCAGTGATGGGGCCACCCAGTGATTTAATATCATAGATTGCTAGGATGCAGGTAACTGGGCCACACAGCATCATGTGCTTCTATGGTGTGGGTGGTCTTGAAACATGGTGTCATTGGTTGTTGTGGTCCTAATGCTGGGCAGTCATCATTGACAATTTTAGGATCTCCCCCTCCTCCTCTTGCTGTCTTTTACAATGCCCGCCCACTTTTCTCACCATCCCATCCAGCTCCTCCATTCTCTGTGCTGACTGCACTGTCCCCTCCCCTGCAGAGCGCAGAGCACTGTGCACCCATTAGGTCCAGGCTCCATGTAGGAGAGCAGTACATACTGACTGGTGCAGACATGGCCGGTGGAGGGAGGATAGTCTTTCTCATATGTCCTCTCTCCTCTCCTGGATGGTCCTCCTATTAGTGGGGGTCCTACAGTCATCACATGGGGGGCTTACAAAGTGATCAATGCCAGCAGAGTGATGAGATTGGCACTTTTATTACTCGCTATCTCTGCAAAGTCTACAGTGTCAATAGCTTCATAGTTCCAGGAGGGCTGAGAACACTGTCAGATCTTCTCCTCATCCATCTCTCTGCCATCACTACCACCCAGCTGTCCTAAGATCAGAGGGAATGTATGACTTTGCTACATCTCCTGAAGGACAAGTATGGAGAATGGTTCCACTTATCACACCGCTGTTAGCTCCACCCCCTACTCCATCCTCTGCCCTGGTGGGGTGGGGGGACAATATATGGAAATGAGCTGCCAAGGGGGATGAAAGTGGAAGAAGGTTGGTGAGCTCTGCCCTATATTATAGGAGGACACAATGCATTGCACCAGCAGTAATACATATAATATGTGGGACACAACTAGTAACAATTGTATTGATGGAACCATTTGTACTATTCTTTTGTAGAACAAGACGGAGAGTTCGTTTTACCTGGAGAAGATTTATATTTACATACGGGAAGAAGGTAATCCAACAAATCCAACTGACAGAATGATTTAGCAGCACAGTAAACCCTCGCTAGCACTGCATCCAAATGTACGAGTCCAAGTTACACAGTCAGTTCACCCAGATCTGGAATGTCGGTGTTTAGTGGAAGCTGGTGGTGTCACCCCCCATGGCAGTCTTTGATAGTTTTCAGAAACTCTATTGGAGAGATCCCTGCACTGAGTTCCTGAGTCCTCCTACCTCCTGTGCCCATCATGAGCGATTCTCATCATCCATGGTAGCTGCAATCAATCTGATCTGCTCCTTGTGATTCCCTCCCCATGTAATCTCTCCTGCCTTACTACAGCCGGCTTTGTTCCCGGACTGGGAGGTATAGGCCAGGCTGGATGTGACCTGCTGATTAATATATCCCCTACACCTATGCCAACACCCACCTGAGCAATCTCTTCATTCTGAGCCCTAAGCTCCAGTCCATGTTGGTTCCTGAGCTCCCGATTTTCTGTTTCTCTGGTTATCACCTTCAAGGCTAAGTTCCCCTTTTCGGGCAGAATTTCACTTTTTATAATAAATAGAATCCTTTTCCAATGTCCTTTCTGCCCATCCCCCCCAATGTGCTCATCTCTCAGCTGACTTATCCACGGAAGTTTTACATTTTCACGTTTCGGTTTGAATTTTTACAAAAATGCTTTCTGCTTCCATCACTTCCTATAGATTATCTCCCATCATGCACTGCCTTAGTACATCACAGGATAGGGAGTGGTTACCTGTCTGGACCGCGCCCCCCCCCCTCATTACTATGCAACCTCTTGATTTATTTCCACCCACTTTCCTAATTCTTCCCCTAAGATGACCATACACATTGCAATCTGATTGTACAATCTCCTGTAGGCTCGGTTCACACCTATGCAGTTTGCGTTTGATCCGTTTCTGCAGTTTTTTTGCCATGCAATTTTAATGCGTTTTGCATTTTTTTCCAACTTGTTGCAGGGCAGGTTAAAAAGCAAAACACATCAAAAACGCACTACATGCTTTTCTGCAACATCTCCATTGAAGTTTATAAAACCAAAAATGTAACATTTTGTGTTTTAAAGTCCGTGACCCTTTCCAAAAAATGCACCGAGTGAGAACGGTGTTAGTGTTTTTTTTTTGGGGGGGGCACTTTGGAGCATTTTTGCTTGTCCCCCATAGGGCAGCCCTACGTGCCGCAAATGCCCCAAATAAGCTCCAGAACATTTTTGGAGTGGAGCGCGGCCCGTTTTTACTGCATTTTTTGGTGCATTTGCAGCACGTTTGTCACACGCCAGACTGGCGGCTGCTACCAGTGCTTGGGGGGGCCATTAACATTTAATTGTGCTGCAGGTACATTGTGCCTTTCCAGCATATTTCCGTAATGCGCAGCAAAGCGTGTGTGTTCTCTGCAGTTTCCTACATGTTTGGAAATGTTCAAATGTGAATGGAGCCTCATTGTTCTTGTGTATACACACCAATTTCACTTTCAGGCTCCATTCACACTTTGTGTTGGGAGAGCACATGTTTTTTGGCTCATTTTTCCAGCAACTCACATAGGGCAGCCCATTGACTTCAATGCGTATCTCTACACGTGGCAAAGTAGCTCATCCTGATGAAGCCACGTGGTACCGTGGAGTAACCCGTAGAGCGCGGTGTCACATTTCCGGTTACGTACTTCCAGTAGATGCCATCTTTGGACACCCAGGGACCTGCAGTACACCCACAGCACATGGGAAACCGCTGAATTGTATCTGCATAACTGTGAGTGTCCTTTTTGGCTTACTTATCTGCTATTGGAATTAATCATACTGCACTTTGGAGGCTCTCTTTGTCTACCTCTTTATGGCCTTATGATATTCCTGACGCTGTGACCATCATCTGAGGGGAAAATTGATCTGTCAGTGGATGCTGAGTGGAACCATAGGAGCCAATTATCTGGGATCCCCAGTGCTGTGGAGCACATATTGTTCAATGTGTTGTGGCCCTTAGGGGTCGCTTCAAGGAGGTGAGGAGGCACTCTAGCCACTTTTGGATAGTGATACACACGTGTGTCACACAAGCACGCATCATGTTTGGAGTGAAAGATTGAAGCACTACTATTGCCTGTTTTGCACATCAACCTTTATGCACGATTTATTGCACTTTATTGTGGACTTTTGATTTATAAATATATTTATTCATTGTGTCTGCAGTCAGAGCACCTGTCACTTTACAATAGAGTGTGATATATTGATCTTCTCCTCCATCTTACCCCTTTGAGGGTTCCTTTGTTGGCACATTGGATATAGGTCAGTGATTGACTGACCCGCTTGCACTTTATCACCAGGTATCCATCAATATAAGCATGGTCTAAAAGCACCAGCTAGAGTATTATATTTATTATATATGCATGCTATGTTTATATATTATTTCCTTTTTTGTGATCTATATGCAAATATATATCATTGTAGATATATTATACACACTGATTTATATATATGTGTAGCGCTTCACCATCATTATATTGTTAAAGTATCTCATGGGATATTTGGGCATGTTGCGGTTTCCATGTTTTTATGATACGCTCTGCTGCGTTTGTCACTTTTTTGATGAGGCAAAATGTGTGGGTTTTTTTTGTTTTTTGTTTTTTGTTTTTTTTTCTTCTTCTTTTGGGGTGTTAACATTTAATGACACCAAAAGCACAACTAGTTCATTTTAGGTATATAAAAAATGCAGCGCTATCTGGTATTACTATATCATAAGTGGTTGTGGTGATATCCAAACATGAGTGAAGGAAATATTAATACATGATTAACAAAAGGTCAGTCCAGTAGAAAGGTGCTCGTTGATTCCCAGTGCAGATGGTAAAAATGCGCACTAGCCAGAAGCGTATTGGAAATATGCATGTGAGTAAATATCCTGAAGATTCCTCTCTTTTCTGGTCTGATCACGAGTAAGAGCTGGAAAAAGTGAAGATGAAGCGCCCTCGTGTGGTGAAGATGTGGTCCAGCGGGTCAGAGAAATCTTTGCCAAGATGTAGTTCCCCCTCTCAGGAGCTGACACAGGAATCACTGTGGGGCTGTAAAAGTTGAAAGAGCTCCTCGCAGGAGACAGGGAAAAACTCATAGTGTAGTAGGTAACTGACTTTATTAGAAAAGCAAGGGTGTATAGTAAAACCGCAATGGTGCCAAAAGGCAAGTATTAAAATACATATATCAGGTATGAGGAATTATTATACTTATGGAACCTGATACGCATATAGGGAGGATTTAAATAGAATTACAATTAGATAAATGGAGATTAAATAGTCAAAATATGTGTCAAACATATATATATAAAAAAGAAACCCTCATGGTAAAAAAGCATAAAAAGATCATACATGGTACATATCCCACATAAAGTGGGTAATGCAGAAATTATATACAGTGGCTGAAAAACATAAGCATGTATAAAAAAAACGCACATACCTAAAAAGTGGCTAAGAGACGTAAACGCATGTGTAGTAAACGTATGTCATGGACATGAAACAAATGTGTGATCCATTGTCTCACATAATAGAATAATAAAATAAGGTAAAATTGGAGGTAAAGATTGATCCAATGGCCTAAAAGCATGTACAATAGACGCACGTGCTAAATGTAAAGGTCATGATAGTTTATATATAAATGTGAAAGGTAAATGTATATATCCATCTAATGTGTGTAAAAGTAACAGTCATGAAGAATGGAACCACAGTAGTACAGGTAAGTATAAAATCAGCTAAAAATGGACTCAACTGTTCGATAAAGCAGTTGACGTCCAATTCAATATTAAGTCCCGCTGGGTGTAAAGTGTCCAGATCATAAATAAATTTTGTCTCTAGTTGTGAGACGGCCCTGGTTTTAAAAGTTCCTCTCCAATGTGAGGTTACCGTATCTATGCCTACAAATTTCAGACTAGTGGGATCTCTATTGTGGTGTCTCCTATAATGGAGGGACAAGGAATGTTCCTTGTATCCTTTCTTTATATTGTTGATATGTTCGCGGAGGAGATCCCTAAGCCTCCTGGTTGTTCTCCCTACGTATTGTTTTAAGCAGGGGCATTCTAGTAAATAAACCACATCTGCTGTTGCAGCAATAAATTTATCAATATTATATGATTTGCTGGTCTGGTTGGAGAACACTAGACTACAATAATGTAGTGGGTAATAGGGGACAATATCCACCCTCTACCTTTAATCAAACAAGGTCCACCCAGACCTACTAAACCACATATAAAGGAAGGACACCCCCAATACACCTTTCAGACCTACTCACAATACAGGATACAATATCCCCACTCACAACAAATTCCAACCGTTATCTGAATTACCCGATAGAAATATTGGTTCTAGGGATAACAGATGGCATCCAAATGCTCATCATAAACCTAGAAACCCTGCTCCACACAATACTTATCATAAATCAAATACACGTAAACCATACTATCAGAACATTAAACACCAATATGGCCCTGTCCATTTCCAAGGGAATTCCCCCCGCACCCCGAGAAACCACCATCATAATTCTTCACAGCATGACTACTATGGAGATCGTTATACCCATGAATACCAAAATCACTATTGGAGGCCACCATTCAATGATTATTATGCACCTCCCACCCCCAGAACCCCAGATGCCCGCCTTAACAATAGTAATCATTTTTTTTAGAGAAAGGCAGGGTACGAAAACGAAGCGATAACATAGAGGCAAGAGGGGAGGGAGGAGAATCAACAGACCCCATAAAACGAAGGAGAATGTAAAAGGTAAAGGCATTTTTAACCTTAGTACAACCACCCTTTCTGACGATGAATTGAACCTTTTGGACAAAGGATTAAAATTCGCCCTGGCCAGGCCTATGAATCAATTCCAGGCTTTTATCGATGTTCAAAAATTTGCCAGGAAATTGTCCATCAAAAGATACTTTCTTAATAATCCTATCACGAGATGCCCCACCGGTCATTATACCTCCCTCTCTAATGCATCCACTTTCAACCCTCCTCCACAGAATAATTCAGCAGTTGGTCTATTTAAAGATCAAGTACTCAAGGATCTAAAAAAATCTTCCGATTAAGAGAATATATAAGGATCCTAACACAGATGTAGCAATAAAATCCCTTTTGGAGAAAAAGGACCTTGTAGTAAGACCAGCTGATAAGGGTGGAGGGGTAGTGATTCTTAATAAAAGTGATTACATAGCAGAAGTGCATAATATCCTTAAGGGATCTTTATGAAGTAATTGATATGTGGATGTGTCCTTATCAGAGTATAAACGCACTCTCAAGACCATTATCAAAATCGGGCATGACCGATCTATTATAAACAAAAAAGAGAAGGAGTTTCTGTGTCCAAAAGCCCCCCGCTTACCGGTCTTATACATCTTGCCCAAGATAAATAAAAATCCATTGAAACCACCTGGCAGGCTGATTAGGGAGTGGCATCGATTCACTATGTTCCAGAATAGGTGCCTATATTGACCAACATCTACAGCCACTAGTACTCCATACCCCATCATATTTGAAGGACACTAAGCATGTCCTTAATTCCATCAGACATCTCTATTCCTTCATCCACATTTTTGGTAACAGCGGATGTTGATGCGTTGTATAGCAATATCACTCATAATGATGGAATGACAGCCGCCAAACATTACCTCACTAATGAAAGTACACTATCTTCTCCCCATGTTGATTTTATATTAGAACTTTTAAATTTCGCCATGTCCAATAATTACATGTGGTTTGACAACAATTACTATTTGCAGATCAGAGGAGTTGCCATGGGGGCAAAATTTGCCCCCAGTTTGGCAAATCTGTTTATGTCTTATTGGGAAGAGGACAACATCTATGCTATGGACTGGCCAGAAGTAATGTTTTACAAGCGGTACATAGATGATGTCCTCTTATTCTGGAATGGCACCGAGCAGTCTTTTTTTTTTTTTTTTTACCACTCTTAATAACACTGTTCATATCAAATTGTCCTTTAACTATAGTAGCACTGAAATTGATTTTTTTTTTTAGATCTTACTTTACTAAATCTTAACGGACGTATTGTCACCAAATCCTTTTTTAAAACCACAGATCGTAATAGTTTTATTCCCCTAGGAAGTCGCCATCATCCCAGCTGGCTTTCAGGCATCCCAAAAGGACAATTCCTCAGACTAAGGAGGAAATGCACAGATATCAATACTTACCACACACAGGCAAACATTCTCAAGAAGAGATTCCTTGAAAAGGGCTACAACACAGAGAATTTGACTAATATTGTGGAATCGGTAGCTAATATGAATAGGGGTGAGTTATTGGGGACCCAAACCAAACCACCTAAAGATTTGGTCTGTCCATTCATCACAACATTTCGGTCCAACACAGATCTATCAGACACATAATAAATAAAAACTGGGGGATTCTGAAGGCAGATTCCACTCTGGCGAGAATACTCCCAGGAAAACCTGAGGTTATTTTCTGGAGATCCACCACCTTAAGGGACAAAATTGCTCCCAATGTTGTTACAACACCCACACCACCTCCCACTCTGTTTATTTACACGGGTTTTTACCCGTGTAATAAGTGCATTGCCTGTAAGTGTAATGGCAAGAGGAAAAGGATAGATAATTTTGTCTCCAACCAGACCAGCAAATCATACAATATTGATAAATTTATTTGCTGCAACAGCAGATGTGGTATATTTACTAGAATGCCCCTGCTTAAAACAATACGTAGGGAGAACAACCAGGAGGCTTAAGGATCGCCTCCGTGAACATATCAACAATATAAAGAAAGGATACAAGGAACATTCCTTGTCCCTCCGTTATAGGAGACACCACAATAGAGATCTGTAGATTTGTAGGCATAGATACGGTAACCTCACATTGGAGAGGAACTTTTAAAACCAGGGCCGTCTCACAACTAGAGACAAAATGTATTTATGATCTGGACACTTTACACCCAGCGGGACTTAATATTGAATTGGACGTCAACTGCTTTATCGATAACAGTTGAGTCCATTTTTAGCTGATTTTATACTTACCTGTACTACTGTGGTTCCATTCATCATGACTGTTACTTTTACACACCTTAGATGGATATATACATTTACCTTTCACATTTATATATAAACTATCATGACCTTTACATTTAGCACGTGCTTCTATTCTACATGCTTTTAGGCCATTGGATCAGTCTTTACCTCCAATTTTACCTTATTTTATTATTTATATTATGTGAGACAATGGATCACACATTTGTTTCATGTCCATGACATACGTTTACTACACATGCATTTACGTCTCTTAGCCACTTTTTAGGTATGTGCGTTTTTTTTATACACGCTTATGTTTTTCAGCCACTGTATATAATTTCTGCCTAACCCACTTTATGTGGGATATGTACCATGTATGATCTTTTTATGCTTTTTTACCATAAAGGGTTTCTTTTATATATATATATATATATATATATATATATATAATTTTTTTTTTTTTTACACATATTTCGACTATTTAATCTCCATTTATCTAATTGTAATTCTATTTAAATCCTCCCTATATGCGTATCAGGTTCCATAAGTATAATAATTCCCCATACCTGATATATATATTTTAATACTTACCTTTTTATATACAATGACCATTTACTACTTTTAATTACAAATGTCATTTTACACATTTTCAGTGCATGATTATATTCCCTTCTCTCGTGCACTATACAATTGTGGTGTATACCTCCATTGAAGTATTATCTTCTGAATACCAAATAAACTGAGTTGCTTCAAGCACCATGCACCTTTTGGCATCATCTGCCACCCACACACGATCCGAGCTCTGTCTCTGACATTCTCGTTACGATCGTATATTATACCCATGGTAAAATGGCGTCCGCGCATGCGCACTTGGTTAACACGGCCGTTCCGACTCTGGCAAGATGGCGCCGTGATAGTGCGCATGCGCCAGTTACTATATATATATATATATATATATATATATTTTCTATCAGTCCTCTGCTCTACCTGAAGAAGTGCGTGCGCACGAAACGCATCTGGAGCCCAGGAAACCGTTGACACTACGACGCCGGTGCCACGTGGAGGCCCGGCGGCCATCTTTGTATTTAAAGGGTCAGTTTGTTCACCCATATCTGGCACCATTGCGGTTTTACTATACACCCTTGCTTTTCTAATAGTCACTTACCTACTACACTATGAGTTTTTCCCTGTGTCTCCTGCGAAGAGCTCTTTCAACTTTTACAGCCCCACAGTGATTCCTGTGTCAGCTCCTGAGAGGGGGAACTACATCTTGGCAGATTTCTCTGACCTGCTGGACCACATCTTCACCACACGAGGGCGCTTCATCTTCACTTTTTCCAGTTCTTACTCGTGATCAGACCAGAAAAGAGGGGAATCTTCAGGATATTTACTCACATGCGTATTACCAATACGCTTCTGGCTAGTGCGCATTTTTACCATCTGCACTGGGAATCAACGAGCACCTTTTTTACTGGACTGTGACCTTTTGTTAATCATTTATTATTTCCTTCACTCATGTTTGGATATCACCACAACCACTTATGATATAGTAATACCAGATAGCGCTGCATTTTTTATATACATTTCTTAGGACTTTTTTTGCATTTTTCCTTGAATGTTCAGCTGCTAACTATTGAGAGCGCTCACTGCAGTTTTATATTTTCTTCTATCAGTTCAATTTAGGTGTCTAAAGGTGGTGTCACGTACCACCTAGCCATGTCCAGCCTTGTTTCCTATGTCTACCATCCCCCGACCACACATCATTTTGTCTTCCTACACTTGGCAGTCATGTTCAGATGTAACCTATCTGTATGTTTTTGGTTTACAGATGGGACCCTCATAGAAGAATCCATGTCTCTAAAAACCTTGGTGACCCCACTTGGACATCCATTTACCTGTGAAGAAGTAATGTTGAGGATTGATCACAGATTGAGTCTTGTGCTCCTGGATGTCCAGGTTCAGGCCTTTACACTGGATGGGGACCATTTCCCAAGAGGTAAGTCACACTGGGATGACAATATTATAAATGTGCGGCTCTAGTGCTACCTTAGTGCACTTTAACAACTCTAATATATCAAATAATAAAACATTTGTGTCCCCACTCAGTGTCTGATATAAAATCCACCATTTATCAATATTTATATATTCCACCCTAAATTGAAATTCAATATAACTGTAGTGCCCCTAAACTTAGCTAGGGGGAGCAAGCTAGTTTTTTAGGTAGAAGCTGAGTAGCAGCCTGGGATGAGTCAGCCTGGGAGTGAGGTAGTCAGGTTACCTAGAACAGGGCAGGGAGATTCTGAAGGTCAGAGCTCTGGAGGCTTCCCACCTCTCTAGAAACCTGAGAGCTTTCTGGAGGAGGGGAGGAAGCTTCGATCTACTTACTTGAGGGACCTCGGCAAATCCCCTGGCAGAAAGTGTGTCATGGTGACCAAGGCAACCTTTACATACTGCAGGACCTTGGAGGAAGTGGTCAGAGTGTCAGGTGGAAGATGAACTGAAGGCTGGAGTGTGGAGCCTGGGAGGGGGCCCAGGAGAGGGGCTTACCTACAGGCAGGATCGTGAAAGGAGGCACTCTCTGCCTCACTGTCCCCTGAGAGAGGACAACCTGGGGAGCAGGGAAGGAGCCAGACCAGCATATTGCCTGGAAGCAGCCACCAACCCATCAAGCTCACAGGTGAGACAGAATGAGGAATCCTACACCCCCTGGGCTGGATAAGGGGAGAGGGTAGTCAGGTGGAAAACCCAACTAGCTTCTCCTCTGGGCATGCTCTACTAAAAGTGGCAGCTTCTGGGTCCCCTTGCCCAGGGATTCACTCAGACAGCTGGATGAAGAGGAGGATTCATCTGGGGTGTGAGGAGGTACACCAGAGAGCTAGCATGCTATTAAAGGAGAGACTGTTGCTAAGTCCACAGTTTCCCTGGGCATCATATACACCCCTCAACCCCATCCAAAATCTAAATCCTTTAATAAAATCATAAAGCCAAGCTCAAGGACTGTTTCCTGACTCCAGTGTGTGAAGTGTGGAAGAAGATGCGTGTTGCCTGGCTGTGTAGAGCTTCAGGGGGGACCCAAATCTCAGCGACTCCTAAGGGTTAGTGTTACATCACATAATAGCAGCACAGTGGCTAAATGTTTAGCCTTTCTACCTGGCAGTACTCGGGTCGTTGGTTCCAATACCAAGCATGGCACCACCTGCCTGGAGTTTGCATGTTCTCCCTGTGCGGGTTTACTCCGGGTACTCCGGTTTCCTCCCACACGCCAAAGACATGCTGGTAGGTTAATTGGATCCTGTCTAAATTGGCCCTAATATGTGTATGTATGAATGTGAGTTGGGGATTAGATTGTACGCCCCTTGAGGGTTATGGACTGATGTGAATGTACAATATATATGTAAAGCGCAGTGTAAACTGACAGCGTTCTAAAAGTCTCTGATATCAGCAATCCTGCTGCCTATAGAGATGTGCATGACTGATAAATGTGTTTTGTTTCATTTTGGATTTGGTATTCATTTTGTTTCCTCATATTCGGTATGTTAGAATGATTCGTTTTCGGAAATAATTTCTTATATTCATTAATTTCAAATTGGGCTGAATTTAGAAATCCAAATTTTGACATTTGAACTTTGAAATTTAAATTTTGGAAGATGGTTACAGTATATTTAATCTGTTTTATTCTATTCTGTTATGTTTTATGCTATTCATTTCTTTTTTATTTTCTATTCTATAAAGCTTATTTCACTTTTATACCTTACTGTATTTATTTCAATTTGTTTCCATTTCAAATTCATTTTCAAATTCAAGTGCAATTTTGTATCGGAATCCGGATAATTTGTTTGGATTCATTGAAATTTGTTTACTATTGTGATTCAGAAATTCAGATACATACGAATCTACGAATAACGGACATTTTGTCAGTATTGTGATTCATAATGAAACGAATCTCACAGGTCTAGTTGCTTATTCTGCAGAGCTCTTCTGTAAAGGTCTCCCCCCAAATATGAATGTTCACATAAACCTCCACCTTGCTTCATCTACAATCTCCTTCAGAATCAGATGTGATCTCGCCTTGTTTCTAGGACCCAATATTATGTTCCAGCTCCTGCTGCCAATTCCACTGATTCCCCTGCTCTGTGACAACAGGCAGAGGATCCTCTCCCCCCACCTGCTGTCACTTTTTGAAAACAAAATGAACGATCATCCTGAGGAAGAAGTGGGACTTTAACCATCTCCCGCCCGCCATATAAGGAAATGATGGGCGCAAGGCGGTTCTCTCATTCTGGGAGGACATCATCTGACGTCCTCCCCCTCTAACTGCTCATGCGCGCCCCCAAGGGGGCGCAGCGTGGCGATCAGTTTTGCGCTGTGTTCTGGGACACAGCGGATCACCAATCAAAAGAAAAAGATGAAGACGGCGGCTCTGTCACATGATCAGCTGTGTCCAATCACAGCTGATTGCATGTAAATAAAGAAATGCCAGTTATTGGCATTTCTCTTCTCACGAACTGTCACGTTGACAGAGGAGAGGAGAGCCGGTAATCGGCATTACTCAGAGGGGACATCTACACTGATCATCAGAGCACTGATGATCAGTGTTGCCCCATTAGTGCCACCTGTCAGTGTCCAATGCCACCTATCAGTGCCAGTCAGTGCAACCTATCAATGCCACATATCAGTGCCTACCAGTGCACATCAATGCCACATATCAGTGCCCATCTGAGCTGCCTTTCAGTGCCACCTATCAGTGCTGCCAGTCAGTGCTGCCTGTCAGTGCACATCAGTGCAGCCTATCAGTGCCGCCTATCAGTGCACATCAGTGCAGCCTCATTAGCGCACATCAGTGAAGGAGAAGAAATCACTTAATTACAAAATTTTATAACAGAAACTAAGACGTTTCTTTTTTTAAACATTTTCAATTGTTTTTGGTTTGTTTAGCAAGCAATAAAAACCCCAGAGGTGATTAAATACCACCGAAAGAAAGCTCTATCTGTCTAAAAAAAAAAATGATAAAAATGTAATATGGCTACAGTGTTGCATGATCGCGTAATTCTCATTCACAGTGCGACAGCGTTGAAAGCTGAAAATTGGTCTGGACAGGAAGGGGGTGGAAATGCCCAGCAGGAAAGGGGTTAAAGGCAACGGAACTAATACTACAAATACCGAGTCATTTTATTACAAATTCATACAAATCACATGACAGACATACTATATGTGTGTTATTACAAACACTGATTGACTGAATACAGAGATATGTGAGTGTCAGCTTGATGTAAATGAAAATCCTCCTCATCCCGATGGAGGATATAGACAGGAAAGGATCCTTCAGTGAAGGACTGACGCGTTTCATAAAAACATATTTCTTTCCACAGGGTAGACTGAAGAAGAGGATGGCAAGATAGAACTCATCCAATATTGATACAAATGTTCACAAACAGCCATATTTAGTTAAAAACCCTCTCCCATCACCCACTGATGCCTCCAAAAACCGCCATCAGAAGTCCCCCCCCAAGGGGCCGCAAAGACCCCACACTGAGTTCACCCAGCAACATCCACAGCCAGGTTGTACAGCTGGTGCAGGATAGTTGTCAGAGGAATGTAATATATCTACTGAGCAACATATCAGCATGGATGTCACACCACTACCTCAAACTCAAACTTTCCAAAACCGAGCTTGTAATATTTCCTCCCCCCGACCCCCCACTCATGGCTTTACCATTGAGATCAGCAGCACAACCATTGGTCCTTCCCCTCATGCCAGGGTGCTTGGTGTAATCCTTGACTCTGACCTCTCCTTCAGCCCCACAACCAATCACTGGCTAAATCCTGACGCCTCGACCTCCGGAACATTTCCAGACTTCTCACCTTCCTGACTAATGGAACCACAAAGCAACTAATCCATGCCTTGGTTATATCCCGCCTTGATTACTGCGAGTTCCTCCTCACTGGCCTACCGTTACACAGTCTATCCCCCCTTCAGTCTATTATGAATGCTTCTGCTAGACTCATCCACCTTACCAACCGATCAGCGTCTGCTGCCCCTCTCTGCCAATCCCTTCACTGGCTTCCACTAACCCAACGTATGAAATTCAAAATACTAACCACAGCTTACAAAGCCATCCACAACATTTCCCCTAGCTATATCACCAGCGTCATCCACAGATATCGTCCAAATCGCCCACTCCACTCCTCCCAAGACATCTTGCTCTTCAGGTCCCTCATCACCTCCTCCCACATTCACCTCCAGGGCTTCTCAAGAGCCCCTCCCATCCTCTGGAACTCGCTGCCCCAGTATGTGCGGTCAGCCATCACCCTCTCTGCCTTTAGGTGATCTTTGAAAATTTACTTATTCAGGGAAGCCTACCCCTCCTCCACATAAGACCTGTAGTTGAGTCACCTCCATCAGATCATCCCCTGGAGCTATCGCCTTTTGTATCATTTCCCCCTTCCTTTAGATTGTAAGCTCCATGATCCGGACCCTCCTATTCCTTCTGTACTGAACTGTGATTGGAATGTCCCCCTTTATATTGTAAAGCTCTGCGCAAACTGTTGGCGACATATAAATCCTGTATAATAATAATAATAGAACCGATGGTGTTTGCAGGATCAGTGCCAAAGGATCAAATGGATTTCACTTTTTGAAAAGAACAACTAGACAACTATCCTAAGAGTCTGCAGGAGCCCTGCATTGCACCTGCTCTGCAGGAAAAAAATATTCAATGCATCTGCAAAAAATGTGCATTTAATATATTTTATGAAAAGGTGAACTTATCCTTCAATAATGTCCACAGATCACCATTTTATAAAGAAAATCAGACTTCAGGTTCCAGGAGAACCATCCAGGTGATGTACACAACCTCCCAGATCCATTCTTCTCCAGGATTCCAGACAAGATGTGCTCCGAAATAAGACCTAGAAATGATCAGACTGCTTTCTGTTGTAATTAACCTAAACACCAATTCCAGACCACGCACATAGCCCCCCCCCCGAAACAGGGCATCTGGACCCTAAATGTGCCCCCCACCAAACACTGTGCCACCAACTGTGCAGCATTTACCCCAGATGGTTTTGGAGAGTAATGTAATGTTATTATGGACAGGATTGGGGTAAGAGGACCTGTCATGTTATTATGGACAGGATTGGAGTAAGAGGACCTTTCATGTTATGGACAGGATTGGGGTAAGAGGACCTGTCATGTTATGGACAGGATTGGGATAGGATGACCTGTAATGCTATTATGGAAATATACCTCAAAATGTGGAACTTCTACAAATAATAAGCTGCTATCATTTATGATCCATGAAAAGAGATCGATTGATTGTTGATTTAGTCACCAAAAACCATCTCAGCTGTAGCCGTCATTGAGATGTCACTCATCTGTCTTCATCTCATCTTTGTATTGCAGAGTACACCGGAGGCATTGAGGCCGTCACACCAAGACCGACTACTATGCAGAATATAACGACTCCGCAGTGTCAGAATTGTGAAAGAAATACTGCCGACCACCACACCACACATCGTACCATTGTGCTACCCACCAATCATACCGCACAAGGACCTTCTCCTCCACCCTCTCCCACAGAATATATTCTGATTGGTGGATCAGGAGTCTGTCTAAGAATAAAGGCAATCTTTATACTAATACTGAACACCTCCGAGATCAGAAATGTAAGTCAGTCCTGAGCATGGGTGTGCTATGCACAGAGTGCAGGGATCAGGGGTGTGCTATGTACAGGGTGCAGGGATCAGGGGTGTGCTATGTACAAGGTGCAGGGGTCAGGGGTGTGCTATGTACAGGGTGCAGGGATCAGGGGTGTGCTATGTATAAGGTGCAGGGGTCGGGGGTGTGCTATGTACAGGGTGCAGGGGTCGGGGGTGTGCTATGTACAGGGTGCAGGGATCAGGGGTGTGCTATGTACAGGGTGCAGAGATCATGGGTGTGCTATGCACAGGGTGCAGGGGTCAGGGGGGTGCTATGTACAGGGTGCAGGGGTCAGGGGGTGCTATGTACAGGGTGCAGGGATCAGGGGGGTGCTATGTACAGGGTGCAGGGTTCAGGGGGGTGCTATGTACAGGGTGCAGGGTTCAGGGGGGTGCTATGTACAGGGTGCAGGGTTCAGGGGGGTGCTATGTACAGGGTGAAGGGTTCAGGGGGGTGCTATGTACAGGGTGCAGGGTTCAGGGGGGTGCTATGTACAGGGTGCAGGGTTCAGGGGTAAACCACATACAGAGTGCAGAGTTGAGCTCTCTTTCACAGGCCCTTACCTCTGCATCCTCCATACACATCTCAATTCCACCCCTTGTCAGCTCTGACTTCTGCACCATTCCCTCCATCTCCCAACTCTGCACATCCCCCTTTACTGCTCTCATCTTCCACCACCCCCCATTCCCTCATAGCTTCCACACATTTTACCTTTATAAATCTCCCTGCACTGTAGGTGACTCTTCCTTTCTTATTTGCATCTGTGGATCCACTGGGAGAGGCAAGCTGTCCTTGTAAGCATGGAAGCCGGGCTTCTGTGTATACAAGTGACAGTGGTAAACAGGGAGTGGAGGATGAGATCCAGAGGTGGTAGCACTGAGTTCCACCAAGTTCTTGCTGAAGAAAGCCCTGGTCCTGAGTATAATCTAGAATTTGTAAAGGCTTGAGAGCCAATGAAGATAATCAGATCCAGGTGTACAAGTTAGGATTGGTTTAGATTATCCCATCAAATCCCGTGATTTCCAGATCAATGACTATATGACATCCTGTTCTGAGGTCATAGACAGAGCTGCCAGCAAAGGGCACTGGCCATAAGTCTTACAACAGTGTGCTATTATCGTTGGTTGTGATAGTAAAGATCCCCCAGCTCTTATCATTGTGGTGGGTGAGGGAAGGGAGATATGAAATCTGGAAACATTCACCCAGTGATTGGAGTCATTCATTATACAGTATGAATATGGTGTCACTGAAATATGATTGGATAAAAACTCCAACATAAAACATACACTGCTGGAAGCAGCAAAACCAAAAAGAAAAGCTATGAAATGAAGGAAGAGATTATATTGGGGATAACACATTCATGAAAAAATATACTAAAACATAAGTCAGTGAGTCTGATAGTTTAGGCAATGTTTAGGCCAGCAGAGAAGACTTTACTGGCTCTGATGACCCAACACTGCAGAAAACAAAGTATTTTTAAGTCCTCAATCTGGTCTGTTCTACCCTGATCATTGTCTGTGTTGCATTTTCTAGGTCACCATCCCATCACCTCCAATCACAGAGGCCAAAGGATTTTGTCATCACTTTGGAGCATACCTAAAATTGGTCTTTTCAGAGGGACATCTTATCCTGGCATTCATAAAGGTATGGAGGGAATAGACTGGGGAATGGGGTGAAATGGGTGGGTAAGACATGGAGGGTAAAATATGTCTTACCTGGCTATAGATTGATCATTATCCTAGATTGTAAGCTTGAAAGAGTAGGGCCCTCTTACCCCTCGTACGCTGTCTGTTTTTGTTGTACTGTGCCATGTATTGTTCCCCTTATTGTACAGCGCTGAGCAAACCCTTTGGCGCTATATAAACTCGATGTAATAATAATAATAATAATAATAATAATTATTATTTTTTCAATCATCCAGCAGGCTGCTGAAAAAAAACAAATAGATTCCCCCATCCACACCAGTGAGATGACTGAAGGAATCCTCCTCGCAGTAACATTGATGACTGATAATGAAGATTTAACCAACAGGAATGTTCAACAGAAGTCAATTGTTAAATCGACTTCTGTAGAGCGGGAGCAGCCACACATAGTTAATAATTCATCTTGTCCCTGTTGAACCGGCTGAATTTTGATCCATCTATGGCCAGCTTCATAGTCACAGGCTGTCCAGCAGGTAGAGAAATGATGAGTAGGGATGACATTCGGGTGTTGCTACTGAGAGTTTGCGGCAAATCCTGAGTGTTCGCAGACCCAGCAAGATAATCTGAGAATTCACTAGACTGAATTTGTAAATATTATGCACTGCCTGGCCTCTGAACCTTGGTCAGCTAGCCTAGAAGGACCAGTAATGGAGGCGTTGTTATGTGATAATCTCCTCACTATAAATAGGTGGGTTCCCAGCAGCAAGAAGGGAGAGCTGAAAATCCATGGGGGGGGGGGGGGGTTAGGATTTTTCTGTACAGTGCTATCCTGTGCTGTATTGTGCTACCTATTTCTTGTGCACCCCCCATGTTCATAGTTCAGCAGAAAATGTTGCTGTTTAGCTGGGTTTATTAGGGTTTTTCTTACTTTTTATATTTTACAATTTTATTTCATGTTTATCCATTTTTTAAAATTTTCTAGTAGGATACAAAATGGGATTGGAGGCGTGGTTTGGCACATGAAGAGGATGGCTGCATGTTAGAGGCACTCCGGCTCTACAGCAGGAAATCCACAGCCTAAACTAAGACTATCCACCATAGACAAAGTACGCATATATGTCCAGCCTTTTAAAACCCCCAGCTCACAACTCAGTACAAATTTGCCCTAAATTTTCCAGACCCAACCTAGCTCCTCCAGCCAAGGCTCTATGGTGGCTGCAACATCCAACGTGCCTCATGGCTCTCTGGCTCTGGACTATAACAGGGTAGGAGATGCTATCTTACTCTCCTAAATGCATAAATAATGAAAATGTCTGACCTGCAAACGATAGCATCAGACATTAACTACTTGCCAACCACAGATAGCCGAATGACGGCTACACTGCGGACGGCCAGTTCTGGGAGGGTGTCATATGACGTCCTCCCAGAATGCGCTCTCCTGTGTGCCCCCAGGGGTGCGCCCCCGGAGATCTCTATGATCATTGTGTCCTACGGACACAGCTGATCACGTGATGTGGTAAAAGGCCAATCACAGTGGCCTTTTACCACGTGATCAGCTGTGTCCAATGACACACTGATCACCGGGAAATGCAATTGTCGGTTCTCGGCTGCACTTTCCTCACGCTGTCAGAGTGTGAGGAAAGTACTGCAGAGAACCGGCAGTTGTCATAGCAGGGATCGGCGCCAATCATCAGTGCTCTGATGATCAGTGCCCAGCAGTGCCGCCCACCAGTGCCCATCAGTGCAGCCCAGCAGTGCTGCCAGTCAGTGCCACCAGTCAGTGCCCAGCAGTTGCACTAGTCAATGCCTAGCAGTGCCCAGCAGTAATTCCAGTCAGTGCCACCTATCAGTGCTGTCTCAGTGCCACCTAGCAGTGCTGCCTATCCATGACACCCCATTAGTGCTGCCTATCAGTGCCCATCAGTGCTGCCTATCAGTGCCCATCAGTGTCGCCTATCAGTGCCCATCAGTGCTGCCTATCAATGCCCATCAGTGCCGCCTATCAGTGCCCATCAGTGCTGCCTCATCAACGCACATCAGTCAAGGAGAAAAATTACCTGTTTGAAAAATGTTATAATAGAAACAAAGAAACTTTTTTTTTTTCAAATTTTTGTTGCACTTTTTTTGTTTATAGCACAAATAGTAAAGTGCCCGGCAGCGATTAAATACCACCAAAAGAAAGCTCTATTTGTGAGAAAAAAATTTATAAAAATTTTATATGGGTACAATCTTACATGACCGCGCAATTGTCAATCAAAGTGTGACAGCGCTGAAAGCTGAAAATTGGCCTGGTAAAGAAGGGGGTATAAGTGCCCGGTAGGTAAGTGGTTAAATCTGTTCTTCCATCTGTTATATTGAGGATTTGAATAACGGGGTGAAGGAAGAATGTACAGGTCCGGGGCAAACCTGAAACACTGGAACTTGACCAGATACGCCACACTTCGCAAACTATTTTCACTGAGCTCCTGGAGAGGCCTCAGGACTCCCTGACAGAGTTTGAACAATACCATGTGATCGCCCAGACACAGCACTAATGTGATCACAACAGCAATCATTGGCTCCCAGGTGCATGCTCTGTGAGCCATACATGAGCCTCTGATGAAGGGGGACGTACGGGTACACCCACCTGCCTCAGTGCTGCTCCCGTCCAGCCATTTCTGTACATGGGCCAGATGGGAAGCAGCTAAGAAATATTGCAGCACAATTTCTGCTTACAGAAAGAGGAGATGGAAGAAGGAGGCAGAGTGTGGCCCTCTTGCTGTCTACTGCCATCCTTCAGGTGCTGCTCCCACCGAGCTGTGTGGTGAGAAGTCATGTCTTCTTCATACATGCAGGACCCAAATGACTGATGCTATTACTATGCTTGAAACGCTGGTGACAGATACTGATGACAGCTAAGGTGTGGTCTGCAGCATGTGTTGGAAAAGGCAAACACAGGTGAACCCTGTGGAGTGGACTGGGGATGACAGCTGCCTCACCATGGAGCTCTGCTATCTGGTGGAATAGGGGTGTCTGTTCCTTTCACTCCCCTGTGAAATCCCCCAAATTACATCCTGCTTTGCTGATCTTGTACTTCTCCCTCAATTTCCTCCATTACTATATCTGACACCCAGGTATGGGTGGAAACCTCATCATCACACCTTTTCCTCACTGGAGGAGCCAACTTTGCAAACTGAATCTACAGGAAACATCTGTGCCAATTGGTCCTCCATGCCTTTTGTTCCCCTTCTCTATGCTCCTGTAGCTGTCCTCCTCAACCTATGATGCAATGAATTGCTGTGCATCCTTTTGCAGCAAGTGGCTGACGCTGTGTTTTAATAATTCAGCTGACCCCTCAATGCCAGTTCGTGAGGTAATGGTAGGAGTAGCTTTGGATGAGGAGGACAAGCAGGGTGCCCTTGTAGCTGAAGATGAATTCAAGATACTCTTCTCCTGGGAGACAAAGGAGGTTCTAAGGTTAAAAGAAAGGTAGATGCGTCCTGTCTCTTGATGCTGCACCCTGACCCCTGCTCTGATGTGTGCATACAGAAGCCACTTGCCTCTCCCATTAGGCCTCCCAGACTTTATGCTAGTGTGAAGGTTATTACCTACTTGTATTAACAGCTATGAACACATCCTCATTTTACAGTTTTCTCGGAGGTCCATGCAGTCCTCAACCAATCAGAGAACAGGGAGAGAAAGGCCACAGGCAGCTATACATTCTGCAACCATCTGGCTATTACTTTCACTTTAGTTCCCTGTTTTCTGATTGATTGCAGACCATATGGACTGCCTATATATGTGTGAGAGGGATAGGTAAGTCTTATGACTGCCCTATGTATGAAGCAATGCAGCCGCATAGTGTACATACATGGTGCACGCATCCATGCCACCATTATACCAATCATCTTGTGTGCGTAGTGGCTGTGAGGGGAAGATAAGAGATGAGACACTCAGCACCATATTTGTTGGTGCTGGCCCATAGGGAAGACATACAAGGAGGACAGCTAAAGGTAAAAGCATAGGATTGTGGGCAGAGGGCAAACCTTATGTAGGACAGTCATGACCAATGGATGGCTAATATTGGTCTGATGATGTAAAAATAATTTTTCAGATTGTATTACAGAATACTGCAATATACTTTGTTTTTATCTTAGGTGACTCAAGTAATCTGTGGATTGATAAAAAATGGTGAAAGGAAGGAAGGGGGTGGATGGAAGGGATGGATGGAAGGAAGGGGTGGGTGGAAGGAAAGAAGGGGTGGGTGCAAGGAAGTAAAGAAAGAAGAGGTGGATGGAAGGAAGGAAAGGATGGGTGGGTGGAAGGAAAGGGTGGGTGAGTGGATGGAAGGAAGGAAAGAAGAGGTGGATGGAAGGAAGGAAAGAAGAGGTGGATGGAAGGAAGGAAAGAAGAGGTGGATGGAAGGAAGGAAGGGGTGGGTGGAAGGAAGAGTGGGTGGAAGTAAAGGTGGGTGGCGGAAGGAAGGAAAGGAGGGAGTGGGTGGAAGGAAGGAAGGGTGGGTGAAAGGGAGGATTGGGTGGATGGAAGGAAGGGATGGATGGAAGGAAGGGGTGGGTGGAAGGAAAGAAGGGGTGGGTGCAAGGAAGTAAAGAAAGAAGAGATGGCTGTAAGGAAGGAAGGAGTGGGTGGAAGGAAGGGGTGGGTGGGTGGAAGTAAGGAAGAGTGGGTGGAAGTAAAGGTGGTGGGTGGGTGGAAGGAAGGGTGGGTGAAAGGGAGGATGGGGTGGGTGGAAGGAAGGAAGGGGTGGTTAGAAGGAAAGAAGAGGTGATGGGAGGGGGGGGGGGGTGAAAGGCAGGAAGGGGTTGGTGGGTGGAAGGAAGGGGTGGAAGAAAGGGTGGGTGAAAGAAAGGAAGGGGTTGGTGGGTGGGAGGAAGGGGTGGATGGAGAGAAGGAAAGAAGAGGTGGATGGAAGGGGTGGGTAGAAGGAAGTAGGGGAGGGGGGAATGGGTGGAAGGAAGGAAGAGAGGGGTGGAACGAAGGAAGGAAAGAACAAGTAGATGGAAGGGAGCGGTGGGATAAAGGAAGGAAGGAAGGGGTTGGTGAGTGGAAAGAAGGAAGGGTGGTTGGGTAGAAGGAAGGAAGGGGTGGATGGAAGGAAGGAAAAAAGAGGTGGATGGAAGGGAGGGGTGGGTGGAAAGAAGGGGTGGAAGGAAGGAAGGATGGGTCAAAGGGAGGGGTGGGTGGAAGGAAGGAAGGGGTGGGTGGAAGGAAGGGAGGCATGGATGGAAGGAAGGAGTGGGTGGGAAGGAAGGGAGGGGGTGGAAGGAAGAGGGTGTGGAAGGATGGAAGGAAGGGGGGTGGAAGGATGGAAGGAAGGGAGGGGGGTGGAAGAAAGGCAGGCCGGGGGGGGGAACGGAGGGGGAGTTGGAAGGAAATCATGGATGGGAGGAAGGGGGGTAGGTGGTGGAAGGGGGGATTGTAAGGATGGAACGAAGGAGGGAGGTGGAAGGATGGAACGGAGGGGGGGTGGAAGTAAGGAAGGGAGGGGGGAGGTGCAAGGATGGAAGGGAGGGGGGAGGTGGACGTGAGGGTGGAAGGAAGGGAGGGGGGTGGGATGAAAGAATGGAAGGTTAGGTCAAACTCACCAAGACTCCTTCAGAAGCATCAGAGCTGTCACTGTCAGCTGCTGTGTTCCGTTTCCCATCTACACCTCCTCTGAAGCTGCACAGACTGGAGTGTGGGTGGGCACAGGGGACAAAGCAGATCCAGCCTCTCTCCCCTTTTCTCCTATTGGTGTGGAGGATGGAGGGAGGGGCTGGGCACTGAGAAGAACACAGCGGCTGGAGGCGGCGGGAGGGGAGACAGAAAGAAAACTGAACTATTCTATGCAGCAGTGGGGGCGGCGAGCAGCACCGGGACTACGGGTGTGTGGGAGGGGTGGCGTTGGTAATCTCCTGTATGGCTTTAAATGAAGCAGCTGGAAGTCGAATCTCCTCCTCTCCCTCCTGTGGCTTTCAGCTGCTTCATTGAAAGCCATACAGGAGATCGCTGCTTGTCATCGAAACCACCACCACCCCTCACACACACACCCCTAACCCCGGCGCTATTCACCAGCTCCACCCTATTTCCATTCGCAGGCGAGTAGAAATTTTGAGGGCTGCAGCCTGCAGGGATGGTTGGCAATCCCAGATCCCTGGTGATCTCAAAGCTTGTCAGGGCTTCATCAACCAGTGCTCAATCCACTTCGAGCTAGCAGCCCACCATTTTTCTACTGATCGTTCCAAGGTGGCGTATAGGATTTCCCTCCTATCTGGTGAAGCATTGGCTTGAGATCCAACTATTGGTAGCCTCCCAGCCTTCCTGCAAGCTTTCCATAAGACATTCGATGTGCCCGGCAGGACTTCATCTGCCGCAGGAGCTCTTCTTCGTCTTTGTCATGGTAGCAGGACTGTGGGACAATATGCAGTTCTGTTTCGCACCTTAGCCTTAGAACTGGCATGGAATAATGAGGCCCTCTATGCAACCTTTTGGCAGGGTCTAGCAGACCGTATTAAGGATGAACTAGCTGGAAGAACCATACCCTCCTCCCTGGATGACTTGATTGCTCTTAGCATCCAGATCGATATCCGCTTCCAGGAGCAAGATCTGGAAAGGGCTCATCCAAGTCACCCTCCAGTGGGTTCTCTTGCTCCTGTTTTCTAGAAGGTCCCTGATAAAATTACCTCCGCAACTGTACCAACATCTGAAGAGCCCATGCAGTTAGGTCGAACACACCTTACTCCACAAGAGCGATCGCGTTGCCTAAGATTCGGTCTATGCCTTTACTGTGGGCTGAAGGTCATCTAATTAGGTCTTGTTCTGTCCGCCCACCTCGCACTGTACCCATGGCTGTGGCCACCACCTCTTCGATGCTCTCTCAACATTGCCAGACCTTACAAGATGTTTCTTGTAGTAAGGCTGCTCCCCTGCCCACTCCTATTGCGGGCTCCCTTCCGGTGCTGTCCACCTCTAGTTCCTTACCCCCTTTGCTGCCCAAATCTTTGGTCCCTTTACATATGTTGCAGCTCAGAGCTCTTATATCGTATCGTGACCTTCTGGTTGGCTGGAGGTCCCAAAATCTGTGACCTCTGTACCATCTGAGTTCCCAGATTCATGTGCTCTGCATGCTGAGACCCCAAAACTTCCTTCAGCTGCTTGGAATCCAGCTGAGTTTTCCACATTAGTAGCTACTGTACTCTCTGTCCCCTGTCCTGCCCTCCTACACCCTACTGTGCCTTCTGTCCCCTGTCCTGTCCCCATACATCCTACAGTGCCCTTTGTTCCTTGTATCACCCCAGGTTCCTGTTCTGCACAGCCTGTTTTGTCCACTGTACAAATCAAAACCTTCTCACCTACTCCTGTGCCCTCCCTGGCAGCCTCCTCACCAGACCCTTCATCCTGGTCATTGGGGTCTGCTCCAGTCCAGATTCCTGTCGTATGTTCTCCTAGTCTTACTCCTTCTTTGGCAAATGTTTCCAAGAGTGTACATCGGTCATCTTCTAAGTACAAAGTAGCTGCAGATTGTCATCACCGGGTGAGTCCCAAATATTTCCCGGGTGACAAGGTTTGGCTCTCTACCAAGAGTTTCCGTTTATGGGTACCCTTTATGAAATTTGCTCCTCAGTTCTTTGGTCCCCTTACCATCCTTCGGCAGGTCAATCCTGTTGCTTTCAAACTCCGCCTCCCTTCACATCTGAGAATCCCTAATGTTTTCCATGTTTCTCTTCTGAGACCGTATATCGTCAACAGATTTCCCTATCCTCATTATCATTCTTCCCAATAGCAAGTTCTTCGGATCAGTATGAAGTAAAGCAAATCTTGGATTCTAAATTCATTAGGGAAGCTCTTGTATCTAATTGACTGGAAGGGATATGGTCCTGAGGAGAGGTGTTGGATTCCTTCTACTGATGTTTCTGCACCCCGTCTGGTGGAATTGTTTCATCAGAGGTTTCTCCTTAACTTTGGCCCTAAAAAAGTGGGGAGACCTCGTAAGAGGGGGGGGGGGTACTGTCACAAGTTAGCTTGCAGCCTCTTGTGTGTTTACTCTTACCTCCTTGCTGCTCTTGATTTCTTCACATGTGTGTTTGTCTGTGCTCACCTGTGGGTGGTGTCTGCTATTCCCTGGGTTTTATGTCCTTCCCTTCCATCTCTTCCTGTCCTACCTCCTTGTCTGCCTGTCTATTTAAGATGTGCTCAGACTGGGCCACATGGTCTGAGCAAATTCATCTGTTGTCGGAGTTCCCACGTGTTTCTCCTGTGGTTCCTATATAGTCTTTCTGTGTACCGACCCCGGCTTCATTCCTGACCTTGCTTATAGTCTATCTGTGTACCGACCCCGGCTTCGTTCTTGACATTGCTAGTTTTCTGAGGATAATAAAATATATAGTAAGCGCTCATCAACAAAATAAAGCAGCTGAACATTAAAGGAAAACACATAAAAAGTCCCAAAATTCATAAAATAGAAAAAATGCAGCGCTCTTATGAAAAATAATGATAGACACAGTCCGGTGAAAACAGTGCTCCTTGATTCCCAGTGCAAATGGTAGAAATTCACACTAACCAGAAAGCGCATGGGTTATATGCATGTGTATATATATATCCTGAAGATCCCCCTCTCCTCTCAGGTCTGGTCAGGGAAATAACTGGGAAAGATGGAAATCCTACGCCCTCATGTGGTGAGAAAATGGTCCAACAGATCAGAGCAGTATCAATCTGGATAGGCCTCCAAAGGAGCTGATACAGGAATCACTAGAGCTGCAAGGATGGAAGAAGCTCCTCACAGGAGACATAGGGAAGCACTCATAGTGTAGTAGGTAAAAATTATTTTATTCCAGACAACACAGGTGCATAATGAGTATCACATAGCCAAGTATGAGCAAACACACTGACCCTTTGAAAATCAAGATGGCCGACGGGCCTCCTCGTGGCACCGACGGCTTAGTGTCAGCGGCGTCCTGGGCTCCACCAAGGTGGAGACACATTTGTACTCATTATGCACCTGTGTTGTCTGGAATAAAATAATTTTTACCTACTACACTATGAGTGCTTCCCTATGTCTCCTGTGAGGAGCTTCTTCCATCCTTGCAGCCCTAGTGATTCCTGTGTCAGCTCCTTTGGAGGCCTATCCAGATTGATACTGCTCTGACCTATTGCTAGTTTTCTGCCTGTCCTGACCTCGGCTTGCCAACTGGATTTCCTGTGTCTACTCCTGGTGTACCCTGTTCCCGCTAGCGGTCTTCTCTATCTCAGCTGGGTGTACCTGGGGCCGAGACCTGGTTCCAGCTTGCTCCAAGTCCATCCCCACCATCAGGGGCCCTGGTAAACAAGCAGGCTGGGGCTTAGATTCCGCGCCATGGGGAACCCCAAGCTGTGGTTTTATAGAGCTCACTACCATAGGTGCTGACAGGAAGATAGAGGTGTGGAGAGGAGAAGAATGGAAGAGATACACTTTGTGACTCCTAGTGTTAAAGGGTTAAATAGCCCTGGAAAGAGATTTGGGATTTTTCAAGAAATTCAACATAGATTTTCTGCAGTGTTTTTTTTTTTTTTTACAGGAGACATATTTTGTTGCAAGAATCAAATGTGAAATTAAATTCCAGATATTATCCAATGTGGTTTTATGCAGATTCCCCAATTAAACGTGCCAAGGGATTGGCAATAGGTTTTGCGAAAAATATAATGTTTAAGCTGGAAGACAGATTGGTAGATTCAGAAGGGAGATTTCTGTTTCTGAAGGGAAAATTACAGGAAATAGACTGTATATTAGCAAGCATTTATTGCTCGAATAAGAAACCAGAAGGTATTCCTAAAAAATACTCTGAGGAAGTTAATGGATTTCAAAAAAGGCAATTTTAAGTGGCAGGTGATTTCAATCTTTGCATGGATCCCCAGATGGATATGACATCCCCTGTGCAGAGAGATGTTAGTAGGTCTCTGAATTCCTTGAAAAAATTATATACCAATGTCAACTTGTAGATATATGGAAAATTAAGCACATGAAGGACAGAGACTTTACATTTTATTCTCATGCACATGAGATGTATTCAAGACTGGATTATATATTGCTGGACCAAAGACTTATCAAGTCTCTGGTCAAACTAAAAATAGAAGTGATGTCAATATCAGACCATGCCCCTGTCACAATGCAATTATTATGGGGAAATGAGCAGATCGGGGGAAAATTATGGAGGTTAAATGAGATACTTCTCCAGGATTCAGAGGTGGATCAAATAATTAAAAAAGAAATAGAGCAATATTTTTAGGAAAATTATTCTGGGGAAGTGTCCGTAGCAACAGTGTGGGAGGCTCATAAGGCCTATATTAGAGGAATCCTGATAGCGATTGGAGCAAAAAAGCAGAGGGAAAAAAGAGAAAAAATAAACACACTTTTTAGTGAACTCTGTGAGTTAGAGCAGATACATAAACATAAAGTAACAAAAGAGATTATGCAGAGGGTAATAAATAAAAGAGAATCATTAAATAAATTTCTGGAAGAGGATAAGAGAAGCGTGTTTAATAAAATGATAAGTAAGAGATACAAATGGGGAGATAGGCCAGGAAAGTATTTAATGAGGGCTCAGAGAAAAAAAAAACCTAGGAACTATATAGAGAAAATAAGAGACCACAAAGGAGAATTAATGTATTCAACTAAAGATATAGCTAAAGTGTTTAAAGAATATTATAATAAGCTATATAATATTATCCCCCACAGCTCTATAAGTAAAGATGAAGTAGGAAAAATAGAAAAAAAGACAGACATACTTAAAAAAGGCAGGATTACCAAAATTAAGTGAGGAGCAATTAAAATCCCTAGAATCAGCAATAACGCAGGAGGAAATACACTTAGCATTAAAGAGCACTATAGCTGGGAAAAGCCCCGGACCTGATGGATACACAGTAAGATATTATAAAAAATATAAAGAATTATTAGTACCTAAACTCAGGATATATATGAATGCATTGGGAGGAGAGATGGAAATGAGGAGGGAATCCCTACAAGCCCATGTAGTTCTCATACATAAGGAAGGTAAAGATGATACTCACTGTTCAAGTTATAGACCAATTTCCTTATTAAACACAGATACCAAACTATATGCAAAAGTTCTGGCAAATAGGTAGAAAGACCCAATGTTGGAATGGATACACATAGACCAAGTAGGCTTTGTCCCAGAGAGAAAGAGTAAAGATAATGGACTGAGATCTCTGTTTCTCATACAAAAAAGTAGGAAAGATTGATGCTGAAAAGGCATTTGATAGAGTAGATTGGGGATATATGTTGGATACATTAGAAGTATTGGGGATGGGACCTAGAATGAGAGAGTGGATAAGGAAATTATATAGTCAACCCTCTGCAGCAATCATGGTTAATGGGGAATTGTCAGAGTATTTTGGGATGCAGAACGGAACTAGACAGGGTTGCCCTTTGTCTCCATTGCTATATGTTTTATCATTGGAATCTATTTTGGCTACAATAAGCAATAATATATATATAAAAGGAATTTGGATAGGAGATAAGGTGGCAGCTTATGCAGATGACATGCAGTTCAATGTGGGAAACCCAAGGATAACATTGCCAAATTTAATGAAATCACTGAAAGAATGTGGGGATATGTCAAATTTAAAAATTAACCCAACAAAAACAGAAATTTTAAACATAAATCTTCCAAATAGAGAGAAAAATAGGTTACAGGAGGAATTTCCCTTTGTTTGAAGAGAAAAAGAATTGAAATATCTAGGAATAAAATTAACTGTTTCCTCCAAGAACTTGTATAAATTGATTTATATCCCATTGTTAAATGAGATCAGGGATGAACTAAGGAAATTAAGTGGGAGAACCCCGTCATGGATAGCTCGTAAATATTTGATAAAAATGGTGATTGTTTCAACAATATTATATAAATTTCAAATGATACCAATTAAACTACCAGAAGTATTCTTTAGATCAATTGAGAAAATGTTAATAAGATTTATTTGGAGAAATAAAAAACCGAGAATAAGCCAGGAAATTTTATGTAGAAATAAAGAGAAAGGAGGATTGGGAGTCCCAGATTTAAAAAGATATTATAACTCGGTAATAATGGCGAGAATTTTAGACTGGACATATAATGCAGAGGGGAAAAGCTGGGTTAAAATAGAAAATATACTAAGTAATACTATATTAAGTGGAATTGTATGGTTACCTCCACAATACAGGGGATTAGCAGACAGCACAAGTTTGTTCACATTTAATGTTTTAAGAGTTTGGGATGTTTTACAAAAACAGATGGGATGGGAATTTAATTCATTGTTAATGCCCTTAAAGTCCACAGAGTTTTTCCCCCCGGTTAAATAAGGTATCACAGGGAAGTGGATTAAGAAGGAAGATGCACAATTAAGGGATATAATGGTGGGGGAGGATATAGAATCACTTAAGGAATTGGAAAAAAAGTTTTTACGAGAATGGATGAGTGGCGTTATTTTCAATTGAAACACTTTATTGGAAAGCTTCCAAAGCCTTTAAGACTAAGAGGATTGGAATCCTTTTGAGCACTTATTAGGTATAAGGGGAGGTGGGAAACACGCAACCTCTAAAATATATACGATTCTGACTGAAATAAACACAGATATAAGTCCTACATATATAGAAAAATGGGAAAGAGAAATAGGAGTAACAATAGATGCGGAGAAAAAGAGAAAAATGCATAGAATAATCCACTGAAATATAAATAGGCAGGAGGTAGAAATAAATTATAAGTGTTTGGCAAGATGGTATATCACACCGAGTGTAGCACACAGTTTGAGTGGAGATATTTCACCTTTATGTTGGTGTGGATGTGGAGGTAGAGGCACAATGTATCACATGTGGTGGAAGTGTTCTAAAATACAAGAGTGTTGGGGGAATATAGTAAGCTTGATTCAGAAAATTACAGAGATTGATATTCTAGTAGACCCAGAGATTTGCCTTTTTCATAGTACTAAGCTTTCAGCTAAAAAATACAAAGAATCTGGTTTATTGTACTATTTGAATGCAGCAAAGGGAATGATACCCAAGTATTGGAGGAGACAGGAGGTGCCGAAAATAAAAGACTGAGTGGATAGGGTGGATCAAATATGTAAATTGGAGGAACTTTATCATTTGAATGAAGATAAGATGGAGAGTCACCATACAAGATGGAACAAATGGGAGGAATTCAAAAAGTCAAGGCTAGCCTTAGAGGTGATGGGGGATTAACATAGAATAATATGGAAACATATTTTGCTCTTCTTTTATAAGGATTCTGATCTCCAGAAATGAACAGGAAAATGCAGAGCAGAAGGGGTTAAGGATTGGATGGGGGGAATGGGTGGTATATAGGTAGGGGAAGGGGGGGGGGGGGGAAGAGATGAAGCGATAAATGTTTTGATAATATGCTAAGGTTTTAATGAGTATGTTTGTATAATTGTTTATCTGAAAAATTAATAAATATTTAAATTAAAAATAAAACAAATGTTGGAAAAGGCTTGGTCTTCAAGAGTGCATGGCATAAGCTTCTAATGTTGGCCCTGAAATGCCAGGATAGTAGAAGCTCTTTTTGGAAAGTAGACACTCCAAGGTGTTTGCTAAGAGGCATGGTGAGTATTTTGCAGATCTCATTTTTTGCCACGTTTTTGGAAAATGAAGAAAGAAAAAGTAAAAAAGTAATTTTTTTCCTTTTTTTTTAAAAAACTCTGTGACAAAAATGATATCTGTAAAATGCTCACCATTCCTCTTATCAAATTCCTTGGGGTGTCTACTTTCCAAAAAAGGGTCATTTGGGGGATGTTTGTACTATCCGGGCATTTAAGAGCCTCCGAAACTGTGATAGGTAGTGAGTAAGTGGTATGAGGAAATATTCCCTTTGAAATCCTGAAGGTGGTCATTGGATTTTGGGAGCCTGTATGTAGATAGGTTGCCAAAAAGTCTCTCACATGTGGTATCCCCATACTCAGAAGAAGTAAGAGAATGTGTTTTGGGGTGTTATTCCACATATACCCATGGCATGAGTGAGAAATATATCATTTAAGTGACAAATGACAAAATGTGTCGTTTTTGAAAAATTTGTGGCAAAACATAAAATGTTCCATGCACTCAACATGCCTCTCTGCAAAATCCTTGGGGTGTCTGCTTTCCAAAAAGGGATCATTTGGGGGGGGGTTGTAATGCCCTGGCATTTTAGCACCTCAATAAAAGGTCAGAAAGTACCGTATTTTTCGCTTCATAAGACGCACCTGACCATAAGATGCACCTATGTTTTAGAGGAAGAAAGCAACAACAAAAAATATTCTGAACCAATAGACTGCAGACATAGTACAGGAAATGACCAGAGACTGCGGACATAGTACAGGAGATGAGGTAAAGAAATGGTAAAAAAATGGGATGCCCCTATATCAGTTATAAAAATTAACCAACAGGAGGGATGTCAACCGACAATTCCCTAATTGAAAATAATATATGAATACCGGCTCACATGAGAATGACACAGTGGTGTCCTCAGAACTAGAGATGAGCGAATCGAAGTAGGCGAAGTGGAATTCGTTTCGAATATTAGGAAAATTTCGAAATTTTTCCTAAAATGGCGGCGACATGTGCGGCGACGGAGCGGGGATGTCTGGGAAGGCGCGCAGACAAGGCGCGCTGACCCATAATGCATTCATTCATGACATGTGATCGCATTAGCCAATCAGCAGCCAGCCAGCCAGCACAGTGTAATGGTCGAGCTATAAATGGCGGCCATTTTAGAATTCTCCATTAGCCTCCGGTCATTCAACAGAGGCAGACCTGTCTGTATTCAGGGAGAGAGTTAGGGCCACAGAAACGTTACTTAGGGCCATAGAAACGTTACATAGGGCCACAGAAACGTTACTTAGGGCCACAGAATCGTTAGTTAGGGCCACAGAAACGTTACTTAGGGACACAGAATTGTTACTCAGGGACAGACAGAATTGTTACTGAGGGATACAGAATTGTTACTGAGGGCCACAGAATCGTTACTTAGGGCCACAGAAACGTTACTTAGGGCCACAGAATTGTTACTTAGGGACAGACAAAGAATTGTTACTGAGGGACACAGATTTGTTACTGAGGGCCACAGAATTGTTACTTAGGGCCACAGAAACGTTACTTAGGGCCACAGAATTGTTACTTAGGGACAGACACAGAATTGTTATTGAGGGACACAGAATTGTTACTGAGGGCCACAGAACCGTTACTTAGGGCCACAGAAACGTTACTTAGGGCCACAGAATTGTTACTTAGGGACAGACACAGAATTGTTACTGAGGGACACAGATTTGTTACTGAGGGCCACAGAATCGTTACTTAGGGCCACAGAATTGTTACTTAAGGACAGACACAGAATTGTTACTGAGGGACACAGATTTGTTACTGAGGGCCACAGAATCGTTACTTAGGGCCACAGAAACATTACTTAGGGCCACAGAAACGTTACTTAGGGCCACAGAATTGTTACTTAGGGACAGACACAGAATTGTTATTGAGGGACACAGAATTGTTACTGAGGGCCACAGAACCATTACTTAGGGCCACAGAAACGTTACTTAGGGACACAGAAACGTTACTTAGGGCCACAGAAACGTTACTTAGGGCTACAGAATCGTTACTTAGGGCCACAGAAACGTTACTTAGGGACACAGAATTGTTACTCAGGGACAGACACAGAATTCTTACTGAGGGACACAGATTTGTTACTGAGGGCCACAGAAACGTTACTTAGGGCCACAGAAACGTTACTTAGGGCCAGAGAAACGTTACTTAGGGCTACAGAAACGTTACTTAGGGCCACAGAATCGTTACTTAGGGCCACAGAAACGTTACTTAGGGACACAGAATTGTTACTCAGGGACAGACACAGAATTCTTACTGAGGGACACAGATTTGTTACTGAGGGCCACAGAAACGTTACTTAGGGCCACAGAAACGTTACTTAGGGCTACAGAAACGTTACTTAGGGCCACAGAATCGTTACTTAGGGCCACAGAAACGTTACTTAGGGACACAGAATTGTTACTCAGGGACAGACACAGAATTGTTACTGAGGGACACAGATTTGTTACTGAGGGCCACAGAACCGTTACTTAGGGCCACAGAAACGTTACTTAGGGACACAGAATTGTTACTCAGGGACAGACACAGAATTGTTACTCAGGGACACAGAATTGTTACTGAGGGACACAGAATTGTTACTCAGGGACACAGAATTGTTACTCAGGGACACAGAATTGTTACTCAGGGACAGACACAGAATTGTTACTCAGGGACAGACACAGAATTGTTACTGAGGGACACAGAATTGTTACTGAGGGCCACAGAACTGTTACTTAGGGCCAGAGAAATGTTACTCAGGGACACAGAATTGTTACTCAGGGACAGACACAGAATTGTTACTCAGGGACAGACACAGAATTGTTACTCAGGGACACAGAATCGTTTAATTAAAGAGTATGTCAGACAACATGCAGAGGAGTGGCAGAGGAGGCAATATTTTAGGAGCGAGCAGACGTGGCAGCAGAGGAAGGGGTCGAGGCAGCACTATTCGCAGCCAGAGGCCAGTGCTCCCGGTGTCATCCAGCGGTCGTGTCTCCACCGACAACCCTGCCGTCATCGATTGGTTGGCTCGGTCGTCTTCCTCTTCCCAGGTCACCTCTGACACCTACAGCCAACGGTCGGTGGGTACGTCAGATACAACCGTTAGTTGGCATGGCCCGGGAGCAAGCCCACTGAAATCACGTGTCCTCTACCTGCCCCTGTCCTTTGGTGTTCCCTCACCAAGCGAAGTATCGCATGCTGTGGGCTCAGCCCCACTGTACAGTGAGGAAGAGCTAACAGAGGGCGGTCAGGAACGGGGGGAGACATCCGCCTCTTCAGCAGCCAGGCGAAGAAGTAGTGGCGAGGAGAGTGGCTCGGTAGCCGGTCTAGAGACAGGTCTGTCTCCTGACCCACACGCAGCCGAGGGGGCTAGTAGTGAGGCGGAGACCCTAATTGATGATGATGAGGCTGATCGCACTTGGCAGCCTCGTCGTCATCAGGCTATTGCTTCCGCATCATCAGGAGAAGAGGGTGGCAGCTTGGCAGCAAGCAAAACAGTCGGTGGGTTGCCCAGGAGGCAGCAGGGTCGCAGCAGTGTCAGTGGAGGCAAACGGCCATGGAGTAGAGCACCAGCTCCACTGCAGCCTACCACCACGGCCAGTAGTGGTGCCGGTGTGCACGGAGGAAGCAGCAGTCAGCCAGTGAGGAGTATCGGGGGCAAAGTTTCCTACTCGGCGGTGTGGCAATTTTTTGTCAAGCCGCCCGAGGAAGTAAACGTAGCCGTATGTCGACTATGTGGCCAGAAAGTCAAGCGTGGCCAGAGGGCCCATGTTGGGACTACAGCGTTGCGGCAGCATATGCAGCGTCGCCATTCGGTGGCCTGGGAAAACCGTGATAAAGATACGGCGGTTCTGCCCGCCCCAGCCCCCGCTCCATCACCCGCTCCGTTACTAGCTCCGTCACCCGACGTCAATCGCCCTCTATCAGCCAGTCAAGGCTCCAACACCTCTGCTGAGGGGAGTTGTCGCTCGTTGGCATCTTCCGCTCGTTCAGATGCTCCTTCTCCTGCTACTCCTCTTCACGGATTCCGTCAGCAGTCTTTCTTGGAATCCGTTTCCAAGAGACAACAGTTTGCGAGCACGCACCCGACGGTGCAAAAGCTGAACGTCCTCCTGTCCAAGTTGCTGGTGCTGCAGTCCCTCCCTTTCCAAGTGGTGGACTCAGCACCTTTCCGAGAAATGATGGCTTGTGCCGCGCCGCGGTGGAGAGTGCCAAGCCGTCATTTCTTCGCCAAAAAGGCAGTGCCAGCCCTGCATTCACATGTAGAAGAGATGGTGGGCCAGTCTTTGAGCATGTCGGTCTCTGCCAAAGTGCACGGCAGCGCCGACGTGTGGAGCTGTAACTACGGTCAGGGACAGTACATGTCATTTACGGCCCACTGGGTGAACGTGGTGCCGTCACAGCCGCACCAGCAACTTGGACAGGTCACGCCGCTTTTGCCTCCACGTTTGCACGTCCTTGGTCCACAAAAGATGTCCGCCTCTACCACCTCTTCTTCCTTCGTGTCCTCAGCCGCCACCCGCCGTGCCAAGTCCCATTACCCGACCGGCATATCACATGTGCAGGGCACAACGGTGTCACGCTGTGCTGCACCTGGTATGCCTTGGTGAACGTAGTCACACAGGGGAGGAACTTCTGAGTGTAATGAACAGAGAAATCGACAGATGGCTGTCTCCGCGCAAACTGAAAATCGGAACCATGTTGACCGACAACGGAAAGAACATGGTGTCTGCTCTGCGTCAAGGAAGGTTGTGCCATGCGCCATGCATGGCTCACGTGTTCAATCTGGTTGTCAAGCGGTTCCTAAAATCCACCATCCCACTGCAAGACATCCTTAAAATGTCACGTAAACTTTGCATGCATTTCAGCCATTCCTACACCGCAAAGCACACCCTCCTTGAGCTGCAGCGGCAGAACGGAATTCCACAGCATCGCCTGATCTGCGTCGTTGCAACAAGGTGGAATTCAACCCTACACATGTTAGACCGCCTTTACGAACAGCGAAAGGCCATCACCGATTTCCTGATGTTACAAGCGGATAAAGGTACTCCCCTGTGTAACTTCGATGTCAGCCATTGGCAGCTCATGCGTGACACCTGCCGCTTGCTCAGGCCCTTTGAGGAGGCCACGCTATTCGTGAGTCGGCAGGACTATGGGATGAACGACGTCATTCCTCTGTTGCACGTCCTGGAACAAATGCTGTTAACAATGGCTGGTCAGGGTGCGGTAGACGTGGCACAGATCTCAACGCCACATGACCCCTGTGGGGGCAGGACAGGAAGAAGAGGAGGAGGTAGAGGAGGACATTTGTGCTCAGGAATTATTGAGTGAAATGGGTGGTTTTTCCACTCAGCGGACAGGAGTGGAGGAGCAGGAGCATGTGGTAGAGTAGGAGGAGGAGGAGACAGAGGACCCAGACGCACCGTGGCAGTATGCTGTGGAGATGGAGGCAGGGAGTCCCTCGCATTCCTTGGCACAAATGGCCCATAGCATGCTCGGTTGCTTGCGTAGCGACAGCCGAATAATAACCATCAGACAGAGGGAGGACTTTTGGCTGTCCACCTTGTTGGACCCTCGCTACCGTTCAAAAATGGTGGCCTTTTTCACACCTGCTGAGAGGGAGGCCAAAATAACGTACTATAAAAACCACCTATGTAGTCAGTTGGTCTCTGCCTTTGTGCGCCAACGTCCATCCTCAGACACTGTGGGCCCTGTGCGCTCGCGTTCCGCTGCCATGGCAGCAGGGGAGGGGTGGGGTGGTAGGAGCAGTGGTAGCTACACCAGCAGCGGCTGCCTCAGTTTGCAGTCGATGATGAGTAGCTTTCTTCACCAGCGCAGTGAGGAAACTACTAACCAGCCGCAGCAGCAGCAGCAGCAGCAGCAGCAGCAGCAGCAGCATCAGGTGGACCTTGAGCAGGACCTCAAACAACAGGCTTGGGCCTACTTGGACAGCACCCTGCCAACCGAGGTAGACAATCCCCTTGACTACTGGGCAACGAAACTTGACCTTTGGCCCCAACTAGCTGAATTTGCCCTTGAAAGGCTGTCATGCCCGGCCAGTAGCGTGGCATCGGAGCGCGTGTTTAGTGCGGCAGGAGGTATTGTAAATCCGCGGAGAACACGACTGTCCACCCAAAGTGTGGAGAGACTCACGTTTGTGAAAATGAATCAGGCGTGGATTAGTCTGGATTTCAAACCACCAGTTCCTGACACAACTGACTAAATCCGCCATGAATCATGCCCCTGCCATGTGCCACTTTCACGTCTCCTCACACTGCTGGTGTTTTCCATTTTTTGTCATAGGGTGCTGGCAGATTACGGGCCTCCCATAGCTGCTGCCAGGACCATAATCTGCCATGGGCCCCTGTACTGCCTCCTCATGCTGCTGCCAGGTCCACAGTGTCTCATGCCATGTGCCACTTTCAGGTCTCCTCACACTGCTGGTGTGTTCCATTTTTTGTCATAGGGTGCTGGCAGATTACGGGCCTCCTATAGCTGCTGCCAGGCCCCTAATCTGCCATGGGCCCCTATACCGCCTCCTCATGCTGCTGCCAAGTCCAGAGTCTCTCATGGGTCCCTGTACGGCGTCCCATTGCTGCTGTCTCCATCGCCACACTCTGCCATGTGCCACTTTCAGGTCTCCTCACACACTGCTGGTGTGTTCAATTTTTTGACATAGGGTGCTGGCAGATTACGGGCCTCCCATAGCTGCTGCCAGGCCCCTAATCTGCCATGGGCCCCTGTACCGCCTCCTCATGCTGCTGCCAGGTCCACAGTGTCTCATGCCATGTGCCACTTTCAGGTCTCCTCACACTGCTGGTGTGTTCAATTTTTTGACATAGGGTGCTGGCAGATTACGGGCCTCCCATAGCTGCTGCCAGGCCCCTAATCTGCCATGGGCCCCTATACCGCCTCCTCATGCTGCTGCCAAGTCCAGAGTCTCTCATGGGTCCCTGTACGGCCTCCCATTGCTGCTGTCTCCATCGCCACACTCTGCCATGTGCCACTTTCAGGTCTCCTCACACACTGCTGGTGTGTTCAATTTTTTGACATAGGATGCTGGCAGATTACGGGCCTCCCATAGCTGCTGCCAGGCCCCTAATCTGCCATGGGCCCCTGTACCGCCTCCTCATGCTGCTGCCAGGTCCACAGTGTCTCATGCCATGTGCCACTTTCAGGTCTCCTCACACTGCTGGTGTGTTCAATTTTTTGACATAGGGTGCTGGCAGATTACGGGCCTCCCATAGCTGCTGCCAGGCCCCTAATCTGCCATGGGCCCCTATACCGCCTCCTCATGCTGCTGCCAAGTCCAGAGTCTCTCATGGGTCCCTGTACGGCCTCCCATTGCTGCTGTCTCCATCGCCACACTCTGCCATGTGCCACTTTCAGGTCTCCTCACACACTGCTGGTGTGTTCAATTTTTTGACATAGGGTGCTGGCAGATTACGGGCCTCCCATAGCTGCTGCCAGGCCCCTAATCTGCTATGGGTCCCTGTACCGCCTCCTCATGCTGCTGCCAGGTCCACAGTGTCTCATGCCATGATCCACTTTCAGGTCTCCTCACACTGCTGGTGTGTTCAATTTTTTGACATAGGGTGCTGGCAGATTACGGGCCTCCCATAGCTGCTGCCAGGCCCCTTATCTGCCATGGGCCCCTATACAGCCTCCTCATGCTGCTGCCAAGTCCAGAGTCTGTCATGGGTCCCTGTACGGCCTCCCATTGCTGCTGTCTCCATCGCCACACTCTTCCATGTGCCACTTTCAGGTCTCCTCACACTGCTGGTGTGTTCAATTTTTTGACATAGGGTGCTGGCAGATTACGGGCCTCCCATAGCTGCTGCCAGGCCCCTAATCTGCCATGGGCCCCTATACCGCCTCCTCATGCTGCTGCCAAGTCCAGAGTCTGTCATGGGTCCCTGTACGGCCTCCCATTGCTGCTGTCTCCATCGCCACACTCTGCCATGTGCCACTTTCAGGTCTCCTCACACACTGCTGGTGTGTTCAATTTTTTGACATAGGGTGCTGGCAGATTACGGGCCTCCCATAGCTGCTGCCAGGCCCCTAATCTGCCATGGGCCCCTATACCGCCTCCTCATGCTGCTGCCAGGTCCACAGTGTCTCATGCCATGTGCCACTTTCAGGTCTCCTCACACTGCTGGTGTGTTCAATTTTTTGAAATAGGGTGCTGGCAGATTACGGGCCTCCCATAGCTGCTGCCAGGCCCCTAATCTGCCATGGGCCCCTGTACCGCCTCCTCATGCTGCTGCCAGGTCCACAGTGTCTCATGCCATGTGCCACTTTCAGGTCTCCTCACACTGCTGGTGTGTTCAATTTTTTGACATAGGGTGCTGGCAGATTACGGGCCTCCCATAGCTGCTGCCAGGCCCCTAATCTGCCATGGGCCCCTATACCGCCTCCTCATGCTGCTGCCAAGTCCAGAGTCTGTCTTGGGTCCCTGTACGGCCTCCCATTGCTGCTGTCTCCATCGCCACACTCTGCCATGTGCCACTTTCAGGTCTCCTCACACACTGCTGGTGTGTTCAATTTTTTGACATAGGGTGCTGGCAGATTACGGGCCTCCCATAGCTGCTGCCAGGCCCCTAATCTGCCATGGGCCCCTATACCGCCTCCTCATGCAGCTGCCAGGTCCACAGTGTCTCATGCCATGTGCCACTTTCAGGTCTCCTCACACTGCTGGTGTGTTCAATTTTTTGACATAGGGTGCTGGCAGATTACGGGCCTCCCATAGCTGCTGCCAGGCCCCTAATCTGACATGGGCCCCTATACCGCCTCCTCATGCTGCTGCCAGGTCCAGAGTCTCTCATGGGTCCCTGTACGGCCTCCCATTGCTGCTGTCTCCATCGCCACACTCTGCCATGTGCCACTTTCAGATCTCCTCACACTGCTGGTGTGTTACATTTTTTGTCATAGGGTGCTGGCAGCTTACGGGCCTCCCATTGCTGCTGCCAGGCCCGTAATCTGCCATGGGCCCCCGTACCGACTCCTCATGCTGTGACGTTGCAACAAGGTGGAATTCAACCCTACATATGTTAGACCGCCTTTACGAACAGCGAAAGGCCATCACAGATTTCCTGATGTTAAAAGCGGATAAAGGTACTCCCTGTGTAACTTAGATGTCAGCCATTGGCAGCTCATGCGTGACACCTGCGCTTGCTCAGGCCCTTTGAGGAGGCCACGCTATTCGTGAGTCGGCAGGACTATGGGATGAACGACGTCATTCCTCTGTTGCACGTCCTGGAACAAATGCTGTTAACAATGGCTGGTCAGGGTGCGGTAGACGTGGCGCACAGATCTCAACGCCACATGACCCCTGTGGGGGCAGGACAGGAAGAAGAGGAGGAGGTAGAGGAGGACATTGGTGCTCAGGAATTATTGAGTGAAATGGGTGGTTTTTCCACTCAGCGGACAGGAGTGGAGGAGCAGGAGCATCTGGTAGAGGAGGAGGAAGAGGAGACAGAGGACCCAGACGCACCGTGGTAGTATGCTGTGGAGATGGAGGCAGGGAGTCCCTCGCATTCCTTGGCACAAATGGCCCATAGCATGCTCGCTTGCTTGCGTACCGACAGCCGAATAATAACCATCAGACAGAGGGATGACTTTTGGCTGTCCACCTTGTTGGACCCTCGCTACCTTTCAAAAATGGTGGCCTTTTTCACACCTGCTGAGAGGGAGGCCAAAATGACGTACTATAAAAACCACCTATGTAGTCAGCTGGTCTCTGCCTTTCTGCGCCAACGTCCATCCTCAGACACTGTGGGCCCTGTGCGCTCGCGTTCCGCTGCCATGGCAGCAGGGGAGGGGTGGGGTGGTAGGAGCAGTGGCAGCTCCACCAGCAGCAGCTGCCTCAGTTTGCAGTCGATGATGAGTAGCTTTCTTCACCAGCGCAGTGAGGAAACTACTAACCAGCCGCAGCAGCAGCAGCAGCAGCATCAGGTGGACCTGGAGCAGGACCTCAAACAACAGGCTTAGGCCTACTTGGACAGCACCCTGCCAACCGAGGTAGACAATCCCCTTGACTACTGGGCAACGAAACTTGACCTTTGGCCCCAACTAGCTGAATTTGCCCTTGAAAGGCTGTCATGCCCGGCCAGTAGCGTGGCATCGGAGCGCGTGTTTAGTGCGGCAGGAGGTATTGTAACTCCGCGGAGGACACGACTATCCACCCAAAGTGTGGAGAGACTCACGTTTGTGAAAATGAATCAGGCGTGGATTAGTCTGGATTTCAAACCACCAGTTCCTGACACAACTGACTAAATCCGCCATGAATCATGCCCCAAACATGTGCCACTTTCAGGTCTCCTCACACTGCTGGTGTGTTCCATTTTTTGTCATAGGGTGCTGGCAGATTACGGGCCTCCCATAGCTGCTGCCAGGCCCCTAATCTGCCATGGGCCCCTATACCGCCTCCTCATGCTGCTGCCAGGTCCAGAGTCTCTCATGGGTCCCTGTACGGCCTCCCATTGCTGCTGTCTCCATCGCCACACTCTGCCATGTGCCACTTTCAGGTCTCTTCACACTGCTGGTGTGTTCCATTTTTTGTCATAGGGTGCTGGCAGATTACGGGCCTCCCATAGCTGCTGCCAGGCCCCTAATCTGCCATGGGCCCTCGTACCGACTCCTCATGCTGCTGCCAGGCCCGTAATCTGTCATGGGCCCCTGTACCGCCTCCTCATGCTGCTGCCAGGTCCAGAGTGTGTCATGGGCCTCCCATTGCTGCTGTCTCCATTGCCACACTCTGCCATGTGCCACTTTCAGGTCTCCTCACACTGCTGGTGGTTTCCATTTTTGTCATAGGGTGCTGTATGGCCTCCCATTGCTGCTGCCTCCACCGCCACACTGTGGCTCCATACTCTGGTTTTGGCCCCGTGACTGCCCAAATGAGTGAAGTGTGCGGTGATTCTAAGATCAACGGCACTCATCTGCATGTCATACTGACTGTCAGTATTATTTCTCTTCCCCAGCAGACTCCAAGGGCATTTAAATTAAAGGTACAGTGTTCTGCACTAATATAAAGGCTCTCTGAAGCCTAGAAACACCCTTTTATAAGTTAAATTCGCAGCGAATATATTCGACTCGAATCAAAATTTTTCCATGAATTCGCCGAATCAGTCGAATCGAATTTTTGAATACTTCGCTCATCTCTACTCAGAACCAATAACACCATGGAAAGAACAGGAGAAGGGAGACCAGGGGAAAGAAATCCCTAAGGTCAAGAAGTCCCAATGAGGACAAACTGCGGCTAATTCTTAGTGAACAACCTATATAGACATAAATGGATAGACCTCACCACCACCAACAGGAAAGATGAAGGCTGGAGATGACCTGATAGACCATGGTTACTCCATGCAGTAGGAAATCCCGATACCTGTGTTAGAGTGCCGTGCCAAGTCCCGAGAGGAAAATGAGGACAGGAGAGCCGTATGATAAATCTATGGAAAATTGAAGACCATCAATATGCATGTAAAAGATAATATCATAACAATAATTCTAATGCCAGGGAATAGTCTCCTCAATCAGACTTCCTTGTGAACAGGAAATAGTGACAGAGGGAGAGACACAAGAAATGAAATATGATATAATATAATATATTCTTCCAGATGGTAGGTAAGGATGGGGTCTTCTTGTATAAAGGAACGGATTCCAGAGTCCTCTGGGATAAAGGCAGCTCCTCCAGTGATAATCAAATAAAGATGGTAATACCATCATAGTCCCCTTGGTGGTAGGACCTCATCATAAACATACTGCAGATGTATTGAATAATAATCAGCACAGAGATAATGATGATGATAAACACAGTTAGATTTGTTGTATAATGACTTTCATATATTTCCAGCTAACTGGGTCAAGTGATGACCATAGTGCTAGTTACTGGCTTAGATTATTATTATTATTATTATTATACAGTATTTATAAAGCGCCAATAGTTCGCTCAGCGCTGTACATTACAAAGGGGGACAGAACATGTGACAGAACAATACCAATACAATGTGATACACGAGGGGTTCGAGGGCCCTGCTCTTTCGAGCTTACAATCTAGGAGGCCATATATTACATAACATAGAGCTGCTGAGAAGGTCTCCCCACTCACTATCCCACATAATGGAGGGGATGTAGTCCCACAATATAACAAGGTGAAGGAATGGCCATGGCTGTTGGCTGGTTTAACCAGAATGGTATATCATATGCATGCAAATAACAATTCAAAGGTTGCCCTTTAGGGATAAGTAGCGTCAAACCTTCCATTCATGAGTGCAGAGTATGCAGCGGTGTGGTTCGATCCACCTGAAAAGTCAGGGATATGTATGCACAGCTTTCCTCATGATAATTGCAGAGTATGCAGCGGAGCCATTTGGTTTTCCTGAGGTATCAGGAGTATTTACAGAGCCTGCAGCTGCTTGGCCGGATGGAAGTTCCGTTGGTGGTAGCGTGGGAGACCATAAATGAATCCAGGCAGAGTGCACAGGGAAGGAACAGCGTGTCACTGCCGGTGTGGACCGCACAGATATATTCACAGACGCTACTGGAACCAAAAAGTTCCATATAAAACATTTTGCTAATTGTACAACTACTAGAGTGATCTACATGCTATGCTGTCCTTGCAATAAATTTATGTAGGTAAAACCAAATGCCCATTTAGAGTCCGAATGGGTGAACATATCAATAGTATCTGTAATCACCAAGACCGCACTCTAGTGGCGGAACATTTCGCACAGGTGCACCAGTCTTCTCCCACTGGACTGCAGGTTAAGGTTATTTATAAAAATAACCAAATGCTCATAAATAATTAGTAGTGATTAGTATGAATCCAAACATCATCAAAATAATAGTCCCATTGAATAAACAATTGTTTATATATAGTGACTTGGTGCTTGTTGTTCTTCAATTTGTGACTTTTGTGAATCCTTCAAATAGTGAAGATGTGCGCTCACCTCCTTTGATGCCTACAATTAGGCTATACACACTTTCGGTTCACTTTCCCTGGAACCTGCTGGACATATACTTTTGCTGGTAAAATTGGGAGATCCTTCCTTTAGGAGTAATGGATGTATCCTCTGGTGGCTGATTATCTCCTCAGGGATTACACACTCCTTTTGTTATCTCAGACCTCCTAATTATCCTCTCCTTGTGTTACTCCGCATGCAGGAAGAAATAGAGGACATAGTGCTTTACCTTTTAAAACTTTTTATTCCCACCATCCAAGTATTAAACTCACATTATACAGGTTTAAATAACGCAATATCCCATTGGAAATCCTCTGCTGGCCTCTGAGTCATACACCTGCCGTCTATCGTGTTGTGCAGCTCCTCTCCGAGTGATGACGTAGCCCTCCCCTACGCGTTACGCCTCCAATTACGTGGCTTCATCAGGGGGTTGTGATAGGTCAATCACTCATCCATTGCCAGCTTATATATATCCCGTCCTCCATTTTCCCGTAGATGTACTGGAGGCGGCCATGTTTTTGGGGTCAATTGGAAGAACAAACTCTCCTTCCTTTTGACACATTTGTTTCAATTACTACGCTACTATCTCGGAAAGATACTTTGCATATGACTCATCGGACTGCCTGTATTTAAACAACCTCTTCTTTTACTATGCATTACAATCTTTTTAATAATACATATAACGATTTAAAATAAGTGTGCCAATTAAAAAATGGCATAAATAACAAATAATGATACCATTAAACAAATAATAATTATATAAAATCAACAAATAATTTAATTAAAAATAAAAATAATTAAAAAAAAAATAAAAAATTTAATAAAAAGATAATAAAAAAATATATATTTATTAAAATAAACATTTTAAATGGTGCAGAAAGAATCCCTCACACTCAATATACAGGTCTGCACCTGTTTTAAATTCATACTGAATGTAAAAAGTACTCTCCCCCACTCACATGTTCTACATACTTAAAACCAAAAAATATATCATCCTATCATATATGTACGTATTATCCAAACCTAAATGTCACTGATAAAGCAGGATAAATCAAAATCCTTGTTCAAACCATCTGGTGCTAAACTTCCTAACTCACCTCTGGACTTGTCACCTCTGGACTGAATATGTGGCATAAAGATCTTGTTTTTATATGATTCCTACTTGTCCCCTTTAAGAGATGAGTGCAGAGTATGCTGCGGACACAGTACAGGGGATGACCAGAAACTGCAGAGATACTACAGAAGATGACCAGAGACTGCGGACACAGTACAGGAGATGACCAGAGACTGTGGACATACTACAGGAGATGACCAGAGACTGCGGACATACTACAGGAGATGACCAGAGACTGTGGACATACTACAGGAGATGACCAGAGACTGCGGACATACTACAGGAGATGACCAGAGACTGCGGACATAGTACAAGAGATGACTAGAGACTGCGGACATAGTACAGGAGATGACCAGAGACTGCGGACATAGTACAAGAGATGACCAGAGACTGCGGACATAGTACAGGGGATGACCAGAGACTGAGGACATAGTACAAGAGATGACCAGAGACTGCGGATATAGTACAAGAGATGACCAGAGACTGCGGACACAGTACAGGGGATGACCAGAGACTGCAGACATATTACAGGGGATGACCAGAGACTGCGGACACAGTACAGGAGATGACCAGAGACTGCGGACATAGTACAGGAGATGACCAGAGACTGCAGACCTTTGGTGAGCGGGTACCTGAATTTGACAGGTACCTCCTCCCACTTCCGCTGAATTTTCCTCCCTCCCTCCCTCCCTGTAGTCTTCTGGGACACATTACAGGTCCCAGAAGACTACGGGGCCATTCACAAAGTGCATCGCTTCTCGCACATGTGCAGTGGGCCTCCGGCTGTACACAGCCGGGTGCCCACACTAAAGATGCCGGCATCGGGGAGAGAAGACGGTGAGGACACCGCTGGACCGAGGAGCAGGTAGGACAGAGGAACAGGTAGGACCGAGGAGCAGGTTCTGCTGCACAGAAGAGCCGAGAGGCCGGCCCGGTGTTGACGCACAGACATTTTCCCCCAATTTTTTATATGTTTTATAACAAAAAGTTAAACATCTTTACATTTTTTAAATTTTTGTCCTTTTTTCTTTTATATTAAAAAATCCCAGTGGTGATCAAATACCAACAAAATAAAGATCTATATGTGTGAAAAGATATAATTTTTGCTTGTGTACAGCGTTGCATGACTGCGCAAATGTCAGTTAAAGTAGAGTATTGCCTCATACCAAAAAATGGCCTGGTCATGAAGGGGGGCAAATCTTCCGAAGGGCAGGGGAATAATGAGGGGGCTGGCACATAACAAAGCCTCCAGGATTGGTCCTTCTAAGCCAGCTGACCTAAGTTCAAAGCCTGAGCAGTGCATTATAATGACAAAGAATTGCATTAGTTCTCCAGGCTGGTGAACCTCAAACATGCAGGATTCACTGCAAACCCGTGATAGCGCTGAACCTGAAACATATCCCTAGTGATGACAGGCCGGTATCATGGGAAGCCATTTGTAATAAGAGGGGCTCATTGATCTCCAGATATCAGACAATATCAGTTGGACTATTTGGAATTGCGTATCCGGAAAATATGTATTTATGAAATATTTCTTTAATGTTCTTCTTGCAGGATGAGTATGACAGTTTGTTTTCCCTGTTGTACATTGACATTTCCATCAAGAGAAAAGGTAACATGCCAAAAAATGTAAACTGTAAGGATATTTTAACAACAAATTAAACTTGTCCGCACAGTGTTCAGATGTAAATGTACTAGTCCAAGCCTAAGGGCCATTCCATGGTTCCCAGGTATGCAAACTTGTAGTGGTGACTATGAGGAGTTCTCACAATACCTGCCCTGAGATCCAGGGTCTGCATATCTGCTGTGCCTATTATGAGGAGTTCCACCGTCCCTACACAGAGTTCCCAGCTCTACATACCTGCTGTGCTCATGGGGGACATTTTTATGACACCCACAGTCATGTTCACCACTGTTGGTGCATGTTCTCACCCTACCTATCCCCGATAATTTCTGTACAAGTATCATTGTTATCTATGTGCAGAACTGCTCTCTGTGTACTGAGTCCCTGTGTCCTAGTCCATTTCCTGCTCAGCATTATATACTAGCAGTCTGGTTTTTATCTAAGACCATCTACACCCAGTATTCACCCCGGACACAGTAACCCCATACAGGTTGTATCTTTGCCTAATATTATATTCTTGAGTACTAGTCTTAGTCTTGTTCCTTTCATCCATTTTCATTAGTCCCTACTATAATCAGTTGGTCCATGGTGTTATGGCCTAAACTGCCTTCTGTCCATACACTAATCTAGGCAGGATTACAACCATTTTCCTTGATAACCCTACTTCTATTTTTTTCATTGTTTGTTTGGGAAATGCTCCTTATGATCCTCAGCTGGGCTGCCTTACAAATCAGTATATTAGTCTAGGCAGGTATAGCATCGTTCTCTTTGTATCCCAGCTCTAGCCATGTCCAGCCTTGTTTCCTATGTATACCATCCCCTGACCACACATCATTTTGTCTTCTTATACTTGTCAGTCACGATAAGATATAAACTGTCTATTTTTGCTTTACAGAGGAGAACTTCATAGGTAAATATGTGTTTAGAGAAGCCATGGTTACCCCATTCGGACAATCATTTACCAGTCAAGAAATTAAATTTAGGGTTAGTCCTGAGGTGAGCGTTGTGTTGGTGGATGTCGAGGTTCAGGCCTATGAACTGGAAGGGGACAATTTTGGAAGAGGTAAGTCACTCTATAGGATGACAATATCAACATTCATTATTTAGTATTTTTTCCACAGTAAAAATATATTAAACATTTTTCATGGTTACAAAATAACCTTGTACAAGAAACAGTACCACATCTCCGTTACAGCACAGGAAGGTAGCAAAATGGAAGACATGCGACATACAGAGTCCTCATGAGATTATATCACATAACAGTCAATACAGCAAAACACAGATGAGAAATATCACCATTACATTCATAGATAAACTTAGCATTATAAATAAAAAGGGGGAGGTGAGGGGCAAGATCAGGGGGAGTTTATCCATGTGGGCCAGATTTTATCATGCTTAGTTGGACAATCTCTCATCATATACAGCAAATGATACATAGAGAGCAGAACACCAGTCATTATAAGATGGAGGGGTAGGGCGTTTCTATTTGAGCAGGATCTCCCATCTATAATAATAAAATACATAAAGAATTAGAAGTTTGTTATGCTTTTGAATACAAAGATTGTTATGAATACCCAGTAATAGCACAAAAGGGTTTTAGGGGTGGGCCGATACCACTGCCAACTTTTTCGCAACCTGTTTTAAAAAACCAAGCAACAGTGCCATATCATATGATAGAAGGTACCGGTGTCACTTTGATATTTATTACAAAGAGGAGAAAGGGCTGGGTTGATAGGATGTAACTTCTGGGGACTGTAATATTATATTCTATGGGGAAATTTCAATAGGACAAATTTGTCTCTAGCAGAGATCATCAAATGAATGTATCAAGTCACCCCGTCCTCTCACTCTTCCTCTGATATAGCTGGTATATGGCTCATCCACTTTTGGAACAGAGATCTTAGAGGCCATGATGAGTTAAGAAGAGGGCATATATAGAAGAAATTTGTTTTTGGAGACCAGGCGTTCTCAGAGATTCAAGGGGATACTGCTGGAGAGATAGTGAGTGAAGAAATCAAACTCTAACAGTATGCCTAAGGTGGAGATATTAGAAGAAACTCTGGTTTGGAAGCCCATAGTCCTCTTTCAGAGAATTATTGGTATGGAGTTTACCCACTTGGAAAAGTTGGTTACCCACTCTCTACCAGACAAAAGGGTCAGGGTGAATAGTTAAAGAATAAGCATAAGGGGTGCATGCGCGACCGGCTCCTGGATGGCCACAAGTTGAACTCCACTCCGTCCACCCGCCAGAGCTGACGCGGCACACACCGGCACCGAGGGACACCACTATCCCAGGGAGTAAGATAAGAGGTATACTTACCTCAATACCCATGCCACGCTGCCACAAAACCCCTGGATCACCAGGGAAACTCACTGACTTCTTCTCCCCTGTCACGGCCGGATTCCAAGATGGCGCCGGTGGCAGCACTGAGAACTGCGGCAGTCATGAGGGGGATCACACAGCTCAGCCCATGGATGCCAGGCTACACTATCCACTATACCCTAGGGACCCTGGTGAGTCTTCTCCTCTTCTGTCCCCTACTATGCGCAGCCCTGTTAAGTCCAAGCCACGACTGAACATAGACCCCACAACTGACCACCAGACCCTCAGTCAACCACCCCCTCACTTCAACACTGACATACCAGGGATGGAAACGTTCCCTGCATCAGACCAGCCGCTCACGGAGAGAAGCATGAAAAACAAGCTATTATCACTTAGGCAGACCCTACAGAGCAACCTACAGTCATTAGTTCAGATTACATCCGTGGTCCAAAAACATGGGCGTAGATTACAACATATTGAATCCAAAATGGAAGACATAATTGTAGCGCATAATGATCTGATTGACGCGCATACTGACCACACAACCGAGATTGAACAAATAAATCTGAAGCTAGCAGATCTAGAAGGTCGATCACGACGAAACAACATCAAATTCAGAGGTATTCCTGAAAACGTTTCTAATGAGGCATTACTATCCTATATACAGCAGTATGTAAAATACCTCATCCCGTCTGCATCAGATTTGGAGCTAGCCATAGACAGGGCTCACCGACTACCCAAACCGTCATTTCTAGCTGCAACAATCCCAAGGGATGTTCTGGCACGCATACACTTCTATCATATCAAGGAAAAAATTATGTCAGCAGCCAGAAATCCGCACTCACTCCCGCCATCACACGCCAATATCCGGCTATTTGCGGACCTATCCAAGGCTACGCTCCTTAACCGTGAAAAGATGATCACTATCACCAAAGCTTTACGAAACCACGGTATAAACTACCAATGGGGGTTTCCAACTAAACTTACCGTTAAACAACACGGTAAAATCCTCACAATTAAAAACCTAGAAGCGGGCCTGGATTTACTGAAGGCATGGAACATACTACCTGCAGATCCTCCACACCCCAATCACACTAATCTCCAACAAATGGAGGCAGAATGACGCTGACTATACACTCCCTATTCATATACTTTCAACGCTCCACCTTGGGTGCTACACCACATCCCACTAATCTCTGGCGATCGGTCCTATCTAAAAAATATTTTGGTTATCAGATAATGTTTGGCATGACCTTTTTTACGGTCAAAGCCTTCCCAAACCCCCCAGTTTTGAAGTAGCCATTTTGCTATTTATGTTGCTTGCGTTCTATGCAGGCCTTTTTTATCTTGTTCCACCCTCTTCCCTTCCTCTTCCACCGAACTCACCAGTCGATCAACTACACCATTCCTTCATCTGAAATTCACAAAACTTTATGGAATACCCGTCTTAATCCGTCGATCGAACCAAGAACACACCTTCACAATCTCAAAACTCGCTGCCACACGGCTTTCATCTTCCATCCACACCCTTCTCAAGCAACACCTCGACCCTTCCACAAACCTCAGAATCGCCTTATGATTAATATAACATCATTCAATGTTCGGGGATTAAATTCACCCTTTAAGAGACTGATGCTTCAAAAAGAAACTCGAAAGCTTCAACCCGACATCCTCTTTTTACAAGAAACGCATTTTGCAACAACCATGGCCCCTAAACTACAATTACACTGCTTCTCACACATCTTTATGGCTTCCAACTCCAAAAAAAAAAAAACAACAGTGTCATTACAGCTATAAAGGACTCTGTTCAGTTCCGTTACATATCCGAATTAGCTGACCAGCAAGGCCGATACCACGTTCTAATTTGCCACATAAATGACATTCCCTACACTCTGGTGAACGTTTATGGCCCCAACAATAACCAACTCCAATTCTTCCACAAGCTCTATGCCACCATCTCTGCCCAAAAACAAGGCAGACTTCTCATTGGTGAGGACTTTAACCTGGTTGTCAACCCACTCCTAGACTCATCCTCTAACAGAAGATCCCCAAAACAAAATTTCAACCGATTCCTAAACGACCACGACCTCTATGACATCTGGAGATGTCAACACGGCGACAAAAAAGACTACACCTACTTCTCCCCTGCTCACCTATCTTATTCCAGAATTGACTTTTTATCAGGGATAAATGGACACTACAACATGCAATATCATCCAAAATCAGAACCATAACCTGGTCGGACCATGCTCCAATCAACATAACTTTAGACGACAATCAACGCTCTACAATTCCTCCTATATGGAGACTGAACTCTACAATTCTCAAAAACTCAGAAAACCAAAAATACCTACTGGAAGCACACAACCACTTCTTCGATTACAATCATACACCGGACATTTCTATAACTACTCTATGGCCCGCATACAAAGCTTACATAAGGGGTGTTCTTATACAATTAAACTCCCGACTTAATAAACAACGATCCCAACAAATTGACCAACTTATAAATTCCAGAAAAATAAATGAAGAAATGAATAAAAAGAACCCAAATGCCTCTACCTCTAACTCTTTAATGGCAGACAGAAATAAACTCAGACTACTATTACTCCACAAATATGACCTCAACCTTCAAAAGACAAAGTCACAATTCTATTCCTAAATAATAAGGCAAACTCACTCCTCATTAAAATAATTAAACAAAGACGGCTTAAATCCAAGATCACTTCAATCCAACACCCCTCCACTCACACCTCACTTACAAATCCACAAGACATAGCTAATGCTTTTGCAAATTATTAGCAAAACCTATATAATATTAAAGACGACCCGGACCAGGGGCGGACTGACAACTCATGGGGCCCCCGGGCAATTGGGGATCATGGGACCCCTGTGTCCTTACCCATACTCAAAAAAGCCTATGAAAAAGGTACCAGGGGCATCTCATGGAGCCCCCTACTGACCCCGAGTTTCCAAATGGTCAGTCCGCCCCTGACCCGGACACAACCCAACCGACTACCGCATCCATACTCAATTTCCTGGCAACCACTAATCTTCCCCAACTCACCACTGCACAACTCAAGTCGATATCTGCACTGATATCTTCCACAGAAATAGAGAAAACCATAAAAATGTTACCTCTCCACAAATCTCCAGGAAATGACGGTTTCACAAACGAATACTATAAAATATATGCCCCCAACCTTGCTCCATGGTTGTCCGCTCTTTTTAACCATGCTGCCTCCTCAGGACAATTCCCCAAGGAGATGCTACAATCTATAATCACAACTATTCCCAAACCTGGTAAAAACCACCAAATATTCCAGAATTACAGACCAATCTCACTGTTAAATACGGACATCAAACTCTATGCCAAAATAATTGCCCAGAGGTTACTCCCCCACCTCCCTACGTTAATCCACCCAGAACAAGTGGGATTTATCCCTGGTCGACAAGCACCAGACGCCACCAGAAGACTTATATCACTTATACATAAACTTGAAACCACCAGACAACCTTCCTTACTCCTATCTCTAGATGCTGAAAAAGCATTCGATTGGATACATTGGCAATTCATGAAACTCACACTTCAAAAATTTGGTATCACAGACTGGATGTTATCGGCCATTCTATCCCTTTACTCCAACCCTTCAGCCAGAGTTCTAACTAACGGCACACTTTCTCAAACCTTTCATATATCCAATGGCACTAGACAAGGCTGCCCCCTGTCTCCCATAATTTTTGCTTTACTTATCGAACCCCTAGCATCCAAACTTAGAGATGACCCAGCATTCTCAGACATTACACACCTCAAAAAAGAGCACAAAATTAGCCTTTTCGCTGACGACATCATTCTGATGCTTACCAACCCCTTCAAATCTCTCCAAATGATCCACGTACATCTCCACAACTACTCAAAAGTCTCATATTATAAACTCAACAAGCCCAAATCCGCTATATTAAATCTCTACACACCAGAGAAAACCCAAAAACTACTAACCAAACACTTCCCGTTCTCCTGGGAACAACAAAGCATCCCCTACTTGGGGATCAAACTCACCACCACAACTGACCAACTATACTCCACTAATTATAAAACGCTACTTGAATCCATCCGTCAGGAACTCAAAAACCTACGCACATCAACCCTATCAACACTGGGGAGAGTGGCAACTTTAAAAATGTGTATATTACCCAAGATCCTTTACATATTCCACACTCTCCCCATTCGAGTTCCCAATATCTTCTTCTCCAAATTACAAACAACTCTTACCAAATTCATGTGGAACTCGAAAAGACCCAAATGCACTTCAAACCTATTAATACGCCCAACATACAGAGCAGGAGCAGGTCTTCCTCATCTAAAATCATACTACCACGCCTCGCTATTAGACCAGATCTATTTCTGGTGGCACCCAACTACTGAAAAAACATGGTCCACCATGGAAACGACCCCTTACCTCCCACCTACACCCGATAAAATGCTGTTCCTACCACAAACTTTGCATCACCAAATCATATCCAACCATCCATGCACAGGAGCCTCCCTTCAAGCCTGGCATGATCTTCTAACACTCAATGAAACAGATACCAGACAAATTCCTATCCCAATTACAGCTCTACGATACATCACTCCTGCTCTAAACCTACTACAGTAGGAAAACCAAGGCATCTCACACATTCGAGACATCTATACAAACAATAAACTAGACCTCTTCTCAACACTTCAAGGAAAATTTCAACTCCCTAATATGGAATCCTTCACTTACCTGCGTGTAGCGCACTCTCTGCAAAAAATCAACATTCCACATACAATAGCAATTCCTACCACTGCACTCAACTTCTTACAAAACCACACTACCCAAAAAAAGGAATATCAACCTTTTACTCGCTCATAACCAATGCTCACTACACTCTAAAAACGACTTCCCTAACCTCCTGTGAGACTACCTTTGGACGACTGATACAACCACACACATGGGAAAGAACCTTCTCTATCACCTACAAAGCCTCCAGATGTAGCTCCCACTGGGAATCATACATGAAAATTCTACAGCAATGGTATTTAACTCCTGCTAAACTCTCCCTATTCTACTCTCAACATTCCCCCAACTGTTGGAGACAATGCGGAGAAGTAGGATCCACTTTCCACATACTATGGGCTTGTAAATCGCTCAAATCTTACTGGAACAAAGTATTCCAATTGCTCTCTTCAGTCACTGGAGCCCCAGTGACACCGAACCCAGCTCTTGCACTCCTACACATAGGAATTGATAAATTTCCTGCCGACTCCCACACCATCATCATCCATACATTAACAGCCGCCAAAACCAACATTGCTAAACTGTGAAAATCATCCAAAACTCCCTCTCTTACAAATCTCCTTACTGACCTTAATCTCCAATGCGAGATGGAAAAAAGATCAGCCTTTCACAATTCCTCATACCAAAAATTCAAGTACCAATGGTCTCGATGGTTAAAAAAACCCAATTGTACTATAAACTGATATCCATATAACCATACCATACTAAAAATATGCAATTGACTGGTGTCCAGTTCTTCTCCCCCCAGTTACCCTTCCCCCCCTCCCCCTTTCCCTCTCTCCCTTCTCCTACCCCTCACCCACTTTATGTAGAATAGTTTACTTAACCTTGGTTCACACCACTCCAAGAATACCTCTCAGGTAAACAGGCCTACCTCTTTGCTGCCCCTAGCCACTTGGTGGAGAATCTACTATCTATATACCTTGATGTACCTAATGTGAACCACATCAATGTACCATATAATGTCATGTTGAAAATCTTTTAATAAAAAATATTTAACCATAAAGAATAAGCATAGGGCTGTTCCATAGAGAGGTACGCGAGTACCAGAATTCAGGAATTAGGTACCAGTTGATATTTCCTGAATTCTGTAAATGTAGAGCAGGTCAGCATTGATGCATGTCTATCCAGGGGAAAAGGGTGGACTCGAACCAAGTTATCTTAATACAAGGGTAATGCTTGAAATTATTAAAGGTCTGTAGGGTGGCCATCAAGGAGAACTGCACATCAGTCAAATACAGCAACACATCATCTGCATACAAAGATAGTATATTTTCCAATGACTCCACCCAAAAATCATGAATATTAGGCCAGAGGTTCCATAGCCAGTGCAAAGAAACCTGTAGAGAGGGGACAGCCTTGCCTCCAACCTCTATGGAGGGTAAAAGGAGTTGAAAGGACATTGTTATGTAGCATTTTACCTGCATCTTCAGGTCATGGTAATCTGATCTCAGCATTGCGGATGGATCACCAAACTTTGGAGAAGTTATTTATTATATGTCTTCTTCCTTTATTAACATTTGCTTTTCATGACATAATTAAGTTGGTTTTATATTATTGTAAACCTTAAGGCAATTTTTATGGTTTTGAATAGATTGGAGAGGGATTAGAGCCCCTGTCAGGGTTTCACTGGCATCTGTGAGATTTATAGATGTGGTTATAGTAGATGTCTATGTTTTCAATTACACATGGTAAAACCTCATTTACATCCACAGCTAATGGTAATAGTTAGTTGATTGAATTGTTTCTAGACTTCAGTGCGCAATATGTCATCTACAGTATATTATAGAATGCCCCTGTGGTCTACAATATGTTGTACGTAATATGCAAATGTTATGGAAACGTCTAAATAACACAGGTTCAGTATACACACAAACTTCTAAAAAAATAGTCTATCTAAACATTTTTCACAATACCATATGAATGACCCGATAGCATTCTGTACTACGTCTATCCAATCAATTCCAAATTCTATGGAGTACAATAGATTTACTAATTTGTGAAACTCTGAAATTGATGTGGATCTATAAACGAGGTACATTATTTCTGGGTGATCTTAATAAGAGTTTCTATTAAAATAAAATGATTTAATGTACAGCGCTGAGCGAACCATTGGCGCTTTATAAATACTGTATAATAATAATAATAATAATAATAATAATTTATTATATTGAACCTATTTATCACCCTGTTATGGCTCTATACAGTCATGGGCAAAAAAATATTGGCACCCTTGCATTTCTGTCAGGTAATGCACATCTTCAAATAGGTCATTCACCCTCGGTGTCTATTAGAAACTACACAAAAGACACCTTTACACTAACATCATCGCGCCATTGTGTTTAAATTGTAAATATAAGCATTGTGTGCTGCTATGAATAATAATACACTGTAAATAATAATACATTGTGATAAACCAAATAACCACAAATAATAGCGCAACCCTAAACCAAATCAATAAATAAATAAAATTATATATACAATATATTAATAAATTAATATATCCACCACCATGTGTGTGCAATAAATTAATCAGTGCAAAAATCATATATAGGAAGTCCACATATAATCCATTCAGAAAAGTCCATATATTGTTGAATATGATCCTCAATAAATGAAGCAATGAGATCCTCCTTCACCAATGTGATATTCAGTGCACAAAACACCCCATCAAATTGCACACTCACCACAAACTGGTGATAAACCAGCATATCTTTAAATATCCAGCATTCCACCACTGAGCTCCAGCTTAAAGAAATCCTCACATTTGAATGAATAAAAAGAATACTCGTCATTGTGCAGTATCATCCAGCAAATTTATTAAGATAACAAACCCTCCATTAAAACCGCACTCACAATGAGTTTGAAAATATACAGCATTTGTTAACAATCAGAGCCACATGCTCTCTCTCCAGCGTAAATGAATTAAATTAAGAGACAGTTTAAGGTCAGGGTTCTTGAACATTTGAGGAATATTAGTAAGGGTTATAAGTACCACAGTGTATCCTTACACTTTAAGAAACATCATAATTGTGATCCAACTAATATAACATTTTGTGCCATAGAATCTATTCCTAAAGCTTGGATGGGATCTAACAGAATTAGGGAGCTATCAAAATGTGAAACCAAATGGATATATTTAACTGAAGCTTTATCTCCCAAGGGATTGAATGTTGAACTAGACTTAAATTGTTTCATTAGTGATGCATAATTTTATTTTATTTTAATTTTATTTAATTAATTTATCTCATTGATTTATGTATTTTATTAATGTATTTTATTATAGCATTTAATGTATAATTGTGGTTATAATTATGTTGATTGTTATTCCATTTATATGTATTGATATTGCACTGTTACTATACTATTTGCACACAAGATGGTGCTGTTGTAATGAGGTAGTCCTTTGTATATAAATTGGATTGTGCATACTAATGGGATTACACCTTCAGGTGTTTTATTGATTGGGCCAATTAGAAAGGAGGCGGCTCTTTAAGAGCACGCTAATGTCAGGGCTCCAGGTATGACCAGAGGGGTGTGGACTGACACAGGGAAACTCAGGCTTCAGATATGGTATAAACAATATGATTTATTAAGACTAACAATACAAAATGCAGTGCAAAACTAAACATAAACACAGTGCAAACAAACCAAACCACCCACCGATAACAATACATACAATACAAAGAGTAGTCAGGCAGGCCGGGTCAGTAGCAAATGGGCAAACGGAATACCAGGAACAGGCGGGAGAGTGGTAGGGGTCACAAGCTGGGTTCAGTAACTCACGGGCAGCGCGGTACAGAGGGTCGGGCAGAGAATGGTCAGGGTCACAAGCCGGGGATCAAGCAGGAGAAGTCAGCAGAGGTCAGGATCAGGCAGGGTCGGCAACAAGTCAGACAGGAACAGGAATACAGGATACAAGGTACAGGGGCCCATGGAAAAACACACACCAAGGCCCTGACTTTGAGTCTGGCCATTCCTTAAATACAACCCCTGCAATCAGCTTCAGATGTTTGGCTGATTGCAGGGGTGAGGCTCTGATTGCTGAGAGCACCCGCTGGCCAGCCCTGGTACTGCAGCCCACAAGGCAGGTGAGTCCCACCATTATTGGCAAATCCATTCCTGACAGTACCCCCCCCTCAAGGAGCGGCCTCAGGACGCTCCAAACAGTCCTAGCTGGGCATAATGTTCCACCGCCCGGGTCCGGTAACTGGCGGGATATCAAAGACTGGCACATCGGGCTGGGCACCGGACAGAGGCACATCGGGCTGGGCACCGGACAGAGGCACATCGGGCTGGGCACCGGACAGAGGCACATCGGGCTGAACACCGGACAGAGGCACATCGGGCTGGGCACCGGACAGAGGCACATCGGGCTGAACACCGGACAGAGGCACATCGGGCTGGGCACCGGACAGAGGCACATCGGGCTGGGCACCGGACAGAGGCACATCGGGCTGGGCACCGGACAGAGGCACATCAGGCTGAACACCGGATTACCAGGCGGAGCAGCGGGCATCAGGCCACAAGGCGGAGCAGCAGGCACCGGGCCACCAGGCGGAGCAGCAGGCACCGGGCCACCAAGCGGAGCAGCAGGCACCGGGCCACCAGGCGGAGCAGCAGGCACCGGGCCACCAGGCAGGGCAGCAGGCACCAGGTCATCTGGCAAGACAGCGGGCACCGAGTCATCTGGCAAGACCGCGGGCACCGAGTCATCAGGCACGACAGCTGGCATCGGGTCACCAGGCATCAGGTCATCTGGCTCGACAGCGGGCAACGAGTCATCTGGCAAGACAGCGGGCATCGGGTCATCAAACAAGACAGCGTGCACCGAGTCATCTGGCAAGACAGCGGGCATCGGGTCATCAAACAAGACAGCGGGCTCCGAGTCATCTGGCAAGACAGCGGGCACCAGGTCATCTGGCAAGACAGCGGGCATCAGGTCATCAAGCAAGACAGCAGGCTCCGAGTCATCTGGCAAGACAGCGGGCATCGGGTCATCAGGCATCAGGTCATCTGGTTCAACAGCGGGCATCGGGTCACCAGGTATTGGATCGTCTGGCTCGACAGCGGGCATTGGGTCACCAGGCATTGGATTGTCTGGCTCGACAGCAGGTACCGGGTCATCGGGCATTGGATCGTCTGGCTTCGACAGCGGGCATTGGGTCACCAGGCATCAGGTCATCTGGCTCGACAGCGGGCACCGAGTTACCTGGCATGATAGAATCATTAGGCTGGATCAGTTCATCAGGCTGGGTACAGACATCAGGCTGGGTAGAGACATCAGGCTGAATTGCGGGTGCCGAGGCACCAGGCTGAACCACGGAAGGCGGGTTCTCAGACGGCAGGCTGACCGGTTTGGATACTGGCAGGATGGTACTGGTTGGAAAGAATTTTCACTTTTTCTGGTTTTAGTTACTGGAGCACTGTAAGTAAACGCAGGTCTGTAAACGAATGGAGCAGCTAAAGACAGAGAAGAGCTGGAGGATGGAACAGAGGAGGGAGCAGTTGCTACAGAGGGCTTCTTTACAGGGTTAAAGAAAGGATAGGTGCAGCGAGTGGGAGCAGGGGACTGGTATGTGGTAGTTAGCAGAGTATACTGGGCCGTCACTGGGGGTGCTGTCGGGGATGCAGGAAGAGTGCCTTGAGCAGAGGAATGATGTTGCAAGCTGGCTGAGGCTGGGTGCAACAAATCTGTCCATGTCTGCAGTACTGGTTGAAGAAAACTCAGCTTACACATAGCCTGTCTGACCAAAGACTGCACTGCGTTCATGCAATCCATAAGCACATGTGATGGACAAGCTGCATAATGCTCATGGAAGCAATCTGGATCATCCTCCAACATACCAGTGATTCCACTTGATCCACACTAAATGGGGGGAAAAAGTCATTCCTGCTTTCAGGGGTACAGGACCGAGCCAACTCAGCACAAACCTGGATCAATGGCTGCACCTCAGAAAACTCTGTGCCCTGATCTACTAGGCAATGAGCGATCTTTATAAACTTTAGTAGTTGATCCCGGGTATACTCCTTCAGAGTCTGATAAGCGTAGTCTTTGTCATCAAACACTAGCAGAGATAAATACACCACTTCATCAAGATTCATCCTACCCAGCAACAATAAGCCAAGATGGCTTCCCTGTGCAGCCACTTCTGGTCAGGATTGGCCTTGGTGTAATGTCAGGGCTCCAGGTATGACCAGAGGTGTGTGGACTGACACAGGGAAACTCAGGCTTCAGATATGGTATAAACAATATAATTTATTAAGACTAACAATACAAAATGCAGTGCAAAACTAAACATAAACACAGTGCAAACAAACCAAACCACCCACCGATAACAATACATACAATACAAAGAGTAGTCAGGCAGGCCGGGTCAGTAGCAAATGGGCAAACGGAGTACCAGGAACAGGCGGGAGAGTGGTAGGGGTCACAAGCTGGGTTCAGTAACTCACGGGCAGCGCGGTACAGAGGGTCGGGCAGAGAATGGTCAGTGTCACAAGCCGGGGATCAAGCAGGAGAAGTCAGCAGAGGTCAGGATCAGGCAGGGTCGGCAACAAGTCAGACAGGAACAGGAATACAGGATACAAGGTACAGGGGCCCATGGAAAAACACACACCAAGGCCCTGACTTTGAATCTGGCCATTCCTTAAATACAACCCCTGCAATCAGCTTCAGATGTTTGGCTGATTGCAGGGGTTAGTCTCTGATTGCTGAGAGCACCCGCTGCCCAGCCCTGGTACTGAAGCCCACAAGGCAGATGAGTCCCACCATTATTGGCAAGTCCATTCCTGACAGCTCCACGCACTGCATACCACTCCCTCAGAAGAAGTCGTATGACGGAACGCATTAGGGCGTGGATAGCAGGTGACATCACCACTAGAGATGAGCGAATTATTCAAAAATTCAATTCGGCTGATTCGCCAAATTTGCGGAATAAATTCGATTCGATGCGAATTTATTCTCTGCGAATTTAACTTATAAAAGGGTGTTTCTAGGCTTCAGAGAGCCTTTATATTAGTGCAGAACACTGTACCTTTAATTTAAATGCCCTTGGAGTCTGCTGGGGAAGAGAAATAATACTGTCAGTCAGTATGACATGCAGATGAGTGCCATCGATCTTAGAATCACCGCACACTTCACTCATTTGGGCAGTCACGGGGCCAAAACCAGAGTGTGGAGCCACAGTGTGGCGGTGGAGGCAGCAGCAATGGGAGGCCATACAGCACCCGCGGCAATAGTGGGAAAATCGGACGATTTTTTGCCGATAAAAAATCTGCGCATGAGCAGTGACCTGCAAGAGGAAGACAAAAAGAAGAAAAAGAAGAAGAGGAAGAGGATGAAGAAGAAGAAGAGGAAGAAGAGGATGAAAAAGAAGAGGATGAGGATGAAGAAGAAGAAGAAGAAGAAGAGGATGAGGATGAAGAAGAAGAAGAAGAGGATGAGGATGAAGAAGAAGAAGAAGATGATGATGAAGAAGAGGAGGATGAAGAAGAAGAAGAGGATGAGGAAGAAGAAGAAGAGGATGAGGATGATGATGAAGAAGAAGAGGATGAGGATGAAGAAGAGGATGAGGATGAAGAAGAAGAGGATAATGGTGAGGAAGAATAAGAAGAAGAAGAGGATGAGGATGATGAAGAAGAAGAAGAAGAAGAAGAGGATGAGAATGAAGAAGAAGAGGATGAGGATGAAGAAGAAGAAGAAGAAGAAGAAGAGGATGAGGATGAAGAAGAAGAAGAAGAAGAGGATGAGGAAGGAGAAGAAGAAGAGGATGAGGATGAAGAAGAAGAAGAAGAAGAAGAAGAGGATGAGGATGAAGAAGAAGAAGAAGAAGAAGAGGATGATGAGGATGAAGAAGAAGAAGAAGAGGATGAAGAAGAATAAGAAGAAGAAGAAGAAGAGGATGAGGATGAAGAAGAAGAAGAAGAAGAGGATGAGGAAGAAGAAGAAGAAGAAGAAGAAGAAGAGGATGAGGATGAGGAAGAAGAGGATGAGGATGAAGAAGAAGAAGAAGAGAATGAGGAAGAAGAGGATGAGGATGAAGAAGAAGAGGATGAGGATGAAGAAGAAGAGGATGAGGATGAGGATGAGGAGGAAGAAGAAGAAGAAGAAGAAGAAGAAGAAGAAGATGAGGATGATGAAGAAGAAGAAGAGGATGAGGAAGAAGAGGATGAAGAAGAAGAAGAGGATGAGGATGAAAAAGAAGAGGATGAGGATGATGAAGAAGAAGAAGAAGAAGAAGAAGAAGAAGAGGATGAGGATGATGATGAAGAAGAAGAAGAGGATGAGGATGATGAAGAAGAAGAAGAGGATGAAGAAGAAGAAGAGGATGAGGATGATGATGAAGAAGAAGAAGAGGATGAGGATGAAGAAGAAGAAGAAGAGGATGAAGAAGAAGAAGAGGAGGATGAGGATGAAGAAGAAGAAGAAGAAGAGGATGAGGATGAGGATGAGGAAGAAGAAGAAGAAGAAGAGGAGGATGAGGATGAAGAAGAAGAAGAAGAAGAAGAAGAGGATGAGGAAGAAGAGGATGAGGATGAAGAAGAAGAGGATGAGGATGAAGAAGAAGAAGAAGAAGAGGATGAGGATGATGATGAAGAAGAAGAAGAAGAAGAAGAGGATGAGGATGAAGAAGAGGATGAGGATGAAGAAGAAGAGGATGAGGATGAAGAAGAAGAGGAGGAGGATGAGGATGAAGAAGAAGAAGAAGAGGATGAGGATGAGGAAGAAGAAGAGGATGAGGATGAGGATGAAGAAGAAGAAGAAGAAGAAGAGGATGAGGATGATGAAGAAGAAGAGGATGAGGATGAAGAAGAAGAAGAAGAAGTAGGATGAAAATAAGAAATATTCCAGTCCAGCAAAAAGTGTCCCTGCAGAGAGCTCCGCTATTTCTGACAGTTCTCTGACAGTTCCTTCACATTTACAGCGGTTGAAACATTGTATCTATTTGTTTCCGAATAAAAACATCTGTATCCTAAATGGAAACAAATAGATACAATGTTTCAACCGCTGTAAATGTGAAGGAACTGTCAGAGAACTCTCAGAAATAGCGGAGCTCTCTGCAGGGACACTTTTTGCCGGCTGTAGAAGGGATGAAAATCGGCCGATCGGGGAAAATTCGATTCGTGCATCCTAAGTTTGCTAATATTTGGATTTGGCGCGAATCGAATTTTTCCTAATATTCGAAACGAATTCCACTTCGCCAGGTTCGATTCGCTCATCTCTAATCACCACGCACGCTGATTCCCATGTCCGGACCACGTGATTGCACCATCGCCATCTTGGTTGCAGGCAGGCTGGTGAGAAGCTGGAGAGAGAGCATGTGGCTCTGATTGTTAACAAATGCTGTATATTTTCAAACTCATTGTGAGTGCTGTTTTAATGGGGGGTTTGTTATCTTAATAAATTTGATGGATGACACTGCACTATGGTGAGTATTCTTTTTATTCACATGTACTATTTGGAAATGTGAGGATTTCTTTAACCTCCCAGGCGGTATTCCCGAGTGTAGCTTGGGGTAAAGTTTCAGTACCACAAACGGTAACCCTGAGCTACACACGGGAATACCATGTGGCGCTGCTCCGCGATCCCTCGATCACTTACCTTGTCCTGCGCTCCCGCGATGTCCCTCCTGCAGTGTCCCCGGCAATGTAATCCGGCGAATGCCGGCATCTGTCTTCTGGGTTCCGTCCCCTGCGAGTGTTGGGACGTACAGGGGACGGAACGGCGGGAAATTTGAAAATGACAAAAAGTGACATTCACTAAAATCACATAGTAAAACCTTACTGTATCAAACCATTTCATATACATTTTGTCCCGAGTGCTTTGTCCGGCACCCTGCCTTCATTTTTACTGTTCTTATTGCCTGGAAATTGAGAAACGTCCATGGCGTCCAAAAAGCGTCCCTTTAGGTCAAAAGCGGTTTTAGACCAGCTAGAGAACAGCGATAGTAAATTAGAACCACTTGCAGAATTGAGTGATAATGATTTGAGGGGGAAATTTGTCATCAGACACTGAAAACAATTTTGCAGCGATGTGCAAATTTGGCGCTATATTTTAAATTTCAGTGTTTTTGGTTTGATTTATATTATTGAATTAAATTTATTATTATTATTATATTATTATTTTTTATGATTATTTATTAAATTATAATTTATGATTTCATGTTTCAAGTTTTCTCCTACCCGGGATGTTTACTAGGCTCTTGTTCGGACAGATTTCAGTGAGTTATTCCTAAGCATTACAGGCCTACAATATAAAATGCCAAATTTCCATGTAAAATAACGGTACCGCTTTCAGCACCAAAAATCTGAAATATTCATACCACCAGGGAGGTTAAGCTGGAGCTCAGTGGTGGAATGCTGGATATTTAAAGATATGCTGGTTTATCACCAGTTTGTGGTGAATGTGCAATTTGATGGGGTGTTTTGTGCACTGAATATCACATTGGTGAAGGAGGATCTCATTGCTTCATTTATTGAGGATCATATTCAACAATATATGGACTTTTCTGAATGGATTATATGTGGACTTCCTATATATGATTTTTGCACTGATTAATTTATTGCACACACATGGTGGTGGATGTATTAATTTATTAATATATTGTATATATCATTTTATTTATTGATTTGGTTTAGGGTTGCGCTATTTGTGGTTATTTGATTTATCACAATTTATTACTATAATGCACCACTTTGCCCAGAAAATTGTTGCAATTATAAATGTTTCGGAATTCTCATGTTTATTTAGTTTGTTTGCATTGGTATGACACAAAAAAGTGGAGAAACAAAAAGCAAAATCTGATACATTTCACACAAAACTCTGAAAATGGACTGGATAAAATTATTGGCACTCTCAATTTAATATTTGGTAGCACACCCCTTGGAACAAATAACTGAAATCAATTGCTTCCTGTAACCATTAATGTGTTTCTTACACCTCTCTACTGAAATTTTCCACAACTCTTTTTTTCTCCAAATACTCTTTGGCTCTTAGATTGGAAGGGTTCCTTTTCCCAGCTTCTGTTCTGAGATCTCTCCACAGGTGCTCTGTGTTATTGAGATCTGGACTCACTGCAACCAGTACAGTTCTCTCCAGTGCTTTGTCTGAAACCATTTCTGGGGGCTACTTGGCAGGGCAGCTTCAATCCCTCCATGTGTATTTCCCCTCTGAACTATCAGCTTTTTGTCATGTGCTTTAGTTTATTGTCCTGCTGTAAGACCCATGACTGCTGATGGAGACCCAACTTTCTGACACCGGGCCCTACATTGCTCCCCAGAATTCTTTGGTAGTCTTCAGATTTGATAATGCCATGCACACAGTCAAGACATCCAGTGCCTGAAGCAGCAAAGCAAAACCAAAACATCAGTGATCCTCCACCAAGTTTGACTGTATGGACTGTATTCTTTTCTTTAACCACTTGCCCTCCAGAGGATTTACCCCCCGTCCTGACCAGGCCATTTTTTGCATTACGGCGCTGTGTTATTTTAACTGACAATTGCGCGGTCATGCAATGATGCAACCAAATGAAATTTGTGTCCTTTTTTCTCACAGATTGTGCTTTCTTTTGGTGGTATTTGATCACCTGTGCGTTTTTTACATTTTTTGCACTATAAAAAAAAAATAGACCGACAATTTTGAGAAAAAAAACAATATTTTTGACTTTTTGCTATTAAACATGTCTAGTAAAACAATTTAAAGAATCACAGTTTGTCATAAGTTTAAGCCAAAATGTGTTTTGCTATATATCTTAGCTAAAAAAAAATCCCAATACGTGTAAATTAATTGGTTTACATGAAAGATATAGCGTTTACAAATGGTGGTGTATATACCAACTTATTTCGGGACTGCGGGACTGTAGTGGGCATTCTGGCACTGGGGGGGAACTAACTTGGTGTCACTGACATCCCCAGTGACACCAACACACTGATCAGTTAACTGTGTGCTGTTTTACTAGGGGCTGTGTGTTAGTGCTTCACTGTGAGCACACTGCTCTGCATGGCTGTGCCATACACAGCCATGCAAAGCAGTGTGCATGAGCTGACAGGGAGGACAACTGTTTTGTTTACAATCAGTTCTCTCCCCCAATTGGAGATGCTCGGCAATCACCGGGCGCTATCGTGTAATCACCTGTTGGTGATTAACAGACGCGGCTGTGAATGGCGGCGTGGGTAGGATGCGCGCACGTGCCCCTTACCTGGAGATGCAAAATCACATATATATGCGTAATTTTGTGTATCCGTGCTGCCCTGTAGCAGTACTTCTGTAGTAGTACTTCAGTACGGGAAATGGTTAAAGGCCTCATTTCTTTTTCTGAAAAAGCTGTCATTTTGTTTCATCTGTTCACACAGTACATTCTCCCAAAATAATTTTGGCTTCCTCAGGTAAGTTTTGGTGAACTCCAATCTGGCTTTTTTATGTTTCTGTGTCAGCAGTGGGGTCCTCCTGGGTCTCCTACTATAGTGCCCCTTTTCATTCATTCAGACTCCAGGTCCATGCCCACCTCTCTATTAGCAACACACCTTCATATGCCACTCCACAAAGTTGACCCCTTGAACCAGTCTCTGGACTGCTAAGTATAACATTTTTTTTCTATTCTGCACCCATATTTTATCTCTTAACATCAAGGACCTTAATTCTAACACCAGAAACACCTGGTGCTAAGGGGGTTTAGGCATTCTACAGCAGATATCATTTTTGTACAGAAGACTCATCTGAGAAAACTGGTATGAGGGCATTTGCTTTTAAAGGCTTAAGGTTTTTTACCGGAATGTATTCAATTCTAAACTCTCCCTTATACAGGTGAAACTCAAAAAATTAGAATATCGTGCAAAAGTTAATTTACTTCAGTAATGCAACTTAAAAGGTGAAACTAATATATGAGAGAGACTCATTACATGCAAAGCAAGATAGTTCAAGCCGTGATTTGTCATCATTGTGATGATTATGGCTTACAGCTCATGAAAACCCCAAATCCACAATCTCAGAAAATGAGAATATTGTGAAAAGGTGCAATATTCTCGGCTCAAAGTGTCCCACTCTAATCAGCTAATGAAGCCATAACACCTGCAAAGGGTTCCTGAGCCTTTAAATGGTCTCTCAGTCTGGTTCAGTAGGAATCACAATAATGGGAAAGACTGCTGACCTGACAGTTGTGCAGAAAACCATCATTGACACCCTCCATAAGGAGGGAAAGCCTCAAAAGGTAATTGCAAAAGAAGCTGTATGTTCCCAAAGTGCTGTATCAAAGCACATTAATAGAAAGTTATGTGGAAGGGAAAAGTGTGTAAGAAAAAGATGCACAAGCAGCAGGAATGACCCCAGCCTGGAGAGGATTGTCAGGAAAAGGCTATTCAAAAGTTTTGGGGAATTTCACAAGAAGTGGATTGAGGCTGGAGTCAGTGCATCAAGAGCCACCACACACAGACGGATCCTGGACATGGGCTTCAAATGTCATATTCCTCTTGTCAAGTCACTCCTGAACAAACAACGTCAGAAGCGTCTTACCTGGGCTAAAAAAAAACAGAGCTGGTCTGTTGCTCAGTGGTCCAAAGTCCTCTTTTCTGATGAGAGCAACTTTTGCATCTCATTTGGAAACCAAGGACCCCGAGTATGGAGGAAGAATGGAGAGGCCCAAGGACCCAGAGTATGGTGGAAGAATGGAGAAGCCCAAGGACCCCGAGTATGGAGGAAGAATGGAGAGGCCCAGGGACCCCGAGTATGGAGGAAGAATGGAGAGGCACAAGGACCTAGATTATGGAGGAAGTATGGAGAGGCCCAAGGACCCCGAGTATAGAGGAAGAATAGAGAGGCACACACTGCAAGATGCTTGAAGTCCAGTGTGAAGTTTCCACAGTCTGTGTTGATTTGGGGAGCCATGTCATCTGCTGGTGTTGGTCCACTGTGCTTCATTAAGTCCAGGGTCAACGCAGCCTTCTACCAGGGGATTTTGGAGCACTTCATGCTTCCTTCCGCAGACAAGCTTTATGGGGGGATGTTGACTTCATTTTCCAGCAGGACTTGGCACCTCCCCACACTGCCAAAAGCACCAAAACCTGGTTCAATGACCGTGGGATTACTGTGCTTGATTGGCCAGCAAACTCGCCTGACCTGAACCCCATAGAGAATCTATGGGGCATTGCCAAGAGAAAGATGAGAGACATGAGACCAAACAATGCATAAGAGCTGAAGGCCACTATTGAAGCATCCTGGTCTTCTATAATACCTCAGCAGTGCCACAGGCTGATAGCTTCCATGCCACGCCGCATTGAGGCAGTAATTGCTGCAAAAGGGGCCCAAACCAAGTACTGAGTACATATAAATGCTTATACTTTTCAGAGGTCCGATATTGTTCTATGTACAATCCTTGTATTATTGATTGCATGTAATATTCTCATTTTCTCAGATTGCGGATTTGGGGTTTTCATGAGCTGTAAGCCATAATCATCACAATGATGACAAATCACAGCTTGAACTATCTTGCTTTGCATGTAATGAGTCTATCTCATATTAGTTTCACCTTTTAAGTAGCATTACTGAAATAAATTAACTTTTGCACCATATTCTAAGTTTTTGAGTTTCACCTGTACTTACCTGAGCCCAATCTTGACCCAGCGATGTGAAGAAGAGCAGCTCTATCCCTTTTTATTGGCTCAAACATAACAGTAGGAGCCATTGGCTCCCACTGCTGTCAATCACAGCCAGTGAGGAGGGAGCAGGAGATAGGGTGGAGCCACACTCTGCACAAGTGTCCCCACAGCAAGTGGCTTTCCATTGGGAAACTCAGCAGAGGGGAGGAGCCAAGAGCACTGTTGGGGACCCAGGAAGAGGAGGATTGGGTCTGCTGAGTACAAAACCATTGCACAGACCAGGTAAGTATAACATGTTTATTATGTTTAAAAAAATAAAGTTTACAATTACTTTAAGCATTTCCCCAAATCTATATAGCTTCTAATTCTAAGAAAAAAGCAGGTGTAGCAATCCTCATTAGAAAAAGGTTCCGCATGCCAATTTGAAAATTTCCCACTGACACCCTAGGCCAGTGATAGCGATCCTTTTTGAGCCTGAGTGCCCAAACTGCAACACAAAACCAACTTGATTATTCCAAAGTGCCAACACTGCAATTAAACCTGAATACTGAGGTTTTAGTTTAGAAAAAACAACTCACACAATTGTCCGAACTAGATAACATCTTTTGTCTTAAAAGAAAAACACAATAACAGGGCTTTCAGTGATACAGATTTTGATGGGTAACACTTCTGGGCACTGATGGGTGACACTGCTGGGCACTGATGAGTGGCAGTGCTGGGCGGCACTGATAATCGGTGCCCTGATTTTTAGTGCAGATCTCCCCTGTCATCTGCCCATCTGCTGGTTATTGGCAGTACATTCTCTACACTGTGACAGCATGAAGAAAGTGCAGCCGATAACCGGCAACTGTATTTACATTGTGATCATCTGTGTCATTGGACACAGCTGATCACGTGCTAAAAGGCCGCTGTATTTACATTGTGATCATCTGTGTCCATAGGACACAGCGATCACTGACAGCACCAGGTGTGCATCACTGGGGGTGCACAGGGAGCGTGTTCTGGAAGGCCATATTTTGGCTATAGTGCAGTTGGCAAGTAGTTTTAATCTCACCTCTGATAGTGTCGGTGTGGCTTCCAACCCAACAGCCTATTCCCATCCACACTGAACTCGTCACCCCTGGCCCCGGAGCAGTGTGGGAGCCGCTTCCTCTCATCCACGCCCATCCCTTGATATGTCACCCCTGGGGCCAGAGCCGTGTGGGAGCCGCTTCCTCTCATCCACGCCCACTCTGGCCCCAGAGACATGTGGGAGATGTAGTTTGATGGGAGGTATAGTGTGGACAAGATCTGGATGGCCGGTCTGTGTGCCCTCATCTTCTTCTTCATAGCATGCCCACTGAAATGGCTCTATGCGCCAGCTCTGGCACGCATGCCATAGGTTCATTATCACTGCCCTAGGCCATTCATTCTTAAAACAACATGGAAGACCACTGACCTTACCTTCTGTAATCTATACCTTCCCAATTTAAATCAAACAACCTTTCTGGCAATGGGCTACAAATATCTTTTCAGCTTTCAACACAAATCTCTATACTCTTGGTTACTGGGGGGATTCAAACATGTCCTATTCCTCCTGTATTAATAAACCCACAATCAACAACAAAAAAAAAATGTGTATATATATATATATATATATATATATATATATATATATATATATATCACTTTCCATAGAGCATGCCTTGATCAATGTGTGGAGAACAGCCCACGCGTTGGATGAGCTATTTACTTTTTACTCATACCCTCACAAATCCCATTCGTGAATAGATTGCTTTTTGTGATTGCATCAGCACTGATTGTATGTAGAGGCCCCAATATTCACCCTATATCTTGGTCTGACCATGCACCCATAACCCTTTCACTTTCGCTTCATCACATGCCATTTAGATCATTTGTTTTTACTCAAACATGGACAACATGGACATGTGCATATGTATCTGGATATCCAAGATGGCGTCCACGTCCGGAATGACATCACCAAGCCTCGCCCTGTCACTATGTGCCGACGCGTTGCGTCACGATAACCACGTGACCCTTAAGAAGTCACGTGGTTATAGTGACGCCACGCATCGGCACGTAGTGACAGGGCAAGGCGTGGTGATTTCATTCTGGACACGGACGCCCTCTTGGATATCCAGATACATATGCACATTCCCTTAGCAGTGGATCTTTGTGAGTTATATGCATCTTCCATGTGAGTGGGCAATTTTATTCTTCATTAATAAAGCGGTTTGCAGTATTACACTATGGGAGGTCTGTTTTGTTGTTTATGACTCTCTGGTGAGATCGGGTACGGATTGGAGCCAGGTGACAAGAGACCATGGTGGGGACATTTGAACATCTAGAGGGGCTCATCAGCGGTTGTGACCATCCTGGTTTATGTGGATATTCCACAAAGTGAGTTGACCCTTGTGGTCGCATTAAGGAGGTGAGGAGGCACTTTGGCTGTTCATGGATATCACTTATAGAGTGTGGCACTTATGATCATCATCCACCATCCGTGTGTCTGTGTTCCTGCACCTCAATAGGACATTTGGACTAATATTTATACACAGTGTGGACTTTTTACACGTGTGTTATGTTCCCTTGAGAGGAATCACTTGTGTCACATCACTTGATCCCCATATTGGGTGTTTGTTTTGTTGATGGTCACGTGTGTGTGTGTGTGTGTGTGTGTGTATGTCCTTAATCATTTATTTAGATGCACATAGCACTACACCATTTTTTGCATTACTATTAAGAGCTTTGTGGTTGAAGTTAGGTATTAGCTGCTTAGAAGAGGGCATCCATTTGCAGCGCAGGAGGCCTTTCTTTTTCTTTGTGTAGAGGGGAGACTGTTGGGCAGAGTAGCAGTGGAAGTGGCACTTGGAAGAACGAATGCAAAACCTTTGTCACAGTGCCGGAGTCCAAGAAGTAGCAGAGCCGGCAGTGGTTTCCCTAGCCTGTCCCTCATCATCAGAAACCTCTCCCTAGAGCTAAGAATGCTGCCCCTATCCGGTCTGGATCCTGTCCCTAGTATATTCATTTTGCAACTGTGTACCAACTGCAGCAGGGCATTGCCCCTACTAAAGATGGCTGCTGAGATCATCCAGTGTTGCAGTGTCCTGTTGGATCACTGCTCCTCTGGTGACACCTAAGCAAGCTGAAGAAGAACTGTGTCCCTCTCCCCCTCCATTTCCTCTGCACAGCGGTCAGCAACACAGCACCATCTACAGAATGGAGGGTAAACTACACCTGCCTACAAGTGGAAAGAAAAAAATATGCCAGATGTTAAAAGTTAATGAGTTTTAAAAATACAATGTAAAAGGGACTTTCACCGACACATGCAGTATAATCAAAAGGTACAAGAGGAGAGAGTATGCATATCTTAAAAAGAAATGTTATACTTTATTTACACCATCTAAAACCAAGCAAAACATAATGTGATGAAATGTTAAGTTACAACTGGAAAAAAATAGAACTCTGAATGGTTATATGTCTCTTTGGTAATTCCAGTTTGTATAGACTGTGGATGTATAATCAAGTTGTCAGCCAGGACTTGGGGTTTTAGATGGTCAACATCTGTGGTCAATGGAGAGGGGGGCATTGGTGCTCTGTGGGGGGGGGGGTAAGGGGACACCCAGTCCTCAGTTTGGGGAGAGAAGGGCACAGGTACTCTGTTAAGGGAGGGCACTGGTGTTCTGTGGAGGGAAAGAAGTAACACTGGTATGCTGTGGAAGGAGAAGGGGGGCCATTGGTATGATATGGAGGGAGAGAGGGTACTGATACTCTTTAGAAGGAAAGGCGGGGCACAGGTATGCTTTGGATGGAGAGGGGGCACTGGTACTCTGTGGAGGGTGAGGGAGGTCACTGGTACTCTGTGGAGGGAGAGGGGGCACTGGTACTCTTTGGAAGTGGAGGGGGCACTGGTACTCCGTGGAGGTGGAGAGAGCACTGGTACTCCGTGGAGGTGGAGGGGGGCACTGGTACTCTGTGAAGGTGGAGGGGGCACTGGTACTATGTGCTGGGAGAGGGTGCACTGGTACTATGTGGATGGAGAGGGGGCACTGGTACTCGGTGGAGGGGGCACTGGTACTCGGTGGAGGGGGCACTGGTACTCGGTGGAGGGGGCACTGGTACTCGGTGGACGTGGAAGGGGTACTGGTACTCTGTGGAGGTGGAGGGGGCACTGGTACTATGTGGAGGGAGAGGGAGCACTGCTACTCTGTGGAGGTGGAGAGGGCACTGGTACTATGTAGAGGGAGAGGGAGCACTGGTACTCTGTGGAGGTGGAGGGGGCACTGGTACTATGTGGAGGGAGAGGGAGCACTGGTACTCTGTGGAGGTGGAGAGGGCACTGGTACTCGGTGGAGGGGGCACTGGTACTCTGTGGAGGGAGAGGGGGCACTGGTACTATGTGGAGGGAGAGGGTGCACTGGTACTATGTGGATGGAGAGGGGGCACTGGTACTCGGTGGAGGAGGCACTGGTACTCTGTGCAGGTGGAGGGGGCACTGGTACTCTGTGGACGTGGAAGGGGTACTGGTACTCTGTGGAGGTGGAGGGGGCACTGGTACTATGTGGAGGGAGAGGGAGCACTGCTACTCTGTGGAGGTGGAGGGGGCACTGGTACTATGTTCAGGGAGAGGGAGCACTGGTACTCTGTGGAGGTGGAGAGGGCACTGGAACTCGGTGGAGGGGGCACTGGTACTATGTGGAAGGAGAGGGGGCACTGGTACTCTGTGGAGGGAGAGGGGGCACTGGTACTCTGTGGAGGGTGCACTGGTACTCTGTATACCAGCAGTACCAGGAAAATCTGTTCAGAAATTTGCCAGGACTGCAAAATTAATACCCCCAGGTTTCACCTTGAACCCATGGCAGCAGTGCACCCAAACTTCATCCCTATTTACTGATTATTATTCTTGAGGTTTCTAGAAAACAAACCTAACATGGATAGTTGGAAGTTATATTTTTTAATTGAAAAAAATTGTTTAATGAAGAACTGAATTGTATGTCCTGACTGGATGATTCTCTGACATTATACTCTGATACTTTTGCAGATGACGGTTCCACGTTTACCATCTTAGGTAAGGAAATCATCATACAATATTATTTCATGTTTAACAAATTACTGTTTTGACTTAAAATATGTCTACAAGTTGTTTTGTTTCTATCATTCTCCTATTTGCTTTAAAAGGTATAACTCTTTGCCCTGAGATACGGACACTTTAGTTCCAGCAATATGCATATCACCTAATGTTCTAATTATTATTATTATTATAATACGGGATTTATATGTAGCCAACAGTTTATGCAGTGCTTTACAACTTAAATAATGATCAGGATTGGAGTAAGAGGACCTGTCATGTTATTATGGACGGAATTGGGGTAAGAGGACCTGTCATGTTATTATGGATAGGATTGGGGTAAGAGGACCTGTCATGTTATTATGGACAGGATTAGGGCAAGAGGACCTGTCATGTCAAGCCAAAAAAAAACCCTCTAATTTCTTTATAAATTTAGGCCAAAATGTATTCTGCTACATGTCTTTGGTAAAAAAAAAAAGTCCCATCAAGTGTATATTATGTGGTTTGTGTGAAATTTTTAGAGTCTACTATGGTATATATATTTGCAAATTGATCAATCCTGATGTACTGACGGCCAATCTCATTTCGTGAGGCCCTAAAATGGCAGGAAAGTACAAATACCCCCCAAATAGCCCTGTTTGGCAAATGGACAATCTGAGATATTTAGTAAGCGGCACGTGAGTTTTTTGCACTTGCAATTTTTTGGAGTATGAAAAAAAATAGTTTTTTCTCACTTTTGTTTCTTATTACATAATGTCACTAGAGCAGTACAGCGTCCTCGTATAACTGGTGTAGCGGTGGTCAGGGATACTGACTGGTGAAAGCATGTAGAATGAAAACCTTTTTTCCTTTTTTTTTACATCCTGTCATCAAAGTAGCTCAGTGTCACCATAAGACACTGTATTATTCTGGGGGGTGATCAGGAATTTTTTTACACTGTTTTTGCTTATACTGTGAGGATCACTGTATACACAGTAGTTTTTGCTGTCATGAATTGGTTATCCATTCATGAACAGCTTGCTTATGGTTGTGATCTGTGATTGGCTACAGCTAATCATAAGGTACAGGTAGCCAGGTACCATGTGATTGCTATGAGCCAATCAGAGATCACAACAGTAAGCAAGCTTTATATCAATGGAAAACCATTCATGACAGGTTGTTTACATTGTTAACATGCAATCACTTTGACCAATCACAGCGATCACATGATACCCTGATACTGGTAACTGTGGCAGAGCGGCAAGTGGCTGATGGACAGCTTGAATTTTTAATTTGGAGTTTCTTTAAGACCTTCTCTAAGAACTCCTTATGCTATTCATGGGTTCTACTAAAGACAGTCATGTCTTCCACGTACCCTATTACCTCAGTCAAGTTCACGTTGCTCACCATCTGCTCCATCAGTCGCTCGAAGGTTGTAGGAATTAAAAACAGATTTTTGGGCGATCCTGTCATATTCATAGAACCCCAACAGGCAGATGAAGGAAGTCTTTTCCTGATCTTCTGGATGCATGGGAATCTGATGGTACCTACTGCTTGGGTCCAAAACACTGGTCAGCTTCACCCACGACAGACATTGTAGAGCATCCTCTATCCATAGGGTGGTATACTGGTCAGGAATAGTCCTTCTGCTGAAGGTGTGGTATTCAATGCAGATCTTCAGGGAACCATTCTTCTTTATTGGTTCCCCTTCTGTAACCTGGGATACATTCCCTTTTAAACATGTGCAATTAGTTTTGGCCTAAAACTAAATTCGGACAAATTTTTGGTTATTTAGAGATTCGTATGTATCCAAATCTCTGAACAACAATAGTAACAAATTTCATTAAAATTTTCTTTGTTTTTTTCTTTTCTAACAACTTTCAAATTTTCTGAACAATTTGAATAGGTTGAAAAATGTATCAATGGATCTGAATTCTGTGTGAAGACTAGCTGAATGTTAACAAGTGGGCTGGGAAGCCATCCACCTTATCCCTAACAAGCGATGATTCATCACCTGTCAGTCGTTTCCCCACTGACAGCTGAATGTAAAAAAACTAATTTATCTGAAACAAAATTATTTTTTTTGTTCTGCACATGTCTATTCTATCACAGAGCTCCTTGTAAGTCCAGGAGGAGGATGAGGGCACACAATAATCAAGGCGTTGAGTGTATTAAACTAGTACAGATGGATAACATGACAGTCCGACAGGCTAATACCCATCATAAGGGAACTGTTTAGCTCCAATATCCCCAATTTCCAGATCCTCCAGATTCAGCAGGCGTAGGTGTTTTAAATGTTTATAGAAGTCCTGCTACAGCAGGGTCACTTGAGCATCCAAATCAATATGGGCATTTGTGTAGAAACTAGGGTTGCAAATCCATGTGGTCTATGCTTGCACTTCCCTCTAAGCATGATGATGCTTTTGCTGTCTATTCTGAGTTTTAGAAGATTGACATGTATGGTCTTTCCTGGATGAAATATCTGGGGTCAAAGAAAGTGAGTTGGATGGCCTTTCAGCAGGTGGGGCCCTATCTGAGACTTTAGGCCTCCCCTGTCATTTCTTTTCTTCTTTAGAATTGAAGATGTCTGTCATGGGTGGGCACCTGGTTGCCTCCTGGCACTGGCTTTTGGACTTTAACTGTCTCATACAACTGTGTCAGCAGTGTCCCACTCCTCCACAATTAATGCAAATCACTTGGCTTTGAACAGGGTTTGAAGATGGATCATACCCCAGAATACTCTCTTTAGGAGATTTAGTGATTTTGTCAGCCAGTAGAGTCATAATTTCTATCACTTGTGACATCTGTGATTTCAGGGTTGCTATTTTTAATTTGACTTCTACCTCATTCACTGACCAAACTTCACCTGACAATCCCATTCTCAAACTAAGCATGGCTTTTTGGCCTCAAGCATTGCAACTCCTCTCAAACTCTTGGTGACACATTGTTTCTACTGAGCTTCTGACATTTCCTATTCTTCCAAAGTCTGCACAGTCTGTTCCATTCGGGTCTCATATTTTTCTTCAATGAGCATTGGCTGTATCCCAGAAAAGATTCTTCAGAGCACCCTGTAGCTTTCTCCTGAGTAGACAATGCTAACCTGATCACACTTGTCTTGAAGTCTCCCAAAGTAGTGAAAGACGGGACCACAGTGGTGACTGAGGTTGTTGAAACAGAAACCCCTTCCATTGGTGTTGCCTGAATTTTACGCTCTGGGTTGGCGGTTTTAGCTCAACTAAAGCAGCCTCAAGTTGTTGGTCATCTGTAGATTAGCCCCTTGGAAACAGGCTGGGACTCCTCTCTTGACAGAGGGTAGGTGCAGGAATTTGTCTGGTACACTTTATTCAGCATTGTTTTGGAGCGAATGCTATCACTGCCTGACAAATCTGTTGTTCATCCCAGGGGACTCCAGGGACATCCAGAACTACAATGAGGCTTGGTTGGCTGTGTTTCTCTCTGCACCACTGGGCAACTGTGACAGAGTCCATGATGGCCACTGCTATTTACTCATGGAACAGGCAATCCCACATTCGAGTTCCCACATGTAGTGCTCCCCCCAAAAAAGAAGCATCTGATGTATGGGTCACTTGATTCCTGAGTCTCTTCATTGGTGTGCCAGAGGATGTGGCAATAATACCACAACCTCTGGCACACCAAGGCTGAAGGAGAATGTATTTGGTATAAACACTCTTTGAGGCAACAATGAAAGAAAAAGCAACAGCAATAAACAGTAACAGATAAAAAAATTTGTACAATGCCAAAATCAATGAGGACCACGTGCCTCTGCATCTGAATCCTGGATCTGGGGAGTGCTAACTAAAAGGATCATACTAGAAACTAAAAAGGTCCTTCAGTTTTTCCAAACCCCCCACTAGCTAGTGAATTTTTAATCATGGGACCCAGTGTTCCTGTGTTGCAACGTTCATGTTTAGGTGGATCCCACAATACGATGCATAAATTCCCAAACTATATCCCAAGTTAAGGTCACAGCATCCTTTGAAGAAGTGGTTAAGTAAGTTGTGACCAACAGCCTCTCACCACTATGTAGTCTGTAAATAAGTCTCCTTCCACTCTCTGGCATCTGGAATCAGTGACATTGGCAGCATTTCAGGACCTGGTAATGGCAATCTCTCCCATAAACAGTGATGCCCCTTTCCTCCAACTCACCCGGTCTGTCTATGACAGCTATGACCTCTATGCAAATTTAGTAGCCTAGTCTCTTCTCTGAGCCCCATCCTCCTAGGACTTGTAGTCCCATCCAGTGCTTGGCTTAATAGAGCTTGTATCCTTATGACTACATCCCCTGTAGTCTCTTCAGAGTTTTCAGGGCTGCAGGATGTGAAACACTCATTCATACTATCAGCAAGTGTCTCCTGCTTAAAATCTCCTCAGGATCATTTAAGGAAGTCTCTCCAAATTATAATACATGCATTGAGACTCAGGAATAAAATCATTCCTGCGGTCATGGCTGCAGCTCCCTGCAAAGCCTCACACTAACAATGCAAAAGTCTGAAAGCAAGAGCTGCTTACCGATAGTAAGATACCAATACTTATGAGCACCAGCACAAAATTAAAAGTCGTGTTCACAAATGCTAGAAGTCTAGCTAAAAATGTAAGAACTGGAGCTGCTGATACACAAGGAGGATTTCAACTTTGTGGTAATATCAGAAATTTAGTTCGACAGCTTGTATGACTGGATTGCAACTGTCCACGGGTACTCTTTGTATCGGGACAGGGAAGGTAGAAAAGGTGGAGGGATGTGTCTTTATGTCTAGAATGATTCGCTGATGAACACAAGGGATGAAATTACTAATGGGCCAAGGGAGGAGGTGGAATCCCTGTGGCTGGAGCTTCAAAGGGAAGAATGAAAAGGGGAAATTAATAGTGGTGTTATTCTACAGACCCCTAACCTTAAGGATGAGGAGAAGTCTGATCTCCTGTCACAGTTAGGAATGGTAACAAGGCAGAGCAATGGTATTATAATGGGGGACTTCAATTATCCAGATATTGACTGCGCATACAGAACTGTTCACTCATCTAAGGGCCATCATTTCTTAAATGTCTTGCAGGACAACTTCATCTGTCAGTAGGTGGATGACTGGACTAGAAGGAATGCTCTGCTAGACAAATCTTACAAATCACACAGATAGGGTTGCAGATGTGGAAATAAGGGACACTTACTGTAATAGTGTGAGGCCCTGTCACTTTGGAAATGATCAAGAAAAGCACACAGGGTTTGCATGTTTGCTAAGTGCAGGACTATGGAGTGTTGATTTTGATTGGAGAAAGCTACTTTTGCAGATATCTCCAGATCTTGGTATTTGTGGATGGGACTCAGCAGTTTGGAGATCTGAAAGTTCCTTGGGAGGGAAGAAATCTCCAACTCAGTGTTAGGGGTTTGTGGAAAACCAGAAGGGTATGTGCCCAGGTACACACAGCCCTTATAATGATGGTCTGGGGAGAGCAGGTGGAGGACAGAGGTGGAGAAGCACTTGCAGCTGCGTGGAAACAGACCCCTGTTCACAGATTGAATCCCTGCTGTGGGACTTCTTACCAAGGGACTGGGAAATTCACGACCGTACAAAAGCCTGGGAGACCAAGAGAGGGTCTGGGAGGTTGAGAAAACTGAGGTGCATAATGGGTCCAGAAAGGTTGGAGAAAATCTAGAGGTCTCTGAGAGAGTGAGTGGACCTGGGGGGGATGGGGCTGGAGAAACCTTTTTGAAGCCAGGAGTAGGCCTCAAAGAATCCCAAAAACAATATCTTAATAGTAAGAAAGTAAGGTCACAGCATATTGACTCTGTAAAGGATGATCAGGGAACGTTGGTTACAAATGACAAGGAAAAGGCAAATGTAATAAATGCATTGTTCTCAGTTTTTACAAAGGAAAAAAAGGGGGTATAATAATCAACACTGTATTGTTATTAACACAACAAGGAAACTTGTAGTTAACAGAAGCCAGTGTCCAAAAAAGAAATAAAAAATTTAACATAAATAAATCACTAGAACCAGATGGCTTACACCCAAGAGTCCTTAAAGAACTTAGCCAGGTAATAGCGACACCGTTATTCCCAATTTCTAAGGACAACTTAGTGACTGGTACCAGCTGATTGGAAAAAAGCCATTGTGGTACCAATATTAAACAAAGGACCAAGATTTACACCTGGAAACTATGTGCCAGTCAGCCTAACATCAATAGTATATAAACAATTGGAACGAAAGTTGAGTGACTATATCCAAGCATTTTCTTATAAAAATGGTATCATTAGTAATGACTGGAATGGATTTATGAAAGATCATTCTTGCCAGCCCAATCTTTTAACATTGTATGAGAAAGTATGCTTTGATCTACTCAGAGGAAGACCTTTTAATGTAGAGTATCTGGACTTTGCCAAAACATTTGATACAGTTCCCCATATACACTCAATTTACAAATTGAGGTCTGTTAGCATTAATAACATTGTATGTTCCTGGATAGAAAACTGGTTATAAGGGAATGTCCAAAGTGTGGTGATAAAAAGCATGTACTCAGAATGGTCTGGAATTGTGAGAGGGGTGCTTTAAAGCTTTGCCCTGGGACAAATATCAAATTAGTTCAATCTCAGTGTTTGCTGATAATACAAAGAAAACCAGGTCAATACCTTCAGGACTGGGGTGTGGTGGTGGATCACAAACCGAAGGATCCTGATGAGCTGGCCCGATGTTTCTGGTAAAGCTTAGAGTTTCCACCAAAATAAAAAAAGAAAAGGAGGTGGGAGCGTCCTTATAGTACAATAGATTAATTCAGAATCAAGAATACAGAACTTCCATAATAATAGGAAAAAAAGTCAAAATGGGCTTCCAACTATTGAGGCTGTGGTCACCCAATAAGGGGGAGCATGTGGCCTTCCTAGTGCACGGGTGGAGAAAATCTGTCTCCACGCAGGGTCAGTGTGGTCGCTCTCTGCCTCAGACATTCCCATCCTAGGTGCTCTGTGAGGGTTCTCAGGTGGGTGAACCGAGTGGTAGAAAGAATCAGTATAAAAAGGACCCTTAGGAAGTTTGATTAACAGAGGCGCCCACTGTGGTTGTTCAAAGGATAGGCATGAGTTGTCTGCCTTAGTAAAACATCCAATTACTTTATTTCACAAAATAATGGCTTTAAATTGCCACTTCTTCAGTTGAAGGTGATAAATTTGGTGTCTGGGTAAAAAGCTGTCATAGGGTACAATAGGTATTTAATGAACCTCAAAAGCACAGTCCAAAAAGAAAAGCTTAAAATATATAAAAAGCAATAAAATATGCGAGGGAGAAGTGTGCAAAGCAAATAATAAAATGTAGCAGATGTTGCAGATGTTAAAGTTAATCCATGAATCAGGTGTCTGCGGTGGGGGACGGCCTGAATTGCAGTGATTGGATGCGGTGCTTGCCTCAGGGGGCAGGTGCTGGTGGGGTGTGCCCAATTCTAGTGTTGCCTAGGGCCTCACATGAACTAAAGGGTTGAGATCAATATTGAGAAGAAGATAGTTGGATTATGATATTTGATTCCTAATACAAGGGTGCAATATATATTTTATATAGCTATAATAATATTTGATAAACTGAGCATCAAATATGAAATTTAATAACACAACCCCGTGTACACATGCGCGGCCGACTCCGTGGATGGACGCTCACTGAAGAGAGCTCCATCCGCCAGCCAGCTTGACCTCCGCACACTACGGCCCCAGGGAATAATAAACAGCTCATCAGAGCTTTTAACCCCTTGCCATCCGAACAGGCTATGACTCGCAGGAGAAAAGCACTGGGTCATCCATCAAAAATGACAATTTTCTTCCCAGCACTAGCTCCCTGCAGCCAAGATGACGTCGGCCCCCTGCAGAATGGCTTGTCTGCCCAGCAACAGCAGCAAGAAGAGAACACAGACCACCAGGCTGCATATCATCCAGACCCCAGGCTGAAGGGATCGCTTTACCCAGGGGATCCTGGTGAGTCCTCTCCCCCCCCTTTCTTCTACATCCAGCAACCCAGCAAAATCCAGACCCAGGCTGGACACAGGATCACCCCCTGACAGATATCAGCCTTCTCTCTCAACTACTATCCTATCTGCTAATGCTCCATCTTTAATTGAATCCTATCCTGCTTCTGACCAACCTATCACGGAGATTTCCATGAAGAACATGCTCCTTTCACTGCAACAAACACTACATAATGACCTGACGGCTTCATTATCTCAAATTTCAAATACAGTTCAAAATCAAGAAAAACGCATCCGCCATATCGAGAACAAACTAGGGGAAATGTGTACCACCCATTACGACCTTATAGATGCACACACAGACCATGTGACAGACATCAAACAAATCAAGCTCAAACTAGCAGACCTAGAAGATCGCTCCACGCGAAACAATATTAAATTCCGTGGGATCCCAGAGTCCATCACCACAGACACCATAGTCCCATATCTACAACAATATATAAAAAATCTCATCCCCACCCTCACTGACGTGGAATTGGCTATAGATCGAGCACATCGAATCCCCAAACCGTCATTTCTACCTGCGACGGTCCCCAAAGACATATTGGCGTGCATACATTTTTACCACGTGAAGGAAATAATAATGATTGCAGCCAGAAATTCAACCTCCATTCCTCTAGCCCAAGCAAACATCAAATTGTTTGCAGACTTGTCCAAAACCACACTCTCCAACCATAAGAAGCTCATCAGCATAACCAAAGCATTACGGAATCACAACATTGCATATCAATGGGGCTTCCCTACGAAATTAAATGTCAAATACCAAGGCAGATTTTTCACCATCAAATCCCTAGAAGAAGGCATCGAACTATTGAAATCGTGGAGCATTATACCAGCAGATTCCCATCAACCAGCATCCAACCGGCAGCAACAGATGGAAGCAGAATGGTCATAGCCTCCACTCAAGTATATTACCTTCAAGCCCAATTCCCGAGGAACCACTCTCTAAGGCTACGTTCACACTAGCGTTGTGTGCTGGCGGCAGAGAGGCGTTTGGGAAGCGTTTTTACAGAGTCTCTAGCAGCCCACCGCATGGACGCCCTCAGGGCGCAGGGTCTAAGTCCCAGCCTGCTGTTCACCAGGGCCCCTGATGGTGGGGATGGACTTGGTGCAGACTGGAACCAGGTCGCGACCCCCGAGTGCGACCTGCGGTGGTAGAGAGTACTGACAGGGTAGTGCAGGAACAGAATCTAATTTGGAAGAGGCAGACAGATACACTGGTCTGATCCGAGCCGGATGGATGGATGGAAGGTCGGGTACAGTATGCGTGGTCAGACAGGCTGGGTCGGTATTATGCGGGCAGCGAGGTACAAGAGGAGCGAGCTAAGAATGGTCAGGTCACAAGCCAGGTTCAGCAGGGTGCGAGCAAATACAGTACCAGGGATCAGACGGAAGTGTAGTCAGGCAAGCCAGGGGTTAAACAGGAGAAGAGCAGGATCAGTAACAAGCAGAGGTCGGCAACGGAGTATACAGCAACACAGGAACAGGATACAAGGGCTCATGGGAAACATTTACACCAAGGCACAGATCACAGGCCTGGTCATTCCTTAAATACACCTGCTGTAATCAGCCCCAGGTGTTGGCTGACTGCAGAAGTGAGCTTCTGGCTGCTGAGAGCACCCGCTGGTCAGCCCTGGTACTGCAGCCCACACGGCAGGTGAGTCCCACCACCAGTGCTGGGTCCATTCCTGACACTGGCAATCGGCCCCTGATCGAACATACTGATCGTTCAAGTTCATCTCAAGCATGAGCTCTTGAAAGAGTCATTCTTTCTCATGCCTCCACTTTACACAGTAGCAGATACTGCTACACATGTTACTTGCATTGTTTGCAAGTCTTTTTTACCCCTGTTTTTACCTTTGTTCTTACCCCAAGCTACCAGTCATCAGTCGCTAGAACTGCCCCGCTCAACAATCCCCTCCACACAATTGAACACTCACTCCACAACAATGACAAACCCATGCCCACAAAGCCGCACACCTGGCGGTTCATCACCTCCGCATTGTGGAAAACCACTTATCTCCACAACATCTGAATCACCACAGCTACAGAATCCAAACCATCTACAACCAACAAAATGATTACGATATCTTCGCTAAATGTCCGAGGTCTCAACTCCCCCTTCAAAAGGTCTCTGCTTTCAAGAAAAATCCACACCATTCAACCCGACATCGTATTCCTACAGGAGACCCACTTTGCCTCATCCAAAATCCCTAAATTCAATGTTCCTCAGTTCTCCACAATGTATATGGCAACAAACCCTAAAAACAAAAACGGCGTCATTACAACCATAAGAGACTCCCTGAAGTTCCAATTTATTTCGGCAACAGCGGACCCACAAGGTCGCTATCACATATTGATCTGCAAAACCAATGATTCTACATATACATTGTTGAATGTCTATGGTCCTAACACCAATCAAATCCAATTCTTCAACAAACTTAACTCCATCATAAATCAACACAGAAAAGGTAGACTACTCATCGGCGGAGACCTTAACATTATCGGTAATCCTCTTCTGGACTCCTCATCCAACAAAAAATCTTCAAAACAGTCCTTCAACCAATTTCTTCACTCCAACGATCTCTACAACATCTGGAGATGCCAACATAGTACAGAAAGGGACTATACCTATTATTCTCCATCCCACTCATCCGACTCTAGAATCAACTTCATCACTGATAAATGGACTCTACCACACGTCACCTCCTCCAAGATTGGTACCATTACTTGGTCAGACCATGCTCCGGTCACTATCTCTCTCGACAACAAACATCATTCAAGAAGGTGCAGCGCTTTAAACATTAAAACATGCAAGATATAAAATTGCAACATATACAGAAGTATCTCTGCAAAACGCAGGCAAAGTATAATTGTTATACTGCCCCTTATAGTCTCAATTTCATCCAGAAGTACAGTTCATAATCTCCCAGTGAGTGGGGTGAGGTGAACAAATCAGATGTATTACTGACACATGGTGATAACCAAATAAAGTGATGCGTGGTGATATCCGAAACTGATAAAAGATTGTGCACTCACCAGATGCACAACCAATATGCGCATGTAAGAGATAACCCCTCTTAAGGTATGGTTCCAGGATTCATCAAAGACAAGGTCTGGTCAAACTTTACGGTGTAGACCCTCAGCTGTCACGCATGGTTCTGTCCCCTATGGCTCCTTTGCTCCACAGATGGTAGAAGGCTCACCACAAAGCCCCAGAAAGAAACAAGGAGGCCAGAATAGCGTGATAACGCTTAAACAAGCGTGCATTTATTTCATCCAGTGACAGGGTATAAAAACAATGCTGAGACAATACTGACCAGATAATAAAGTTGACCGCCGGGACCCCAATAGTGCCGGCGGTAGTAAACGTCACTGTGCCGCAGTTCCACCCTGACGCGTTTCGTGCAACCGCACTTACTCATAGGGGGTATGCTCTGGGCGCAGGACGTTTGGTAATGCATATATATAGAGATCAAAATCGCGCTCGTTCAATCAACGTGCGCCATTTTGTGATGGACTTACGTCTTCAAACGTGCGCCATCTTGTTGAAGTGCGCGCATGCGCGATGGTGGTATACGGAGAATTTGTGAGCGCCAAACCCTTCGTTCCAATCGCGCATGCGCGGACGCCGTTTTACCGGAGGCCGAATATGATTGTGTCACCTCCAAGCAAGAAAACTAGGAGGGAAAATTAAAAAGATAAACAAAAGTGGTATAGGGTAGGGTATCATCACTCTTCATGACCCGGGTACTGTGCATGGGCACCTGGAGACAATATACCAGTTTTACGTTCAGATGCCAATAATATAACAAATAACGCATAAGTAACGATGCCATGTATGAGTCATAGCAATCGCACGATAAAAAGATCAGCACTCTATATGTACCCATATATTAGGGATTAACGATAAAACCCCCCTTATTCTTGTGGTACTAATTTATAATTGTTACCACAACCACTATATATATATATATGAATAGAAGTATTCTTTGATTGAAAGGATGACACAAAAATGTATATTTCAAATGTGAAAAACATGTACATTCAATAAGAAAATATTATAAAAAATACACAAAATATAAAATATATAAAATTAGAATCCGCAATGATCCAAAAATATATAATAAGATGTTGATAGAAACCGTTAGGCCAAAAATGGAGATAAAAAATAAATGGAGATATAAAAATGGAGATATAAAAATGGAGATATAAAAAGAGGATGGATAAATCACAGTAAAATGGATAAATACCAAGATGGATGAATATCAATGAAATGGGAAAAAGATAAAAACTCAACTATTATCTATAAAACAATTTATATCCATTTCAACATTAAGTCCTTTAGGATACATAGATCCAATTTCAAAAATCCATCTGGATTCCATCTGTGATACAGCCCGTTTTTTGTTTACTCCTCTCCAATTAGATTGTACAACTTCAATTGCCGTAAACATTAAAGATGATGGATCTCTGTGGTGGCACCTACGGTAATGATTGGAAAGGGAGTGTTCCTTATATCCACGTTTGATGTTATAAACGTGCTCACGTAGGCGATCCCTTAGACGTCGTGTTGTGCGGCCTATATACTGCTTCTTGCATGGGCATTGAAGCAGATAAACCACATATCTGCTATTGCAGGTTATAAAATTGTCAATTTTATAATTTCTACCAGTAGTTGAGGACGTAAAGCTGTCAACTCTCCTTTTTCTTTGTCCATTGCATGTGCAGATCACACATTTATTGCACGGATAAAATCCAATTAAATTGTTAAAAAACTGGATACTGGAGGGAGGATTAATCACATTGGGGGCAATTTTATTACGTAAGGAAGGAGCCCTCCTAAAGATAATTTCGGGTTTATCAGGCAGTATTTGGGCTAATATAGGATCGGCCTTAAGAATTTTCCAATTATCCCTTATGATCCTATTCATTGTTTTATATTGATTAGAATAAGTGGTTACAAACGGACATATCTTAGACGAACGTGGTTTGGCCACTCCATTCAATAATGAATTTCTATCGAGTTTAGCAACCTCATCTAAAGTGCAATTAAGTGCAGACTCATCATAACCTTTCTCAATGAATCTATATTTTAAAATGCTGGCTTGTTGATAATATGTATCCAGATTGGTGCAATTCCTCCTTATCCTCTGGAATTGACCTTTTGGGATATTTGAAAGCCAGTTAGGATGGTGACAACTAAATGTGGGAATATAACTATTCCTGTCTGATTCCTTGAAAAAAGATTGCGTTGTCACCCCACCATTGTGGTTCATGAGTGTTAGGTCCAAGAAATTAATACTATTTTTACTGTACTCGTATGTTAATTTGATGTTTAAGTTATTATTATTCAAGGTTTTAAAAAAATTCTTAAGTGCCTGTTCCTCCCCCTTCCATATAAGTAAAACATTGTCAATATATCTCCTGTAAAAGTATAGCTCTGGCCAATCTCTTGCATAAATAATGTCCTCCTCCCACCGTGCCATGAAGAGATTGGCCAGGCTAGGAGCAAATTTCGCTTCCATGGCCACACCCTTGGTTTGTAAATAAAACTTACCATCAAACCAGAAATAATTACTAGTCATTGCGAATTCTAACAAACTTAAAATAAAATCCTTTTGTACAATTGGCATACCAATAAAATCGTTCAGATAAAATTCTACTGCATACATTCCATCTTGATGTGCTATATTTGTGTAAAGAGATGAGACATCAGCCGTGACCAGGTATGAGTCTGGTTCTGTAATTAAATCCTTAATGTCTAGAAGAACCTGTTTCGTATCCCTAAGATAAGAAGGGGTTTTGGTCACTAACGGCTGCAAGAAATTATCAATATATTCCCCTGCTCGCGAACTCAAGGACCCTATCCCACTAATTATAGGTCTGCCTGGGGGATTTGTAGGGTCCTTATGTATTTTAGGAAGTATATACATGATTGGTAGCCTAGGAGCCACCGGACAAAGGAATGCTTTCTCTTTTTTATTTAACACCTTGTTGAGATACCCTGTGTCGATAATGGCTTTCAATGATTTTTTATATTTGTAGAGGGGGTCTTTAGGTAATGACTGATACGTTTCAGTATCACCCAAGATATTATACACTTCTTTAATATACCTGGTTTTATCCATTACCACAACCCCCCCACCCTTATCCGCAGGGCGAATAACTAGATCCTTCTTATTTAGAAGAGAATCAATGGCCTTATTCAAATGATCAAGGCTACGATTCTTTTTGACACTGATATTGTCAAGTTCTTTCAGGACAGTATCTCTAAAAACATTAATATGTCCATGTGACTGAGTAGGAGGATTGTATAGGGAAGCATTTTTAAGATTAGAATGTATGGCATTATCGGTGGTATTACGCACTATAGAGTTATTATGGAAATATTTCTTAAGAGAAACCTGACGTACAAACTTGTGGATGTCAATGTACGTCTGGAATTTGTTCAGCTTATTATTAGGTGCAAATTTTAGCCCATTATCTAATAGGGCTAATTCCTGGGTTGACAACTCTACGCTACTCAAATTAAATATGCCTTTACCTATCACATTTTTCTCTTTTTTGAGCTTGTTGACTCTCTTACCTCCCATTTTTCCTCTACTTGGGCACTTCTTTTCCGCGCCCGACCCTCCTCTAAAAAATGAATCGGTGCCTGATTGTTCCAATTAGGTCTTTCTCTATATTGGGAATTAGGGTCAAATGGTGGTGGCGGTGCTTGATTATTGTTCCTCCAATGTTGGTTCATTGGCCCCTGTCCCTGTTTTCTCCAATTGTCATGCCTATAGGGCGTGCCATTGTCATACATAGGCATGCGTTGTTGTATATAGGGCCTCTGATTACCTCGATGGTTGTTGTAAGAGTTATTGTTTTGATACCAATTATTATTTTGCCCATTGTGTTGGTTCTTCCTATACCCTTGTTGGGGATACCAATTGTAATTTCTAGAACCGATATTCTCATCGTTATTGATGTACTGTAGAGGTTCGTAATGGTTATCAGTCGGGATTCCCCACTCCCCTCTGTTTCTTGGTTCAGTGGGTGTCTTATAGTGATTAGGTTTTTTAAATTTTTTGGAACGTTTATGTGGAGGATTGTATGGTGGATTGGTCCATTGTTGAGGATTATTAAACGTCCTCGGTGTTTGGGGAACAGTATAATGTGTTGATGTCTGAGTATTCATTACTTCCTCTTTGGCTGATTGCCATTTGAAAACTTTATTTTCAGAATAATCACTGTAATCCCTGGCATACTTTTTCCGTTTTTTAATTTTCTGTTCTTTTTCCATGTTATCCATAAATGCTTTAAGCTTATCTGATTCTTTGTTATACTCTTCCTTCCCTTTATATGGTGTCAGTTTTTCCCTAACCTTATTAATTTCATTATCCAAATGTGCCAGTTTTCTCTTTTTCCTAATTACAAGGAATTTGAGTAAATCTGTGCCCATTGTGTTGAAAAACTGGTACCACTCAGAAGTGCTATTTATATCATCTGTTTCAGGGGATACTTCCCATCTTAGAGATCTGGGGACCATTTGTTCTTTAATATATCTCTCCAAGAAGGAGATGTCCCACAAGGTTCTTATTTCTGATGAGGTCAAGTTATGTAAATGTACAAATAAACCTTTTAAATCATCCATATCCTGGTCGATATTAAACACATCCTCTGATATGTTTATTCTTCTTGACCTGATATCAAATATATCATCCATAATAGAAAGCACAAAGCAGCTCAACAAAAATATTTGGTAAAAGATATGCTGTAAGGATAAGTATAAGTGAGCGCTAAAACCAACTAAGCTGCTGAACACAAAAAGGTACCAAAAACCTTCAGAGAATCACATATAAAAGAAGGTGCAGCGCTTTAAACATTAAAACATGCAAGATATAAAATTGCAACATATACAGAAGTATCTCTGCAAAACGCAGGCAAAGTATAATTGTTATACTGCCCCTTATAGTCTCAATTTCATCCAGAAGTACAGTTCATAATCTCCCAGTGAGTGGGGTGAGGTGAACAAATCAGATGTATTACTGACACACGGTGATAACCAAATAAAGTGATGCGTGGTGATATCCGAAACTGATAAAAGATTGTGCACTCACCAGATGCACAACCAATATGCGCATGTAAGAGATAACCCCTCTTAAGGTATGGTTCCAGGATTCATCAAAGACAAGGTCTCTTACATGCGCATATTGGTTGTGCATCTGGTGAGTGCACAATCTTTTATCAGTTTCGGATATCACCACGCATCACTTTATTTGGTTATCACCGTGTGTCAGTAATACATCTGATTTGTTCACCTCTCCCCACTCACTGGGAGATTATGAACTGTACTTCTGGATGAAATTGAGACTATAAGGGGCAGTATAACAATTATACTTTGCCTGCGTTTTGCAGAGATACTTCTGTATATGTTGCAATTTTATATCTTGCATGTTTTAATGTTTAAAGCGCTGCACCTTCTTTTATATGTGATTCTCTGAAGGTTTTTGGTACCTTTTTGTGTTCAGCAGCTTAGTTGGTTTTAGCGCTCACTTATACTTATCCTTACAGCATATCTTTTACCAAATATTTTTGTTGAGCTGCTTTGTGCTTTCTATTATGGATGATATATTTGATATCAGGTCAAGAAGAATAAACATATCAGAGGATGTGTTTAATATCGACCAGGATATGGATGATTTAAAAGGTTTATTTGTACATTTACATAACTTGACCTCATCAGAAATAAGAACCTTGTGGGACATCTCCTTCTTGGAGAGATATATTAAAGAACAAATGGTCCCCAGATCTCTAAGATGGGAAGTATCCCCTGAAACAGATGATATAAATAGCACTTCTGAGTGGTACCAGTTTTTCAACACAATGGGCACAGATTTACTCAAATTCCTTGTAATTAGGAAAAAGAGAAAACTGGCACATTTGGATAATGAAATTAATAAGGTTAGGGAAAAACTGACACCATATAAAGGGAAGGAAGAGTATAACAAAGAATCAGATAAGCTTAAAGCATTTATGGATAACATGGAAAAAGAACAGAAAATTAAAAAACGGAAAAAGTATGCCAGGGATTACAGTGATTATTCTGAAAATAAAGTTTTCAAATGGCAATCAGCCAAAGAGGAAGTAATGAATACTCAGACATCAACACATTATACTGTTCCCCAAACACCGAGGACGTTTAATAATCCTCAACAATGGACCAATCCACCATACAATCCTCCACATAAACGTTCCAAAAAATTTAAAAAACCTAATCACTATAAGACACCCACTGAACCAAGAAACAGAGGGGAGTGGGGAATCCCGACTGATAACCGTTACGAACCTCTACAGTACATCAATAACGATGAGAATATCGGTTCTAGAAATTACAATTGGTATCCCCAACAAGGGTATAGGAAGAACCAACACAATGGGCAAAATAATAATTGGTATCAAAACAATAACTCTTACAACAACCATCGAGGTAATCAGAGGCCCTATATACAACAACGCATGCCTATGTATGACAATGGCACGCCCTATAGGCATGACAATTGGAGAAAACAGGGACAGGGGCCAATGAACCAACATTGGAGGAACAATAATCAAGCACCGCCACCACCATTTGACCCTAATTCCCAATATAGAGAAAGACCTAATTGGAACAATCAGGCACCGATTCATTTTTTAGAGGAGGGTCGGGCGCGGAAAAGAAGTGCCCAAGTAGAGGAAAAATGGGAGGTAAGAGAGTCAACAAGCTCAAAAAAGAGAAAAATGTGATAGGTAAAGGCATATTTAATTTGAGTAGCGTAGAGTTGTCAACCCAGGAATTAGCCCTATTAGATAATGGGCTAAAATTTGCACCTAATAATAAGCTGAACAAATTCCAGACGTACATTGACATCCACAAGTTTGTACGTCAGGTTTCTCTTAAGAAATATTTCCATAATAACTCTATAGTGCGTAATACCACCGATAATGCCATACATTCTAATCTTAAAAATGCTTCCCTATACAATCCTCCTACTCAGTCACATGGACATATTAATGTTTTTAGAGATACTGTCCTGAAAGAACTTGACAATATCAGTGTCAAAAAGAATCGTAGCCTTGATCATTTGAATAAGGCCATTGATTCTCTTCTAAATAAGAAGGATCTAGTTATTCGCCCTGCGGATAAGGGTGGGGGGGTTGTGGTAATGGATAAAACCAGGTATATTAAAGAAGTGTATAATATCTTGGGTGATACTGAAACGTATCAGTCATTACCTAAAGACCCCCTCTACAAATATAAAAAATCATTGAAAGCCATTATCGACACAGGGTATCTCAACAAGGTGTTAAATAAAAAAGAGAAAGCATTCCTTTGTCCGGTGGCTCCTAGGCTACCAATCATGTATATACTTCCTAAAATACATAAGGACCCTACAAATCCCCCAGGCAGACCTATAATTAGTGGGATAGGGTCCTTGAGTTCGCGAGCAGGGGAATATATTGATAATTTCTTGCAGCCGTTAGTGACCAAAACCCCTTCTTATCTTAGGGATACGAAACAGGTTCTTCTAGACATTAAGGATTTAATTACAGAACCAGACTCATACCTGGTCACGGCTGATGTCTCATCTCTTTACACAAATATAGCACATCAAGATGGAATGTATGCAGTAGAATTTTATCTGAACGATTTTATTGGTATGCCAATTGTACAAAAGGATTTTATTTTAAGTTTGTTAGAATTCGCAATGACTAGTAATTATTTCTGGTTTGATGGTAAGTTTTATTTACAAACCAAGGGTGTGGCCATGGGAGCGAAATTTGCTCCTAGCCTGGCCAATCTCTTCATGGCACGGTGGGAGGAGGACATTATTTATGCAAGAGATTGGCCAGAGCTATACTTTTACAGGAGATATATTGACAATGTTTTACTTATATGGAAGGGGGAGGAACAGGCACTTAAGAATTTTTTTAAAACCTTGAATAATAATAACTTAAACATCAAATTAACATACGAGTACAGTAAAAATAGTATTAATTTCTTGGACCTAACACTCATGAACCACAATGGTGGGGTGACAACGCAATCTTTTTTCAAGGAATCAGACAGGAATAGTTATATTCCCACATTTAGTTGTCACCATCCTAACTGGCTTTCAAATATCCCAAAAGGTCAATTCCAGAGGATAAGGAGGAATTGCACCAATCTGGATACATATTATCAACAAGCCAGCATTTTAAAATATAGATTCATTGAGAAAGGTTATGATGAGTCTGCACTTAATTGCACTTTAGATGAGGTTGCTAAACTCGATAGAAATTCATTATTGAATGGAGTGGCCAAACCACGTTCGTCTAAGATATGTCCGTTTGTAACCACTTATTCTAATCAATATAAAACAATGAATAGGATCATAAGGGATAATTGGAAAATTCTTAAGGCCGATCCTATATTAGCCCAAATACTGCCTGATAAACCCGAAATTATCTTTAGGAGGGCTCCTTCCTTACGTAATAAAATTGCCCCCAATGTGATTAATCCTCCCTCCAGTATCCAGTTTTTTAACAATTTAATTGGATTTTATCCGTGCAATAAATGTGTGATCTGCACATGCAATGGACAAAGAAAAAGGAGAGTTGACAGCTTTACGTCCTCAACTACTGGTAGAAATTATAAAATTGACAATTTTATAACCTGCAATAGCAGATATGTGGTTTATCTGCTTCAATGCCCATGCAAGAAGCAGTATATAGGCCGCACAACACGACGTCTAAGGGATCGCCTACGTGAGCACGTTTATAACATCAAACGTGGATATAAGGAACACTCCCTTTCCAATCATTACCGTAGGTGCCACCACAGAGATCCATCATCTTTAATGTTTACGGCAATTGAAGTTGTACAATCTAATTGGAGAGGAGTAAACAAAAAACGGGCTGTATCACAGATGGAATCCAGATGGATTTTTGAAATTGGATCTATGTATCCTAAAGGACTTAATGTTGAAATGGATATAAATTGTTTTATAGATAATAGTTGAGTTTTTATCTTTTTCCCATTTCATTGATATTCATCCATCTTGGTATTTATCCATTTTACTGTGATTTATCCATCCTCTTTTTATATCTCCATTTTTATATCTCCATTTTTATATCTCCATTTATTTTTTATCTCCATTTTTGGCCTAACGGTTTCTATCAACATCTTATTATATATTTTTGGATCATTGTGGATTCTAATTTTATATATTTTATATTTTGTGTATTTTTTATAATATTTTCTTATTGAATGTACATGTTTTTCACATTTGAAATATACATTTTTGTGTCATCCTTTCAATCAAAGAATACTTCTATTCATATATATATATATAGTGGTTGTGGTAACTATTATAAATTAGTACCACAAGAATAAGGGGGGTTTTATCGTTAATCCCTAATATATGGGTACATATAGAGTGCTGATCTTTTTATCGTGCGATTGCTATGACTCATACATGGCATCGTTACTTATGCGTTATTTGTTATATTATTGGCATCTGAACGTAAAACTGGTATATTGTCTCCAGGTGCCCATGCACAGTACCCGGGTCATGAAGAGTGATGATACCCTACCCTATACCACTTTTGTTTATCTTTTTAATTTTCCCTCCTAGTTTTCTTGCTTGGAGGTGACACAATCATATTCGGCCTCCGGTAAAACGGCGTCCGCGCATGCGCGATTGGAACGAAGGGTTTGGCGCTCACAAATTCTCCGTATACCACCATCGCGCATGCGCGCACTTCAACAAGATGGCGCACGTTTAAAGACGTAAGTCCATCACAAAATGGCGCACGTTGATTGAACGAGCGCGATTTTGATCTCTATATATATGCATTACCAAACGTCCTGCGCCCAGAGCATACCCCCTATGAGTAAGTGCGGTTGCACGAAACGCGTCAGGGTGGAACTGCGGCACAGTGACGTTTACTACCGCCGGCACTATTGGGGTCCCGGCGGTCAACTTTATTATCTGGTCAGTATTGTCTCAGCATTGTTTTTATACCCTGTCACTGGATGAAATAAATGCACGCTTGTTTAAGCGTTATCACGCTATTCTGGCCTCCTTGTTTCTTTCTGGGGCTTTGTGGTGAGCCTTCTACCATCTGTGGAGCAAAGGAGCCATAGGGGACAGAACCATGCGTGACAGCTGAGGGTCTACACCGTAAAGTTTGACCAGACCTTGTCTTTGATGAATCCTGGAACCATACCTTAAGAGGGGTTATCTCTTACATGCGCATATTGGTTGTGCATCTGGTGAGTGCACAATCTTTTATCAGTTTCGGATATCACCACGCATCACTTTATTTGGTTATCACCGTGTGTCAGTAATACATCTGATTTGTTCACCTCACCCCACTCACTGGGAGATTATGAACTGTACTTCTGGATGAAATTGAGACTATAAGGGGCAGTATAACAATTATACTTTGCCTGCGTTTTGCAGAGATACTTCTGTATATGTTGCAATTTTATATCTTGCATGTTTTAATGTTTAAAGTGCTGCACCTTCTTTTATATGTGATTCTCTGAAGGTTTTTGGTACCTTTTTGTGTTCAGCAGCTTAGTTGGTTTTAGCGCTCACTTATACTTATCCTTACAACAAACATCATTCGTCGATATCCCATTTATGGCGACTGAACACGATCTTGCTGAAAAACCATGACTACAAGCAACAAATAGATGCACACAGAACATTCTTTAAATTCAATGATACTCCTGATATATCTATAACCACTCTATGGTCAACTTATAAAGCATTCATGAGAGGTATTCTGATAAAACTAAACGCTTGCGTCAATAAAAACAAAACCCAACAAATAGATAATCTCCTAACCTCAATCAAAAAAAATGAGGAAAGAAACAAAAAATCTCAAGACCCAAAAATCTCTGTGTCCCTGATAGCAGATAGCAATAAATTAGGATCCCTGCTACTCTACAAATATGATCTAAATCTCCAAAAAATGAAAGCAAAATTCTATTCCCTAGGTAACAAAGCCAGCTCTCTGCTAGCCAAATCGATAAAACAAAAATGGCTGAAATCCAAAATTGCCTCAATTAAACACCCATCTACAAATACCCTAAGCACAAACCCGCAAGACATAGCGAACACCTTTGCAGCATACTACCAAAATCTATACAACCTTAAAAATTACCCTGGCAAAACACAACCAACAATCACATCCATACAACAATTTCTTCAAACGACCAATTTCTCTTCTCTCAACTATCCTCAGACCAACTTGATTCCATTTGTACCCCAATATCACCCAAAGAAATAGGAACAACCATTAAAACACTCCCAATTAAAAAATCACCAGGAAATGACGGTTACAATAACAATACTATAAACACCTCTCCACAGAACTATCACCACACCTGACCAAACTCTTCAATCACACTGCCACCACAGGTTCATTCCCTAAATACATGTTGCAATCCATCATAACAACTATACCAAAACCAGGTAAAGACCCCCAACTCGTCCAAAACTACAGGCCAATTTCGTTACTCAATACCGACATAAAACTATACGCAAAAATCATATCCCAAAGAATCCTCCCCTACCTACCCACTCTAATACACCCGGATCAAGTAGGTTTCATCCCAGATCGCCAAGCACCTGATGCTACCAGAAGAATTATCTCCCTCCTACAAAACCTAGAAAATACTAAGAGCCCCTTCTTATTCCTATCTCTAGACTCAGAGAAAGCATTCGACCGGATACATTGGCAATTCATGCAACTCGCACTTCAAAAATTCGGCATCACAGGTTGGATGCTGAACGCCGTCTTGTCAATATATTCACATCCATCTACTAGAGTGCTGACAGATGGCACATTATCTGATCCCTTTGACATCTCAAATGGTACAAGACAAGGCCGCCCACTCTCCCCAATAATATTTACACTCCTTATTGAACCCCTAGCTTGCAAACTCAGAGAGGACCGAACATTTACAGGAATCACACATCTTAACAAGGAACACAAAATCAGCCTATTTGCGGACGATATAATATTAATGGTGACCAACCCAAAAAAATCCCTCCAAACGATTCACTCACATCTACATACATATTCAACAGTTTCATACTACAAACTTAATGAACCCACATCTCTCCTTATTTAGGAATCAGACTCACACCGGCGACAGCAAATCACAAAACCTTGCTTCAAACTATACCCCGAGAAGTAAACTCTTTACGCACCGCAGAACTCTCCAAACTTGGCAGAGTGGCGACTCTAAAAATATATATTTTACCCAAAATCTTGTACATATTCCACACACTACCCATACCAATCCCTAATTCATTCTTCTCTAACCTCCAAACAATCTTCACAAAGTTCCTATGGAACTCAAGAAAACCGAGATGTACCACCAATCTTCTAGTATGACCTACAACTAAAGGAGGTGCAAGACTCCCACACCTCAAGTCTTACTACACAGCTACTCCCTTAGACCAACTATATTTCTGGTGGAACCCATTGAAGGAAAAAATTTGGGCCATAATGGAAACCCTCCTTTTTCATCCACTTAAACCCCAAAATATACTTTTAGCCCCACCATCCAAATGAATAGAACCCCAACTAAAACATCCATGTATTCTAGCCTCCCTACAAGCTTGGCAAGACCTCCTATCCACTAAATTCAAAGATGTTAAACATATACCTAACCCAACCAATATACTACACCTTCTTATTCCCTCATTAGACCTATCCCAATGGACTAAACACGGAATAACCAACTTAACTGACTTCTATACCAATCAATCTTTATGCTCCTTCCAAACTCTCCAATCCAAATACAATATCCCTAAAACTGAAAATTTCACATACCTAAGAATCGCTCATTGTCTACAAACAACTAGCCTACCCCACAACACTATGATACCAATTACAGCCTACCTCTCCTTCACCAAACCTCAATACCCAGGTAAGGGTATATCCACCTTCTATACATACCTCATAAACTTACAATTCACTCTACAAACAACCTCCCTAACCAATTGGGAAAAAATCCTATCAGACCAAATAACTTTAAAATGTTGGGAAAATACCTTCAACATTACCTATAAAGCTACCCGATGTAGCTCCGACTGGGAGTCATATCTAAAAATACTCCACCAATGGTAACTGACCGCTCAAACTCTCCATCTACTACCCGAAACAGTCTCCTACATGCTGAAGACAATGTGGTGAGTCAGGCTCAACACTACATATTCTGTGGTCATGCAAGTCACAATCCAATCCTTTTGGAACACTACTTTTCAATTAATATCTGAAAAAAAACAAAATTTCGATAGCCCCGAACCCCTCATTAGCACTCCTATACTTCGGAATGGAGAAACTCCCTCCCCACTCCCGAACAATTATCACCCACATACTCTTTGCCGCCAAAATTAACATCACTAGATTATGGAACACAAACAATACCCCCTCAATCACCTCACTAATTACAGACCTTAACATTCAATGTCAAATGGAAAAATTATCCACAATTATCACTTCCACCTATCACAAATTCAATCTCCAATGGACCGGATGGCTAAATCACCCAAAATGCTCAGTACAACCCTGATGACATTTCATGAGATGAAATCACACCCCATACCAAGACTGGTATCTCCTGAAATACCCAGTTACATCCCTCCTTCCTTCAATCTTATCCTACCCTACCTCTCTACCAAAAACCCCTTAACACCCCAAACTCATCACCAAGGTTCATCATTTGCACACAAATACCTCTGATGATATTGCTAAACAAGGCCAACACCTCATCCGTCCAACGGGAGGAACTACAGCAAAAATAATCAACTATAATTTGTCTATTGCAATATTGTATGCATGAATGAACCATATTTCTTGTCTCTGTTACTTTTTTTTTTTCCTGCTTATCTCTGAAAAACTAAAAATATTGAAACATAAAAACACAACCCTATATAAAATAAACAATGATCATAAATAGCAATCATTAAAACAGGTGGAAGAAAAAATATCAATAATAGTTAATAAGTGATTATGATGGATGGTAAAATATATAAATAGTGATTACTAAAAATTAATGGGTATAAAAGAGTAAAAATCATGGTCAGGAATGATGAGTAGGGGGCTGAAATATGAATATGAGATGTAATGGTAAAGAAAAAAAGTTGTATAACATGCTTAAAATAAAAAGGGAATATACTGTATGTATGCAGCAAACAATTACAGTTGCAAGAAAAAGTATGTGAACCCCTTGGGATTACGTGGAGTTTTGCATAATTTGGGCATAAAATGTGCTCTGAACGTCATCTGAGTCACAACAATAGAAGAACACAGTCTGCTGAACATAATACTACACAAACATTAGATGTTGCCATGGTTTAATTGCACATAACATGTAAACATTCACAGTGCAGGGAGGAAAAAGTATGTGAACCTTTGGCCTTAATAACTGGTTGACCCTCCTTTGGCAGCAATAACCTCAACCAAACATTTCCTGTAGTTGCAGATCAGACCTGCACAACGATCTGGAGTAATTTTGGACCACTCCTCTTCACAAAACTGTTTCAGTGTAGCAATATTCTTGGGATTTCTGGTGTAAATCGCTCTCTTAAGGTCATGCCACAGCATTTCAATCGGGTTGAGGTCAGGACTCTGACTGGGCCACTCCAGAAGGCATATTCTGTGCTGTTGCAGCCATTGTTTTGTTGAATTACATGTATGCTTTGGGTCATTGTCCTGTTGCATCACCCATCCTCTGCGGAGCTTCAGTTGGCGGACAGATGGTCGTACGTTTTCCTGCAAAATGTCTTGATAAACTCTGGAATTCATTTTCCCATCAATGAAAACAATCCGTCCAGGCCCTGAAGCAGCAAAGCAGCCCCAAACCATGATACTCCCTCCGCCATGTTTTACGGTGGGGATGAGGTTTTGATGTTGGTGTGCTGTGCCTTTTTTTCTCCACACATAGTGTTGTGTTTTCTTCCCAAACAACTCAATCTTGGTTTCATCTGTCCACAGTATATTTTGCCAGTAGTGCTGTGGAATATCCAGGTGCTCTGTTGCAAACTTCAAACGTGCTGCAATATTCTTTTTGGAAAGCAATGGCTTCCTCCATGGTGTCCTCCCATGTACTCCATTCTTGTTTAATGTTTTACTTATTGTAGATGTGTCAACAAAAATGTTAGCATGTGCCAGAGATTTCTGTAGGTCTTTAGCTGACACTCTGGGATTCTTCTTTACCTCATGCAGCATTCTGCGCTGTGCTCTTGCAGTCATTTTTACAGGACGACCAAGCCTAGGGAGAGTAGCAGCAGTGCTAAACTTTCTCCATTTGTAGACAGTCTGTCTTACCGTGGACACATGAACATCAAGGCTTTTGGAGATACTTTTGTAACCCTTTCCAGCTTTATGCAAGTCAACAATTCTTGATCGTAGGTCTTCTGAGAGCTGTTTTCTGCGAGGCATGGTTCACATCAGACAGTGCTTCTTGAAACCAGTAAACCCAAAACAGGTGTGTGTTTTTTAAGGGCAGGACAGCTGTCAGCAACATATCCAATATCATCACACTGATTGGAGTCAAGGTTGGCTCACTCCTGGCTCCAATTAGCTCTGGGAGAAGTCATTAAGCTAGGGCCTCACATACTTTTTCCTCCCTGCACTGTGAATGTTTACATGTTATGTGCAATTAAACCATGGCAACATCTAATGTTTGTGTAGTATTATGTTCAGCAGACTGTGTTCTTCTATTGTTGTGACTTAGATGATGTTCAGAGCACATTTTATGCCCAATTCATGCAAAACTCCACATAATCCCAAGGGGTTCACATACTTTTTCTTGCAACTGTATGTCATTGATAGTGATTTAGTCATAGGTAAAGTTGATAGAAGTAGAGGAAAAATGAATATGTGAGGTAGTGATACTGTATATACTGTATGTAGAGTATATACAGTACATGCCCAAAAATAGAAGTACACACACCTCCATGTATAAATACATACTACATCTTGGAAGATATATAAACTTGCACATATGCACATGGGAACGTAGGTGGGTAAAAACGTGGGAACATTGGTGATCAAAGTAGTTTTAGAAATATTGTCCAAAATTCTTAAAAGTTCAATCAGTGGTCTTGATAATTTAGTTGAGGCTGCCCAGGTGCAAGGACACAGAAAGATTCTCTTGCTACTAATTTCTGGAATCAGTTATAGCTGCTTGAGGATGGGATCTGCTCAGCTGGCATAACTTACAGGTGATATGCATGTTTGTTGTGGATCACGGCAGAGTGTTTTGAAACTCTGGGGTCCAGGAAGCCATTTTCAATAGTTTTTCAATGTTCATCAATCCTTGTTCTCAGTTTTTGTGTTGTGCGACCCACATATTGTAGGCTGCAGGGACACTCCAAGGGGTATATTAAATCTTCTTTGTCACAGATAATAAGTGATTTAATGTTAAGTGTAACCTTAGTATTAAAGGAGGAGAATGTCCTTGTTCTATTTGCCATGACTGGGCACATCATACACTTGGGTTGTCCACATAGCTGTTTGCATTAACTTTTTTAAAAGAGGTTTTTGAGGTGTTTAGTGATGTGGAGATTTAAATCCTGAAAGCCAATGTTCTTAGGATCTGTGTGGCAGGTAAATATGAGAGTGCCTTTCTGTTTAGAATTGCACAAAGTCTGCAATCGTGTTCGGATCACCTTCCCATACGATAATAAGGTCATTGATATGGTGTTTGTATAGAATGATATAGGGTGCATGTTCAGTGTAAGTGCTCAAAAGGTCGATCTCAAGATATCTCCGTATCCCATAGCTGTGGCTTTCTTCTGTATATAAAATATAACTATGCAGTGCTACACAACAGATATAAATAAATATGTGAACTTTGTGAATAATAAAATTCATATAAAAAGTCCCAATAGATTTCTTCTTATCAAATATCCCTCAAAGTATGGGCTTTTTTATATATAAACCTTGGTGTATCTGAAAGAACAGAACTAAGATGTTTATCCAATTTAAGTATGGGCCAATATTGCCTGACAATATGCTCCACTTGTTTAAACTGGATATTATAATCCACAATCACTGGTACCCCTTGCATCATATCATCCACCTTATGTTTATCTAACAGCAGGAAAGCTCTGTCCAAAGATCTCACTTTATCGCTTTCAGATTCTATAAATTGTGGTTCATATCCCTCTGTTATGAATCTATGTGCCAACATAAAGTGAAGGAAATAACTATTTGATCCCCTGATGATTTTGAATGTTTGCCCACTCAAAAAGAAATGATTGGTGTAAAAATCAAATGTTCGAAGTATTGTAACACTGAGAGACAGAATAGCAACAACAAATTCAAAAGAAATGCATGTCTAACAAATGATGCATTGATTTGCATGTTCATGAGTATTTGATCCCGTATCATTCAGCAGGATTTCTGGCTACCAGGTGTCTTTCATATAGGTAACAAGTTGAGATTAGAAGCAGTCTCTTAAAGAGAGTGCTGCTAATCTCATTTTGTTACCTGTGATTTGTCATATAAGTTCTAATCATTATGTAACTGTTAGTCACCTTTTAAAGTTGAACACAAGATGGCAATAGGGAGTAATTGTTTGGTCCCCTCTTGATAATACGTCTATTTTGGCAAATCAGTAGAGTATGTGCCATCATGTGCTCATTCATTAGAGGGCAGTAGTGCGTCAATTAAAGCCAACCTATCGGAGTATGAGTGGCTCTATAACAGTCCATATGTCTGACTTCTGATCACACCCTCGGATGAAGTCGTGTGACAAAACACGTTAGGGCGTGATCGAGCAGTGATGTCATCACGTACGCCGCTACCATGTGGCCGGACCATGTGATTGCAACCGCGTCATCTGTTGCTGAGTACGGCTGGTGAGATGCCACTATGGGAGCTGGAGACTGTTTGTTGCAGGCTGCAGACGTATTTATATTATTGAAGGCTGTTTTTTTACTTGCATATTGTGAGTTTGGTTTTAAGGGGGGAATTTGATATAATAAATAGTAAAACATTATTATGCTATGGCGAGTGTTCTTTATTTATCCACATATGGATTATATTTACCATGACGGAGTATAATGGGATCAACCATCTGATGAATGAATATAATTTGGAGTAATCGTTATGCTGCTGAATTTTCCACATCCACTGATATTTGAAAGATATTCTGATTAATCACCAGCATCTGGTGAGTTAGCACTTTGATGGGGTGTTGAGCACAGAAGAATTCACGGTTGTGGAGAATATATCTTTATTGAAGAAATATTTATATATATGGACTGCACTTAGTGGACTTTTTCTGAGTTTTTTTTAATTGCTTTGGCACAATATTGGCACTTTATTTGGTGGCAGTTTTTCTTTTTCATATGTTTATTTATATATATACATTTGTTAATTTTTTTTAATTTAATCTAAGTGTATTTGAGTGCTGAGAGCGCTGTTTATGGTATTTCCATTTACTTTACACATAGTTATTAAATGTCCTGTTGAAAAGAAGGTCATATTCCTTCAGGTGATCTTTCAGTGGATTATATGACAGTTTCTGGTAGTAAGTTTTGTCATCCATTTTACTCAGTGAAGTGAAGTAATTGGATGTTTTACTAAAGCAGACGACTCGTGCCTATCCTTTGAACAAACAGATCTGGTGCCTTTGCCAATCTAACTACCTGTGGGCCCTCTTTGTGATGACTCTTTCTACCACAGCAGGGTGTAAAAACTTATGAGGTAGACAACCACATGGGAAATTAGGTTTAATGCAAGAATCCAAGATGGAAAAAGATCTGGGGGTCCTAGTAGATCATAGGCTCAGCAAAACCATGAAATGCCAAGCTGCAGCAAACAAAGTTAGAAGAATATCAGCATGTATTAAAAGGGTATTTACTCAAGACATACAACTATAATTCTGCCGCATTGCAAAACTCTGGTCTGGTCACATCTTGAATATGCCATCCAGTTCTGGTCATCAATCCTCAGGAAGAATAAGCTGGAACTGTAGAGAGTCCAGAGAAGGGCAACAAAGCTAATAAGGGGACTGGAGGACCTCAGTTATGAGGAACATCTACTGTACAAGCATTAACCACCTCCCGTCCTGCCGTTGTATATAAACGGCCGGACGGTGGCAGTGCAGGGTCTCCCCGCCCCCTGCTTGTGCCGCGCTCCCTGGGAGCACACAGCACCGAGATCCGGTGCCTGCTGTGTCCTGCGGACACAGTGGAACACCAATCGTCGTATGGGACCTCTGTGCAAGGTCCCGATCATGTGATCACTGATTGGCCAATCAGTGACCACATGCAGAGTAGAAATCAAAATGCCACTTCTGACATCATTGCTTACTACTTGTAAAATCTGTGAATGATCACAGAAGTCACATGGTACAGGGCTATTCACAACAGCCTTGTACCATGTGACAAGCTGTGACCAATCACAGCTCACACAGTATTTCTAAATGGCTGCAGGAATGCAGCCAGAGAGAAGGAGAAATGATTGCTTTTACAGCCTGTATGGGTGTAAAAGCAATCAGTGTAGAAAAAAAAAATCTTCATCACCCCCCACAAGTAGTACAGTGTCACCATGGTGACACTGTACTGCTAGGGTGGCAGTATGTAAAAAAAAAAATAATAATATAAAAAAAAAGTAAAAAATTATAATTTTTGGTTATAAACCAATTTGGGTTATTTTTGTTTTCACTAAAAAGATAACTGAATAAATTTTGGCCAAGATTTATGATGAAATATTATTTATTTGCAAAATGTTATAAGAAAAACACTTTTTTTCAAACTTTTTGGACTTTTTCATTTATATAGCAAAAAAAAAATCTCAGTGATGAATAAATACCACCAAAATAAAGCTTTATCTGTCTCAAAAAATGCTAAAAAAATTCATATGGGTACAGTCTTGCATGACCGCGCAATTGTCATTCAAAGTGTGATAGTGCTGAAAGCTGAAAATTGGCCTGGACAGGAAGGGGGTGAAAGCGTCCGGACTTGAAGTGGTTAAAGAGATATGATATTGATTAACAAATATCTGAAAGGTGATTCTATCATAGGGAGAGAACTACTCAGTCTCAGGTCGCTTAAGAGGACACATGGGCACTTAATGAAGTTGGAGGAGAATCAGTTTCTGACTTGTAAATGAATGGTGTTGGCCACCAATCCCAGTGTCAACCTAGCCATTTCCTGTAAAAAGACAGAAGAGCTGAATTTTAAAACTCTGCAATGTAAAATTCTGAAAAAATTATATTTATTTTGAAAGACACCTTCAAGTGCCTTTGGCTTGACCTTTAAGGCTTGTTGGTGCTGACATCCAAATGTGGTACCATGGCAGTGTTACATGAAAAATGATACCCAATATAAATATGCAAAGGATGACACTCTAATTTGTTAACAAGACAGATATTTTTTTTGCAATGCTATGCCATGAAAATGGAGTGTCACCCATAACCTATTAACCAGTCATTTTTTTCAAGAAAATTTATTAAGGTTTAACAAGAAAGGACAAGGTAGGACAAGTCAAAATGATGAGGCAGTTATGACATTAATATTACATCAAATGTATCGAGTTATAAAGGTTAGCTGATGGCAAATAACACAAACTTAAAGAAATAGAAGCAGACATGAGAGACGTTTGAGGATTGCTGGAGAATAGAGCTTGCATAAGTAGGTGAGGGAAAAAGAATACGTGAGAGTGATGAGTGCGTAGCTCTTATATAAAACAGAGGTGACACAGGCCAAGTGAATTTGCCCAACATTATCATGTCGAGGAAGGATCAGAAAGAAAGAAAGACCCGAGGATGTAAGAATTGGGAGTGTATAAAAGAATAGGAAAGCTGGAGAGTGAAGATAAAAGTATAGGGGGGGAAGAATCGTGAGCAGAGAAAGCAATCAGAATAGGTGGTATGAATGAAAACGGGTATGAAAAAAATAATAGGTGGATGCGATTGCTAGGTTAAAAGAATAAGGGGGAGAGTGGAGTGTTACCCGGGAACCTGTCCGACCAGAATGAAAAAAGAAAAAAGTAGTAGAAAAGCTACAGAAAGGAAAATGGAGGCAGAAATCAGGACTTGTGGGTTCTGTCACGAGAGATATCTCGGAGAGTTCACATTCCAGGTAACATAAGTGGGCCTATGAATAAAGAGGAGGAGAACAGTGGAGAAAAACATTGTACCATATACAGTTTAGCAAGGCAAAAACGGTATAACCTAATCAAAAAGATGAATGACCCAATGCCGACGAGTTTACAGACTGATACATTGGGCGGTTCGAGCAACATGGATCTTGAAGAAAGAATGCCTGTTCACGTACGGATAGAGAACCTGTGATATAGGAAGTCCATTTGCCAAGGTATTGAGACTCCTTAGAGGAATTCAGAGACATTATTAAATTTAGTTTGTCAAGACGTAGAAGGAAGTTGAGTTCCTGCTTAATGTCAGCCAAGGATGGAAGGCAGTTGGAGATCCACTTCCGAAGAATAGCCCGTCTTGCTATAAGTAGACATGAGGATATCCAGGCTTTGTTGTTCCTGAGGGATGACGTTTGAGATGAGAAGAGGCCAATGACCGGTTGTTCCAGGAAGCCAAAGAGGAGTGGTAACGGGTGAATAGGTAATCGGAAAGAAGTAATGACATGTATGAAGTTAGCCACTTGTTTCCAGAATGCCTCAATGGCTGGACAAAGCCAGAGTCTGTGTTTTAATGACGGAGATTGACTATCGCATAGAGGGCAGGCTGAGAGAGCCGGATCGTTTTTAGAGTAGATGCATGGCATATAGGCACGGTGAAGAATCTTTAGCTGTTGCTCACGTCAAAATTTTTTGTGGTTGAAGGCACAGGTGGAGTTAAAGCCTGAGAGCAGCTGTTCTGCCGTCAAGCTATTATCGAACGCCTTAATCCAGGATTTCACTGCATTGAAGGATTCGAAAGGTTTGGCGCACAGAAGGTTTAGAGGTCTGTAGATGTTTGCTATTGTATATTTTCGAGAGTTTGCCAAGACATCAATAAACGTCGACTGAAATCTAATTGCTTTATTAGGCACAACGGAGTTGACAAAGTTCCTTACTTGAAGAATGTAGAAGAAGTGGTGTGCTGGTAATCCATAAGTTTGAAGGATGCTGTTAAGAGGTTTCGGGGTACCCGTTGAAGTATCGTAGAGGTGTTGTATCAGGGTTAAATTCTGAGCTAACCAGGTACCATAGGCATCATGTAATTGCGGAGGGGTAAATGAAGGATTACGATGAATAGGGAGAAAGCGAGAGAGCCACGGAGAAACCCCCAATTTGCGCCTGACCTCCCTCCAAGTGATAAGGGTGTCACGAAAGAGTGTGTTATGTTTTAGATGCGCTGGCAAGGAATTAACATTGGAGTGCAATAGGGCCGAGAGGTCATAAGTAGAGATGAGCGAATCGAAGTAGGCGAAGTGGAATTCGAGTCGAATATTGGAAAAATTTCGATTCGCGCCGAATCCGAAAAATAGCCTACTTCGGACGCGCAAATCAAAATTTTTCCTAAAATGGAGGCGGACATGTGCGGCAACGGAGCGGGGATGTCTGGGAAGGCGCGCAGACAAGGCACGCTGACCCATAATGCATTCCTCAATGACATGTGATCGCATCAGCCAATCAGCAGCCAGCCAGCCAGCACTGTGTAATGGTCGAGCTATAAATAGCGGCCATTTTGGAATTCTTCATTTGCCTCCAGTCATTCAAGAGAGGCAGACCGCTCTGTATTAGGGACAGAGTTAGGGCCACAGAAACGTTACTTGGGGACAGAGAAACGTTACTTAGGGACAGAGAAGCATTACTCAGGGACACAGAATTGTTAATGAGGGCCACAGAATCGTTACTTAGGGACAAAGAAACGCTAGTTAGGGCCACAGAATTGTTACTCAGGGACAGACAGAATTGTTACTGAGTGCCAGAGAATTGTTACTTAGGGCCACAGAAACGTTAGTTAGGGACACAGAATTGTTACTCAGGGACAGACACAGAATTGTTACTGAGGGCCACAGAACTGTTACTTAGGGCCACAGAAACGTTATTAGGGCCACAGAATTGTTACTCAGGGACAGACAGAATTGTTACTGAGTGCCAGAGAATTGTTACTTAGGGCCACAGAAACGTTAGGGCCACAGAATTTTTACTCAGGGACAGACACATAATTGTTACTGAGGGCCACAGAACTGTTACTTAGGGCCACAGAAACGTTATTAGGGCCACAGAATTGTTACTCAGGGACAGACAGAATTGTTACTGAGTGCCAGAGAATTGTTACTTAGGGCCACAGAATTGTTACTCAGGGACAGACACAGAATTGTTACTGAGGGCCACAGAACTGTTACTTAGGGGCACAGAAACGTTATTAGGGCCACAGAATTGTTACTCAGGGACAGACAGAATTGTTACTGAGTGCCAGAGAATTGTTACTTAGGGCCACAGAATTGTTACTCAGGGACAGACACAGAATTGTTACTTAGGGCCACAGAAACGTTATTAGGGCCACAGAATTGTTACTCAGGGACAGACATAATTGTTACTGAGTGCCAGAGAATTGTTACTTAGGGCCACATAATTGTTACTCAGGGACAGACACAGAATTGTTACTGAGGGCCACAGAACTGTTACTTAGGGCCACAGAAACATTATTAGGGCCACAGAATTGTTACTCAGGGACAGACAGAATTGTTACTGAGTGCCAGAGAATTGTTACTTAGGGCCACAGAATTGTTACTCAGGGACAGACACAGAATTGTTACTGAGGGCCACAGAACTGTTACTTAGGGCCACAGAAACGTTATTAGGGCCACAGAATTGTTACTCAGGGACAGACAGAATTGTTACTGAGTGCCAGAGAATTGTTACTTAGGGCCACAGAATTGTTACTCAGGGACAGACACAGAATTGTTACTGAGGGCCACAGAACTGTTACTTAGGGCCACAGAAACGTTATTAGGGCCACAGAATTGTTACTCAGGGACATACAGAATTGTTACTGAGTGCCAGAGAATTGTTACTTAGGGCCACAAAATTGTTACTCAGGGACACAGAATTGTTACTCAGGGACAGACACAGAATTGTTACTGAGGGCCACAGAAACGTTATTAGGGCCACATAATTGTTACTCAGGGACAGACAGAATTGTTACTGAGTGCCAGAGAATTGTTACTTAGGGCCACAGAAACGTTACTCAGGGACACAGAATTGTTACTCAGGGACAGACACAGAATTGTTACTGAGGGCCACAGAACTGTTACTTAGGGCCACAGAAAAGTTAGTTAGGGCCACAGAATTGTTACTCAGGGACAGACACATAATTGTTACTGAGGGCCACAGAACTGTTACTTAGGGCCACAGAAACGTTATTAGGGCCACATAATTGTTACTCAGGGACAGACAGAATTGTTACTGAGTGCCAGAGAATTGTTACTTAGGGCCACAGAATTGTTACTCAGGGACAGACACATAATTGTTACTGAGGGCCACAGAACTGTTACTTAGGGCCACAGAAACGTTATTAGGGCCACAGAATTGTTACTCAGGGACGGACAGAATTGTTACTGAGTGCCAGAGAATTGTTACTTAGGGCCACAGAATTGTTACTCAGGGACAGACACAGAATTGTTACTGAGGGCCACAGAACTGTTACTTAGGGCCACAGAATTGTTACTCGGACAGACACAGAATTGTTACTCAGGGACACAGAATAGTTACTGAGGACCACAGAACCATTACTTAGGGCCACATAAACGTTAATCAGGGACACAGAATTGTTACTGAGGGCCACAGAACTGTTACTTAGGGCCACAGAATTGTTACTCAGGGACAGACACAGAATTGTTACTGAGGGACACAGAATTCTTACTGAGGGCCACAGAACCGTTACTTAGGGCCACATAAACGTTAATCAGGGACACAGAATTGTTACTGAGGGCCACAGAACCGTTACTTAGGGCCACATAAACGTTAATCAGGGACACAGAATTGTTACTGAGGGCCACAGAACCGTTACTTAGGGCCACCGAATTGTTACTCAGGGACACAGAATTGTTACTGAGGGCCACAGAACTGTTACTTAGGGCCACAGAATTGTTACTCGGACAGACACAGAATTGTTACTCAGGGACACAGAATTGTTACTGAGGGCCACATAACCGTTACTTAGGGCCACAGAAACGTTACTCAGGGACACAGAATTGTTACTGAGGGCCACAAAACCGTTACTTAGGGCCACAGAATTGTTACTCAGGGACACAGAATTGTTACTGAGGGCCACAGAACTGTTACTTAGGGCCACAGAATTGTTACTCGGACAGACACAGAATTGTTACTCAGGGACACAGAATTGTTACTGAGGGCCACAGAACCGTTACTTAGGGCCACAGAATTGTTACTCAGGGACAGACACAGAATTGTTTCTGGAGGGACACAGAATTGTTACTGAGGGCCACAGAACCGTTACTTAGGGCCACAGAAATGTTAATCAGGGACACAGAATTGTTACTGAGGGCCACAGAACCGTTACTTAGGGCCACAGAAACGTTAATCAGGGACACAGAATTGTTACTGAGGGCCACAGAACCGTTACTTAGGGACACAGAATTGTTACTCATTGACACAGAATTGTTACTGAGGGCCACAGAACTGTTACTTAGGGCCACATAATTGTTACTCGGACAGACACAGAATTGTTACTCAGGGACACAGAATTGTTACTGAGGGCCACAGAACCGTTACTTAGGGCCACAGAATTGTTAATCAGGGACACATAATTGTTACTGAGGGCCACAGAACTGTTACTTAAGGCCACAGAATTGTTACTCGGACAGACACAGAATTGTTACTCAGAGACACAGAATTGTTACTGAGGGCCACAGAACCATTACTTAGGGCCACAGAATTGTTACTCAGGGACAGACACAGAATTGTTACTCAGGGACACAGAATCGTTGAATTAAAGAGTATGTCAGACAACACGCAGAGGAGTGGCAGAGGAGGCAATGTTTTAGGAGCGAGCAGACGTGGCAGCAGAGGAAGGGGTCGAGGCAGCACTATTCGCAGCCAGAGGCCAGTGCTCCCGGTGTCATCCAGCGGTCGTGTCTCCACCGACAACCCTGCCGTCATCGATTGGTTGGCTCGGTCGTCTTCCTCTTCCCAGGTCACCTCTGACACCTACAGCCAACGGTCGGTGGGTACGTCAGACACAACCGTTAGTTGGCATGGCTCGGGAGCAAGCCCACTGAAATCACGTGTCCTCTACCTGCCCCTGTCCTTTGCTGTTCCCTCACCAAGCGAAGTATCGCATGCTGTGGGCTCAGCCCCACTGTACAGTGAGGAAGAGCTAACAGAGGGCGGTCAGGAACGGGGGGAGACATCCGCCTTTTCAGCAGCCAGGCGAACAAGTACTGGCGAGGAGAGTGGCTCGGTAGCCGGTCTAGAGACAGGTCTGTCTCCTGACCCAGACGCAGCCGAGGGGGCTAGTAGTGAGGCGGAGACCCTACTTGATGATGAGGAGGTTGATCGCACTTGGCAGCCTCGTCGTCATCAGGCAATTTCTTCCGCATCATCAGGAGAAGAGGGTGCCAGCTTGGCAGCGAGCGAAACAGTCGGTGGGTTGCCCAGGAGGCAGCAGGGTTGCAGCAGTGTCAGTGGAGCCAAACGGCCACGGAGTAGAGCACCAGCTCCACTGCAGCCTACCACCACGGCCAGTAGTGGTGCCGGTGCGCACGGAGGAAGTAGCAGTCAGCCAGTGAGGAGTAGCGGGGGCAAAGTTTCCTACTCGGTGGTGTGGCAATTTTTCGTCAAGCCGCCCGAGGAAGTAAACGTAGCCGTATATCGACTATGTGGCCAGAAATGCAAGCGTGGCCAAGGGGCCCATGTTGGGACTACAGCATTGCGTCAGCATATGCAGCGTCACCATTCGGTGGCCTGGGAAAACCGTGATAAAGATACGGCGGTTCTGCCTGCCCCAGCCCCCGCTCCATCACCCGCTCCGTTACTTGCTCCGTGACCCGACGTCGTCAATCGCCCTCTATCAGCCAGTCAAGGCTCCAACACCTCTGCTGAGGGGAGTTGTTGCTCGTTGGCATCTTCCGCTCGTTCAGATGCTCCTTCTCCTGCTACTCCTCTTCTCGGATTCCGTCAACAGTATTTCTTGGAATCCGTTTCCAAGAGACAACAGTTTGCGAGCACGCACCCGACGGTGCAAAAGCTGAACGTCCTCCTGTCCAAGTTGCTGGTGCTGCAGTCCCTCCCTTTCCAACTGGTGGACTCAGCACCTTTCCGAGAAATGATGGCTTGTGCCGCGCCGCGGTGGAGAGTGCCAAGCCGTCATTTCTTCGCCCAAAAGGCAGTGCCAGCCCTGCATTCACATGTAGAAGAGATGGTGGGCCAGTCTTTGAGCATGTCGGTCTCTGCCAAAGTGCACGGCAGCGCCGACGTGTGGAGCTGTAACTACGGTCAGGGACAGTACATGTCATTTACGGCCCACTGGGTGAACGTGGTGCCGGCACAGCCGCACCAGCAACTTGGACAGGTCACGACGCTTTTGCCTCCACGTTTGCACGTCCTTGGTCCAGCAAACATGTCCGCCTCTACCACCTCTTTTTCCGCTGTGTCCTCAGCCGCCACCCCCGTGCCAAGTCCCATTACCCGACCGGCATATCACATGTGCAGGGTGCAACGGTGTCACGCTGTGCTGCACCTGGTATGCCTTGGCGAACGTAGTCACACAGGGGAGGAACTTCTGAGTGTAATGAACAGAGAAATCGACAGATGGCTGTCTCCGCGCAAACTGAAAATCGGAACCATGTTGACCGACAACGGAAAGAACATGGTGTCTGCTCTGCGTCAAGGAAGGTTGTGCCATGCGCCATGCATGGCTCATGTGTTCAATCTGGTTGTCAAGCGGTTCCTAAAATCCACCATCCCACTGCAAGACATCATTAAAATGTCACGTAAACTGTGCATGCATTTCAGCCATTCCTACACCGCAAAGAACACCCTCATTGAGCTGCAGCGGCAGAACGGAATTCCACATCATCGCCTGATCTGCGACGTTGCAACAAGGTGGAATTCAACCCTACACATGTTAGACCGCCTTTACGAGCAGCGAAAGGCCATCACCGATTTCCTGATGTTACAAGCGGATAAAGGTACTCCCCTGTGTAACTTCGATGTCAGCCATTGGCAGCTCATGCGTGACACCTGCTGCTTGCTCAGGCCCTTTGAGGAGGCCACGCTATTCGTGAGTCGGCAGGACTATGGGATGAACGACGTCATTCCTCTGTTGCACGTCCTTGAACAAATGATGTTAACAATGGCTGGTCAGGGTGCGGTAGACGTGGCGCACAGATCTCAACACCACATGACTCCTGTGGGGCCAGGACAGGAAGAAGAGGAGGAGGTAGAGGAGGACATTTGTGCTCAGGAATTATTGAGTGAAATGGGTGCTTTTTCCACTCAGCGGACAGGAGTGGAGGAGCAGGAGCATCTGGGAGAGGAGGAGGAGGAGGAGACAGAGGACCCAGACGCACCGTGGCAGTATGCTGTGGAGATGGAGGCAGGGAGTCCCTCGCATTCCTTGGCGCAAATGGCCCATAGCATGCTCGGTTGCTTGCGTAGCGACAGCCGAATAATAACCATCAGACAGAGGGATGACTTTTGGCTGTCCACCTTGTTGGACCCTCGCTATCGTTCCAAAATGGTGGCCTTTTTCACACCTGCTGAGAGGGAGGCCAAAATTACGTACTATAAAAACCACCTATGTAGTCAGTTGGTCTCTGCCTTTGTGCGCCAACGTCCATCCTCAGACACTGTGGGCCCTGTGCATTCGCGTTCCGCTGCCATGGCAGCAGGGGAGGGGTGGGGTGGTAGTAGCAGTGGCAGCTCCACCAGCAGCGGCTGCCTCAGTCTGCAGTCGATGATGAGTAGCTTTCTTCACCAGCGCAGTGAGGAAACTACTAACCAGCCGCAGCAGCAGCAGCAGCAGCAGCAGCAGCAGCAGCATCAGGTGGACCTGGAGCAGGAGCTCAAACAACAGGCTTGGGCCTACTTGGACAGCACCCTGCCAACCGAGGTAGACAATCCCCTTGACTACTGGGCAACGAAACTTGACCTTTGGCCCCAACTAGCTGAATTTGCCCTTGAAAGGCTGTCATGCCCGGCCAGTAGCGTGGCATCTGAGCGCGTGTTTAGTGCGGCAGGAGGTATTGTAACTCCGCGGAGGACACGACTGTCCACCCAAAGTGTGGAGAGACTCACGTTTGTGAAAATGAATCAGGCGTGGATTAGTCTGGATTTCAAACCACCAGTTCCTGACACAACTGACTAAATCCGCCATGAATCATGCCCCAAACATGTGCCACTTTCAGGTCTCCTCACACACTGCTGGTGTGTTCCATTTTTTGTCATAGGGTGCTGGCAGATTACGGGCCTCCCATTGCTGCTGTCTCCATCGCCACACTCTGCCATGTGCCACATTCAGGTCTCTTCACACTGCTGGTGTGTTGAATTTTTTGACATAGGGTGCTGGCAGATTACGGGCCTCCCATAGCTGCTGCCAGGCCCCTAATCTGCCATGGGCCCCTATACCGCCTCCTCATGCTGCTGCCAAGTCCAGAGTCTCTCATGGGTCCCTGTACTGCCTCCCATTGCTGCTGTCTCCATCGCCACACTCTGCCATGTGCCACTTTCAGGTCTCCTCACACACTGCTGTTGTGTTCAATTTTTTGACATAGGGTGCTGGCAGATTACGGGCCTCCCATAGCTGCTGCCAGGCCCCTAATCTGCCATGGGCCACTATATACCGCCTCCTCATGCTGCTGCCAAGTCCAGAGTCTCTCATGGGTCCCTGTACGGCCTCCCATTGCTGCTGTCTCCATCGCCACACTCTGCCATGTGCCACATTCAGGTCTCTTCACACTGCTGGTGTGTTGAATTTTTTGACATAGGGTGCTGGCAGATTATGGGCCTCCCATAGCTGCTGCCAGGCCCCTAATCTGCCATGGGCCACTATATACCGCCTCCTCATGCTGCTGCCAAGTCCAGAGTCTCTCATGGGTCCCTGTACGGCCTCCCATTGCTGCTGTCTCCATCGCCACACTCTGCCATGTGCCACTTTCAGGTCTCCTCACACACTGCTGTTGTGTTCAATTTTTTGACATAGGGTGCTGGCAGATTACGGGCCTCCCATAGCTGCTGCCAGGCCCCTAATCTGCCATGGGCCCCTATACCGCCTCCTCATGCTGCTGCCAAGTCCAGAGTCTCTCATGGGTCCCTGTACGGCCTCCCATAGCTGCTGTCTCCATCGCCACACTCTGCCATGTGCCACATTCAGGTCTCTTCACACTGCAGGTGTGTTGAATTTTTTGACATAGGGTGCTGGCAGATTACGGGCCTCCCATAGCTGCTGCCAGGCCCCTAATCTGCCATGGGCCCCTATACCGCCTCCTCATGCTGCTGCCAAGTCCCTGCCAAGTCCAGAGTCTCTCATGGGTCCCTGTACGGCCTCCCATTGCTGCTCTCTCCATCGCCACACTCTGCCATGTGCCACATTCAGGTCTCTTCACACTGCTGGTGTGTTGAATTTTTTGACATAGGGTGCGGGCAGATTACGGGCCTCCCATAGCTGCTGCCAGGCCCCTAATCTGCCATGGGCCACTATATACCGCCTCCTCATGCTGCTGCCAAGTCCAGAGTCTCTCATGGGTCCCTGTACGGCCTCCCATTGCTGCTCTCTCCATCGCCACATTCTGCCATGTGCCACTTTCAGGTCTCCTCACACACTGCTGTTGTGTTCAATTTTTTGACATAGGGTGCTGGCAGATTACGGGCCTCCCATAGCTGCTGCCAGGCCCCTAATCTGCCATGGGCCCCTATACCGCCTCCTCATGCTGCTGCCAAGTCCAGAGTCCCTCATGGGTCCCTGTACGGCCTCCCATTGCTGCTGTCTCCATCGCCACACTCTGCCATGTGCCACTTTCAGGTCTCCTCACACACTGCTGTTGTGTTCAATTTTTTAACATAGGGTGCTGGCAGATTACGGGCCTCCCATAGCTGCTGCCAGGCCCCTAATCTGCCATGGGCCCCTATACCGCCTCCTCATGCTGCTGCCAAGTCCAGAGTCTCTCATGGGTCCCTGTACGGCCTCCCATAGCTGCTGTCTCCATCGCCACACTCTGCCATGTGCCACATTCAGGTCTCTTCACACTGCTGGTGTGTTGAATTTTTTGACATAGGGTGCTGGCAGATTACGGGCCTCCCATAGCTGCTGCCAGGCCCCTAATCTGCCATGGGCCCCTATACCGCCTCCTCATGCTGCTGCCAAGTCCAGAGTCTCTCATGGGTCCCTGTACGGCCTCCCATTGCTGGTGTCTCCATCGCCACACTCTGCCATGTGCCACATTCAGGTCTCTTCACACTGCTGGTGTGTTGAATTTTTTGACATAGGTTGCTGGCAGATTACGGGCCTCCCATAGCTGCTGCCAGGCCCCTAATCTGCCATGGGCCACTATATACCGCCTCCTCATGCTGCTGCCAAGTCCAGAGTCTGTCATGGGTCCCTGTACGGCCTCCCATTGCTGCTCTCTCCATCGCCACACTCTGCCATGTGCCACATTCAGGTCTCTTCACACTGCTGGTGTGTTGAATTTTTTGACATAGGGTGCTGGCAGATTACGGGCCTCCCATTGCTGCTGCCAGGCCCGTAATCTGCCATGGGCCCCTGTACCGCCTCTTCATGCTGCTGCCAGGTCCAGAGTGTCTCATGGGTCCCTGTAGGGCCTCCCATTGCTGCTGCCAGGAGGCAGCAGAGTCGCAGCAGTGTCAGTGGAGGCAAACGGCCACGGAGTAGAGCACCAGCTCCACTGCAGCCTACCACCACGGCCAGTAGTGGTGCCGGTGTGCACGGAGGAAGTAGCAGTCAGCCAGTGAGGAGTAGCGGAGGCAAAGTTTCCTACTCTGCGGTGTGGCAATTTTTCGTCAAGCCGCCCGAGGAAGTAAACGTAGCCGTATGTCGACTATGTGGCCAGAAAGTCAAGCGTGGCCAGGGGGCCCATGTTGGGACTACAGCGTTGCGTCAGCATATGCAGCGTCGCCATTCGGTGGCCTGGGAAAACTGTGATAAAGATACGGCGGTTCTGCCTGACCCAGCCCAGGGTTCCATTTTGTCATAGGGTGCTGGCAGATTACAGGCCTTCCATAGGTGCCGCCAGGCCCCAAATCGGCCATGGGCCCCCGTACCGCCTGGTCACGCTGCTGCTGGTCCCACAGTGTGACCTGGGTCCCTGTACGGCCTCCCATTGCTCCCACTCTGCCATGTGCCACTTTGAGGTCTCCTCACACTCCTGTGGTTTTCCATTTAGTCATAGGTTGCTGGCAGATTACAGGCCTTCCATAGGTGCCGCCAGGCCCCAAATCGGCCATGGGCCCCCGTACCGCCTGGTCACGCTGTTGCTGGTCCCACAGTGTGACCTGGGTCCCTGTACGGCCTCCCATTGCTTCCACTCTGCCATGTGCCACTTTGAGGTCTCCTCACACTCCTGCGGTTTTCCATTTTGTCATAGGTTGCTGGCAGATTACAGGACTCCCATAGGTGCCGCCAGGCCCCAAATCGGCCATGGGCCCCCGTACCGCCTGGTCACGCTGCTGCTGGGTCCACAGTGTGACCTGGGTCCCTGTACGGCCTCCCATTGCTCCCACTCTGCCATGTGCCACTTTGAGGTCTCCTCACACTCCTGCTGTTTTCCATTTTGTCATAGGTTGCTGGCAGATTACAGGCCTTCCATAGGTGCCGCCAGGCCCCAAATCGGCCATGGGCCCCCTTACCGCCTGGTCACGCTGCTGCTGGTCCCACAGTGTGACCTGGGTCCCTGTACGGCCTCCCATTGCTGCTGCCAGGAGGCAGCAGGGTCGCAGCAGTGTCAGTGGAGGCAAACGGCCACGGAGTAGAGCACCAGCTCCACTGCAGCCTACCACCACGGCCAGTAGTGGTGCCGGTGTGCACGGAGGAAGTAGCAGTCTGCCAGTGAGGAGTAGCGGGTGCAAAGTTTCCTACTTGGCGGTGTGGCAAGTTTTCGTCAAGCCGCCCGAGGAAGTAAACGTAGCCGTATGTCGACTATGTGGCCAGAAAGTCAAGCGTGGCCAGGGGGCCCATGTTGGGACTACAGCGTTGCGTCAGCATATGCAGCGTCGCCATTCGGTGGCCTGGGAAAACCGTGATAAAGATACAGCGGTTCTGCCTGCCCCAGCCCAGGGTTCCATTTTGTCATAGGGTGCTGGCAGATTACGGGCCTCCCATAGGTGCCGCCAGGCCCCAAATCGGCCATGGGCCCCCGTACCGCCTGGTCACGCTGCTGCTGGGCCCACAGTGTGACCTGGGTCCCTGTACGGCCTCCCATTGCTTCCACTCTGCCATGTGCCACTTTGAGGTCTCCTCACACTCCTGCGGTTTTCCATTTTGTCATAGGTTGCTGGCAGATTACAGGCCTCCCATAGGTGCCGCCAGGCCCCAAATCGGCCATGGGCCCCCGTACCGCCTGGTCACGCTGCTGCTGGTCCCACAGTGTGACCTGGGTCCCTGTACGGCCTCCCATTGCTTCCACTCTGCCATGTGCCACTTTGAGGTCTCCTCACACTCCTGCGGTTTTCCATTTTGTCATAGGTTGCTGGCAGATTACAGGCCTCCCATAGGTGCCGCCAGTCCCCAAATCGGCCATGGGCCCCCGTACCGCCTGGTCACGCTGCTGCTGGTCCCACAGTGTGACCTGGGTCCCTGTACGGCCTCCCATTGCTTCCACTCTGCCATGTGCCACTTTGAGGTCTCCTCACACTCCTGCGGTTTTCCATTTTGTCATAGGTTGCTGGCAGATTACAGGCCTCCCATAGGTTCCGCCAGGCCCCAAATCGGCCATGGGCCCCCGTACCGCCTGGTCACGCTGCTGCTGAGCCCACAGTGTGACCTGGGTCCCTGTACCGCCTCCCATTGCTCCCACTCTGCCATGTGCCACTTTGAGGTCTCCTCACACTGCTGGTGTGTTCAATTTTTTGACATAGGGTGCTGGCAGATTACGGGCCTCCCATTGCTGCTGCCAGGCACGTAATCTGCCATGGGCCCCCGTACCGACTCCTCATGCTGTGACGTTGCAACAAGGTGGAATTCAACACTACATATGTTAGACCGCCTTTACGAACAGCGAAAGGCCATCACAGATTTCCTGATGTTAAAAGCGGATAAAGGTACTCCCTGTGTAACTTAGATGTCAGCCATTGGCAGGTCATGCGTGACACCTGCGCTTGCTCAGGCCCTTTGAGGAGGCCACGCTATTCGTGAGTCGGCAGGACTATGGGATGAACGAGGTCAAATCAGCCATGGGCCCCCTTACCGCCTGGTCACGCTGATGCTGGTCCCACAGTGTGACCTGGGTCCCTGTACCGCCTCCCATTGCTCCCACTCTGCCATGTGCCACTTTGAGGTCTCCTCACACTCCTGCGGTTTTCCATTTTGTCATAGGTTGCTGGCAGGTTACAGGCCTCCCATAGGTGCTGCCAGGCCCCAAATCTGCCATGGGCCCCCGTACCGCCTGGTCACGCTGCTGCTGGGCCCACAGTGTGACCTGGGTCCCTGTACCGCCTCCCATTGCTCCCACTCTGCCATGTGCCACTTTCAGATCTCCTCACACTCCTGCTGTTTTCCATTTTGTCATAGGTTGCTGTATGGCCTCCCATTGCTGCTGCCTCCACCGCCACACTGTGGCTCCAAACACTGGTTTTGGCCCCGTGACTGGCCAAATGAGTGAAATGTGCGGTGATTCTAAGATCGACGGCACTCATCTGCATGTCATACTGACTGACAGTATTATTTCTCTTCCCCAGCAGACTCCAAGGGCATTTAAATTAAAGGTACAGTGTTCTGCACTAATATTAAGTCTCTCTGAAGCCTAGAAACACCCTTTTTTAAGTTAAATTCACAGCGAATATATTCGACTCAAATCGAATATTGTCCACGAATTCGCCGAATCAGTCAAATCGAATTTTTGAATACTTCGCTCATCTCTAGTCATAAGGGCATGCTAGGGCCAATTCAATGTGGAAATGAGAGTACTGGGAGGAGTGGGTGAGCCAGTCCAGACTTATACGCAGAAGACATGACAGGTTGTAAGCTCGAACATTTGGAAGGCCAGAACCTCCCTCACTACGTGGTAGAAATAGTTTGGCAAGTGCTATGCGAGGACGTTTGCCTTTCCAAAGAAAATTGGAAATTGCCCGATTCAATCTCGTTATGTCACTATGTCGTAGTAGAAGGGGTATGGTTTGAAGTGGGTAAAGAAGTTTTGGGAAGCACACCATCTTAAAGAGATGTGATCTCCCCAAAAGAGACAATGGTAAATCCTTCCACATTTCCAACTCCCCAATAATTTTAGCAAGGACAGGTGTGTAGTTTAGTGTGTACAGAGACGAAGCGGACTTCCCTATCTTAATGCCTAAATAAGTGATACACCTATTAGCGATTTTGAATACCGAAGTCTGCAACCATTTCGGAGGGCGCGCGTGGAATAGCGGAAGCACCTCACTTTTAGAGAAATTTATGCGAAGCCCTGAACAAAAGCGGAAGGAAGAAAAAATATGTTGAATGAAGTCGAGGGACGGGTGCGAAGTAAAAATTAAAATGTCATCAGCGAACAGGGCAAGTCTCAACTCCTGATCCCCAATGGTGATGCCATGAAGGTTTGAATGAAATAATAAGAAGCATGCTAGAGGTTCCAGAGCCAAGTTAAAAAGTAACGGGGAAAGCGGGCATCCCTGTCTAGTGCCTTTGTGAAGTGCGATGGGATTGGATATGTGACCCGCTGCAATAACTTGGGCTGAAGGGGATGATTACATGGCTTGAATCACATGTAGAAAAGAACCCTCAAATCCAAATCTCCGTAATGTTAAGAAAAGCCATTCGAAGTTAACGTTATCGAATGCCTTTTCGGCGTCTATGGAAATGATAGCTGCATCATGGGGTGTGCCAGTCGAGGTTTGGCTCAAAACAGAGATCACTTTGCGGATATTCGACGCTGCCGAGCGCCCCTGCACAAACCCCGCTTGTGAGGGGTGAATGAGATCTGGCAATATTGTTGCAAGGCGTGATGCTACAATTTTGGACATGAGTTTCGCGTCGAGGTTTAGCAAGGATATCGGCCGATATGAACCCGGTTCCGTCGGATCTTTGTCTTTTTTTGCAATCAGTTTGATATGTGCTTGAAGACCTGAGGGGAGATAGCTCCCTCCCATCTGAATACCTTGAAAAACTGATTGCAATGTAGGGGAGAGAGTATCAGACATGAGTTTGTAAAACTCGGCTGTGTAGCCATCAGGTCCCGGGGCTTTACCAGTCGTGAGCGATTTTATAGCTTGGGATATATCTAGAGATGAGCGAAGTATTCAAAAATTCGATTCGACTGATTCGGCGAATACGTGGAAAAAATTTGATTCGAGTCGAATATATTCGCTGCGAATTTAACTTTAAAAAGGGTGTTTCTAGGCTTCAGAGAGCCTTTATATTAGTGCAGAACACTACCTTTAATTTAAATGCCCTTGGAGTCTGCTGGGGAAGAGAAATAATACTGTCAGTCAGTATGACATGCAGATGAGTGCCGTCGATCTTAGAATCACCGCACACTTCACTCACTTGGCCAGTCACGGGGCCAAAACCAGTGTTTGGAGCCACAGTGTGGCGGTGGAGGCAGCAGCAATGGGAGGCCATACAGCACCCTATGACAAAATGGAAACCAGCAGGAGTGTGAGGAGACCTGAAAGTGGCACATGGCAAAGTGGGAGCAATGGGAGGCGGTACAGGGACCCATGACACACTGTGGACCCAGCAGCAGCGTGACCAGGCGGTACGGGGGCCCATGGCAGATTTGGGGCCTGGCAGCACCTATGGGAGGCCTGTAATCTGCCAGCAACCTATGACAAAATGGAAACCAGCAGGAGTGTGAGGAGACCTGAAAGTGGCACATGGCAGAGTGGGAGCAATGGGAGGCGGTACAGGGACCCATGACACACTGTGGACCCAGCAGCAGCGTGACCAGGCGGTACGGGGGCCCATGGCAGATTTGGGGCCTGGCAGCACCTATGGGAGGCCTGTAATCTGCCAGCAACCTATGACAAAATGGAAACCAGCAGGAGTGTGAGGAGACCTGAAAGTGGCACATGGCAGAGTGGGAGCAATGGGAGGCGGTACAGGGACCCATGACACACTGTGGACCCAGCAGCAGCGTGGCCAGGCGGTACGGGGGCCCATGGCAGATTTGGGGCCTGGCAGCACCTATGGGAGGCCTGTAATCTGCCAGCAACCTATGACAAAATGGAAACCAGCAGGAGTGTGAGGAGACCTGAAAGTGGCACATGGCAGAGTGGGAGCAATGGGAGGTGGTACAGGGACCCATGACACACTGTGGACCCAGCAGCAGCGTGACCAGGCGGTACGGGGGCCCATGGCAGATTTGGGGCCTGGCAGCACCTATGGGAGGCCTGTAATCTGCCAGCAACCTATGACAAAATGGAAACCAGCAGGAGTGTGAGGAGACCTGAAAGTGGCACATGGCAGAGTGGGAGCAATGGGAGGCGGTACAGGGACCCATGACACACTGTGGACCCAGCAGCAGCGTGACCAGGCGGTACGGGGGCCCATGGCAGATTTGGGGCCTGGCAGCACCTATGGGAGGCCTGTAATCTGCCAGCAACCTATGACAAAATGGAAACCAGCAGGAGTGTGAGGAGACCTGAAAGTGGCACATGGCAGAGTGGGAGCAATGGGAGGCGGTACAGGGACCCATGACACACTGTGGACCCACAGCAGCGTGACCAGGCGGTACGGGGGCCCATGGCAGATTTGGGGCCTGGCAGCACCTATGGGAGGCCTGTAATCTGCCAGCAACCTATGACAAAATGGAAACCAGCAGGAGTGTGAGGAGACCTGAAAGTGGCACATGGCAGAGTGGGAGCAATGGGAGGCGGTACAGGGACCCATGACACACTATGGACCAAGCAGCAGTGTGACGAGGCGGTACGGGGGCCCATGGCAGATTTGGGGCCTGGCAGCACCTATGGGAGGCCTGTAATCTGCCAGCAACCTATGACAAAATGGAAACCAGCAGGAGTGTGAGGAGACCTGAAAGTGGCACATGGCAGAGTGGGAGCAATGGGAGGCGGTACAGGGACCCATGACACACTGTGGACCCACAGCAGCGTGACCAGGCGGTACGGGGGCCCATGGCAGATTTGGGGCCTGGCAGCACCTATGGGAGGCCTGTAATCTGCCAGCAACCTATGACAAAATGGAAACCAGCAGGAGTGTGAGGAGACCTGAAAGTGGCACATGGCAGAGTGGGAGCAATGGGAGGCGGTACAGGGACCCATGACACACTGTGGACCCAGCAGCAGTGTGACGAGGCGGTACGGGGGCCCATGGCAGATTTGGGGCCTGGCAGCACCTATGGGAGGCCTGTAATCTGCCAGCAACCTATGACAAAATGGAAACCAGCAGGAGTGTGAGGAGACCTGAAAGTGGCACATGGCAGAGTGGGAGCAATGGGAGGTGGTACAGGGACCCATGACACACTGTGGACCCAGCAGCAGCGTGACCAGGCGGTACGGGGGCCCATGGCAGATTTGGGGCCTGGCAGCACCTATGGGAGGCCTGTAATCTGCCAGCAACCTATGACAAAATGGAAACCAGCAGGAGTGTGAGGAGACCTGAAAGTGGCACATGGCAGAGTGGGAGCAATGGGAGGCGGTACAGGGACCCATGACACACTGTGGACCCAGCAGCAGCGTGACCAGGCGGTACGGGGGCCCATGGCAGATTTGGGGCCTGGCAGCACCTATGGGAGGCCTGTAATCTGCCAGCAACCTATGACAAAATGGAAACCAGCAGGAGTGTGAGGAGACCTGAAAGTGGCACATGGCAGAGTGGAAGCAATGGGAGGCGGTACAGGGACCCATGACACACTGTGGACCCAGCAGCAGCGTGACAAGGCGGTACGGGGGCCCATGGCAGATTTGGGGCCTGGCAGCACCTATGGGAGGCCTGTACTCTGCCAGCAACCTATGACAAAATGGAAACCAGCAGGAGTGTGAGGAGACCTGAAAGTGGCACATGGCAGAGTGGGAGCAATGGGAGGCGGTACAGGGACCCATGACACACTGTGGACCCAGCAGCAGCGTGACCAGGCGGTACGGGGGCCCATGGCAGATTTGGGGCCTGGCAGCACCTATGGGAGGCCTGTAATCTGCCAGCAACCTATGACAAAATGGAAACCAGCAGGAGTGTGAGGAGACCTGAAAGTGGCACATGGCAGAGTGGGAGCAATGGGAGGCGGTACAGGGACCCATGACACACTGTGGACCCAGCAGCAGCGTGGCCAGGCGGTACGGGGGCCCATGGCAGATTTGGGGCCTGGCAGCACCTATGGGAGGCCTGTAATCTGCCAGCAACCTATGACAAAATGGAAACCAGCAGGAGTGTGAGGAGACCTGAAAGTGGCACATGGCAGAGTGGGAGCAATGGGAGGTGGTACAGGGACCCATGACACACTGTGGACCCAGCAGCAGCGTGACCAGGCGGTACGGGGGCCCATGGCAGATTTGGGGCCTGGCAGCACCTATGGGAGGCCTGTAATCTGCCAGCAACCTATGACAAAATGGAAACCAGCAGGAGTGTGAGGAGACCTGAAAGTGGCACATGGCAGAGTGGGAGCAATGGGAGGCGGTACAGGGACCCATGACACACTGTGGACCCAGCAGCAGCGTGACCAGGCAGTACGGGGGCCCATGGCAGATTTGGGGCCTGGCAGCACCTATGGGAGGCCTGTAATCTGCCAGCAACCTATGACAAAATGGAAAGCAGCAGGAGTGTGAGGAGACCTGAAAGTGGCACATGGCAGAGTGGGAGCAATGGGAGGTGGTACAGGGACCCATGACACACTGTGGACCCAGCAGCAGCGTGACCAGGCGGTACGGGGGCCCATGGCAGATTTGGGGCCTGGCAGCACCTATGGGAGGCCTGTAATCTGCCAGCAACCTATGACAAAATGGAAACCAGCAGGAGTGTGAGGAGACCTGAAAGTGGCACATGGCAGAGTGGGAGCAATGGGAGGCGGTACAGGGACCCATGACACACTGTGGACCCAGCAGCAGCGTGACCAGGCAGTACGGGGGCCCATGGCAGATTTGGGGCCTGGCAGCACCTATGGGAGGCCTGTAATCTGCCAGCAACCTATGACAAAATGGAAACCAGCAGGAGTGTGAGGAGACCTGAAAGTGGCACATGGCAGAGTGGAAGCAATGGGAGGCGGTACAGGGACCCATGACACACTGTGGACCCAGCAGCAGCGTGACCAGGCGGTACGGGGGCCCATGGCAGATTTGGGGCCTGGCAGCACCTATGGGAGGCCTGTACTCTGCCAGCAACCTATGACAAAATGGAAACCAGCAGGAGTGTGAGGAGACCTGAAAGTGGCACATGGCAGAGTGGGAGCAATGGGAGGCGGTACAGGGACCCATGACACACTGTGGACCCAGCAGCAGCGTGACCAGGCGGTACGGGGGCCCATGGCAGATTTGGGGCCTGGCAGCACCTATGGGAGGCCTGTAATCTGCCAGCAACCTATGACAAAATGGAAACCAGCAGGAGTGTGAGGAGACCTGAAAGTGGCACATGGCAGAGTGGGAGCAATGGGAGGCGGTACAGGGACCCATGACACACTGTGGACCCAGCAGCAGCGTGGCCAGGCGGTACGGGGGCCCATGGCAGATTTGGGGCCTGGCAGCACCTATGGGAGGCCTGTAATCTGCCAGCAACCTATGACAAAATGGAAACCAGCAGGAGTGTGAGGAGACCTGAAAGTGGCACATGGCAGAGTGGGAGCAATGGGAGGTGGTACAGGGACCCATGACACACTGTGGACCCAGCAGCAGCGTGACCAGGCGGTACGGGGGCCCATGGCAGATTTGGTTCCTGGCAGCACCTATGGGAGGCCTGTAATCTGCCAGCAACCTATGACAAAATGGAAACCAGCAGGAGTGTGAGGAGACCTGAAAGTGGCACATGGCAGAGTGGGAGCAATGGGAGGCGGTACAGGGACCCATGACACACTGTGGACCCAGCAGCAGCGTGACCAGGCGGTACGGGGGCCCATGGCAGATTTGGGGCCTGGCAGCACCTATGGGAGGCCTGTAATCTGCCAGCAACCTATGACAAAATGGAAACCAGCAGGAGTGTGAGGAGACCTGAAAGTGGCACATGGCAGAGTGGGAGCAATGGGAGGCGGTACAGGGACCCATGACACACTGTGGACCCAGCAGCAGCGTGACCAGGCGGTACGGGGGCCCATGGAAGATTTGGGGCCTGGCAGCACCTATGGGAGGCCTGTAATCTGCCAGCAACCTATGACAAAATGGAAACCAGCAGGAGTGTGAGGAGACCTGAAAGTGGCACATGGCAGAGTGGAAGCAATGGGAGGCGGTACAGGGACCCATGACACACTGTGGACCCAGCAGCAGCGTGACCAGGCGGTACGGGGGCCCATGGCAGATTTGGGGCCTGGCAGCACCTATGGGAGGCCTGTAATCTGCCAGCAACCTATGACAAAATGGAAACCAGCAGGAGTGTGAGGAGACCTGAAAGTGGCACATGGCAGAGTGGGAGCAATGGGAGGCGGTACAGGGACCCATGACACACTGTGGACCCAGCAGCAGCGTGACCAGGCGGTACGGGGGCCCATGGCAGATTTGGGGCCTGGCAGCACCTATGGGAGGCCTGTAATCTGCCAGCAACCTATGACAAAATGGAAACCAGCAGGAGTGTGAGGAGACCTGAAAGTGGCACATGGCAGAGTGGGAGCAATGGCAGGCGGTACAGGGACCCATGACACACTGTGGACCCAGCAGCAGCGTGACCAGGCGGTACGGGGGCCCATGGCAGATTTGGGGCCTGGCAGCACCTATGGGAGGCCTGTAATCTGCCAGCAACCTATGACAAAATGGAAACCAGCAGGAGTGTGAGGAGACCTGAAAGTGGCACATGGCAGAGTGGGAGCAATGGGAGGCGGTACAGGGACCCATGACACACTGTGGACCCAGCAGCAGCGTGACGAGGTGGTACGGGGGCCCATGGCAGATTTGGGGCCTGGCAGCACCTATGGGAGGCCTGTAATCTGCCAGCAACCTATGACAAAATGGAAACCAGCAGGAGTGTGAGGAGACCTGAAAGTGGCACATGGCAGAGTGGGAGCAATGGGAGGCGGTACAGGGACCCATGACACACTGTGGACCCAGCAGCAGCGTGACCAGGCGGTACGGGGGCCCATGGCAGATTTGGGGCCTGGCAGCACCTATGGGAGGCCTGTAATCTGCCAGCAACCTATGACAAAATGGAAACCAGCAGGAGTGTGAGGAGACCTGAAAGTGGCACATGGCAGAGTGGGAGCAATGGGAGGCGGTACAGGGACCCATGACACACTGTGGACCCAGCAGCAGCGTGACCAGGCGGTACGGGGGCCCTTGGCAGATTTGGGGCCTGGCAGCACCTATGGGAGGCCTGTAATCTGCCAGCAACCTATGACAAAATGGAAACCAGCAGGAGTGTGAGGAGACCTGAAAGTGGCACATGGCAGAGTGGGAGCAATGGGAGGCGGTACAGGGACCCATGACACACTGTGGACCCACAGCAGCGTGACCAGGCGGTACGGGGGCCCATGGCAGATTTGGGGCCTTGCAGCACCTATGGGAGGCCTGTAATCTGCCAGCAACCTATGACAAAATGGAAACCAGCAGGAGTGTGAGGAGACCTGAAAGTGGCACATGGCAGAGTGGGAGCAATGGGAGGCGGTACAGGGACCCATGACACACTGTGGACCCAGCAGCAGCGTGACCAGGCGGTACGGGGGCCCATGGCAGATTTGGGGCCTGGCAGCACCTATGGGAGGCCTGTTCTCTGCCAGCAACCTATGACAAAATGGAAACCAGCAGGAGTGTGAGGAGACCTGAAAGTGGCACATGGCAGAGTGGGAGCAATGGGAGGCGGTACAGGGACCCATGACACACTGTGGACCCAGCAGCAGCGTGACCAGGCGGTACGGGGGCCCATGGCAGATTTGGGGCCTGGCAGCACCTATTGGAGGCCTGTAATCTGCCAGCAACCTATGACAAAATGGAAACCAGCAGGAGTGTGAGGAGACCTGAAAGTGGCACATGGCAGAGTGGGAGCAATGGGAGGCGGTACAGGGACCCATGACACACTGTGGACCCAGCAGCAGCGTGACCAGGCGGTACGGGGGCCCATGGCAGATTTGGGGCCTGGCAGCACCTATGGGAGGCCTGTAATCTGCCAGCAACCTATGACAAAATGGATACCAGCAGGAGTGTGAGGAGACCTGAAAGTGGCACATGGCAGAGTGGGAGCAATGGGAGGCGGTACAGGGACCCATGACACACTGTGGACCCAGCAGCAGCGTGACAAGGTGGTACGGGGGCCCATGGCAGATTTGGGGCCTGGCAGCACCTATGGGAGGCCTGTAATCTGCCAGCAACCTATGACAAAATGGAAACCAGCAGGAGTGTGAGGAGACCTGAAAGTGGCACATGGCAGAGTGGGAGCAATGGGAGGCGGTACAGGGACCCATGACACACTGTGGACCCAGCAGCAGCGTGACCAGGCGGTACGGGGGCCCATGGCAGATTTGGGGCCTGGCAGCACCTATGGGAGGCCTGTAATCTGCCAGCAACCTATGACAAAATGGAAACCAGCAGGAGTGTGAGGAGACCTGAAAGTGGCACATGGCAGAGTGGGAGCAATGGGAGGCGGTACAGGGACCCATGACACACTGTGGACCCAGCAGCAGCGTGACCAGGCGGTACGGGGGCCCTTGGCAGATTTGGGGCCTGGCAGCACCTATGGGAGGCCTGTAATCTGCCAGCAACCTATGACAAAATGGAAACCAGCAGGAGTGTGAGGAGACCTGAAAGTGGCACATGGCAGAGTGGGAGCAATGGGAGGCGGTACAGGGACCCATGACACACTGTGGACCCACAGCAGCGTGACCAGGCGGTACAGGGGCCCATGGCAGATTTTGGGCCTTGCAGCACCTATGGGAGGCCTGTAATCTGCCAGCAACCTATGACAAAATGGAAACCAGCAGGAGTGTGAGGACACCTGAAAGTGGCACATGGCAGAGTGGGAGCAATGGGAGGCGGTACAGGGACCCATGACACACTGTGGACCCAGCAGCAGCGTGACCAGGCGGTACGGGGGCCCATGGCAGATTTGGGGCCTGGCAGCACCTATGGGAGGCCTGTAATCTGCCAGCAACCTATGACAAAATGGAAACCAGCAGGAGTGTGAGGAGACCTCAAAGTGGCACATGGCAGAGTGTGGCGATGGAAACAGCAGCAATGGGAGGCCGTACAGGGACCCATGACACACTGTGGACCTAGCAGCAGCGTGACGAGGCGGTACGGGGGCCCATGGCAGATTTGGGGCCTGGCAGCAGCAATGTGAGGCCCGTAATCTGCCAGCATCCTATGACAAAATGAAACACACCAGCAGTGTGAGGAGACCTGAAAGTGGCACATGGCATGACACACTGTGGACCTTGCAGCAGCGTGAGGAGGCAGTACAGGGGCCCATGGCAGATTAGGGGCCTGGCCGCAGCAATGTGAGGCCCGTAATCTGCCAGCATCCTATGACAAAATGGAACCCAGCAGCAGTGTGAGGAGTCCTGATAGTGGCACATGGCAGAGTGTGGCGTTGGAGACAGCAGCAATGGGAGGCGGTACAGGGACCCATGAGACACTGTGGACCTGGCAGCAGCGTGAGGAGGCGGTACAGGGGCCCATGGCAGATTTGGGGCCTTGCCGCAGCAATGTGAGGCACGTAATCTACCAGCATACTATGACAAAATGAAACACACCAGCAGTGTGAGGAGACCTGAAAGTGGCACATGGCATGACACACTGTGGACCTTGCAGCAGCGTGAGGAGGCGGTACAGGGGCCCATGGCAGATTAGGGGCCTGGCGCAGCAATGTGAGGCCCGTAATCTGCCAGCATCCTATGACAAAATGGAACCCAGCAGCAGTGTGAGGAGACCTGATAGTGGCACATGGCAGAGTGTGGCGTTGGAGACAGCAGCAATGGGAGGCGGTACAGGGACCCATGAGACACTGTGGACCTGGCAGCAGCGTGAGGAGGCGGTACAGGGGCCCATGGCAGAATAGGGGCCTGGCCCCAGCAATGTGAGGCACGTAATCTGCCAGCATCCTATGACAAAATGAAACACACCAGCAGTGTGAGGAGACCTGAAAGTGGCACATGGCATGACACACTGTGGACCTGGCAGCAGCATGAGGAGGCGGTACGGGGGCCCATGGCAGATTAGGGGCCTGGCAGCAGCAATGGGAGGCGGTACAGGGACCCATGAGACACTGTGGACCTTGCAGCAGCGTGAGGAGGCGGTACAGGGGCCCATGGCAGATTAGGGGCCTGGCAGCAGCTATGGGAGGCCCGTAATCTGCCAGCACCCTATGACAAAATGGAACCCAGCAGCAGTGTGCGGAGACCTGAAAGTGGCACATGTTTGGGGCATGATTCATGGCGGATTTAGTCAGTTGTTTCAGGAACTGGTGGTTTGAAATCCAGACTAATCCACGCCTGATTCATTTTCACAAACGTGAGTCTCTCCACACTTTGGGTGGACAGTCGTGTCCTCCGCGGAGTTACAATACCTCCTGCCGCACTAAACACGCGCTCCGATGCCACGCTACTGGCCGGGCATGACAGCCTTTCAAGGGCAAATTCAGCTAGTTGGGACCAAAGGTCAAGTTTCGTTGCCCAGTAGTCAAGGGGATTGTCTACCTCGGTTGGCAGGGTGCTGTCCAAGTAGGCCCAAGCCTGTTGTTTGAGCTCCTGCTCCAGGTCCACCTGATGCTGCTGCTGCTGCTGCGGCTGGTTAGTAGTTTCCTCACTGCGCTGGTGAAGAAAGCTACTCATCATCGACTGCAGACTGAGGCAGCCGCTGCTGGTGGAGCTGACACTGCTCCTACCACCCCACCCCTCCCCTGCTGCCATGGCAGCGGAACACGAGCGCACAGGGCCCACAGTGTCTGAGGATGGACGTTGGCGCAGAAAGGCAGAGACCAACTGACTACATAGGTGGTTTTTATAGTACGTAATTTTGGCCTCCCTCTCAGCAGGTGTGAAAAAGGCCACCATTTTGGAACGGTAGCGAGGGTCCAACAAGGTGGACAGCCAAAAGTCATCCCTCTGTCTGATGGTTATTATTCGGCTGTCGCTACGCAAGCAACCGAGCATGCTATGGGCCATTTGTGCCAAGGAATGCGAGGGACTCCCTGCCTCCATCTCCACAGCATACTGCCACGGTGCGTCTGGGTCCTCTGTCTCCTCCTCCTCTCCCAGATGCTCCTGCTCCTCCACTCCTGTCCGCTGAGTGGAAAAAACACCCATTTCACTCAATAATTCCTGAGCACAAATGTCCTCCTCTACCTCCTCCTCTTCTTCCTGTCCTGCCCCCACAGGGGTCATGTGGCGTTGAGATCTGTGAGCCACGTCTACCGCACCCTGACCAGCCATTGTTAACAGCATTTGTTCCAGGACGTGCAACAGAGGAATGACGTCGTTCATCCCATAGTCTCGCCGACTCACGAATAGCGTGGCCTCCTCAAAGGGCCTGAGCAAGCAGCAGGTGTCACGCATGAGCTGCCAATGGCTGACATCGAAGTTACACAGGGGAGTACCTTTATCCGCTTGTAACATCAGGAAATCGGTGATGGCCTTTCGCTGCTCGTAAAGGCGGTCTAACATGTGTAGGGTTGAATTCCACCTTGTTGCAACGTCGCAGATCAGGCGATGCTGTGGAATTCCGTTCTGCCGCTGCAGCTCAAGGAGGGTTTGCTTTGCGCTGTAGGAATGGCTGAAATGCATGCAAAGTTTACGTGACATTTTAAGGATGTCTTGCAGTGGGATGGTGGATTTTAGGAACCGCTTGACAACCAGATTGAACACGTGAGCCATGCATGTCGCATGGCACAACCTTCCTTGACGCAGAGCAGACACCATGTTCTTTCCGTTGTCGGTCAACATGGTTCCGATTTTCAGTTTGCGCGGAGACAGCCATCTGTCGATTTCTCTGTTCATTACACTCAGAAGTTCCTCCCCTGTGTGACTACGTTCGCCAAGGCATACCAGGTGCAGCACAGCGTGACACCGTTGCGCCCTGCACATGTGATATGCCGGTCGGGTAATGGGACTTGGCACGGGGGTGGCGGCTGAGGACACGGCGGAAGAAGAGGTGGTAGAGGCGGACATGTTTGCTGGACCAAGGACGTGCAAACGTGGAGGCAAAAGCGTCGTGACCTGTCCAAGTTGCTGGTGCGACTGTGACGGCACCACGTTCACCCAGTGGGCCGTAAATGACATGTACTGTCCCTGACCGTAGTTACAGCTCCACACGTCGGCGCTGCCGTGCACTTTGGCAGAGACCGACATGCTCAAAGACTGGCCCACCATCTCTTCTACATGTGAATGCAGGGCTGGCACTGCCTTTTGGGCGAAGAAATGACGGCTTGGCAGTCTCCACCGCGGCTCGGCACAAGCCATCATTTCTCGGAAAGGTGCTGAGTCCACCAGTTGGAAAGGGAGGGACTGCAGCACCAGCAACTTGGACAGGAGGACGTTCAGCTTTTGCACCGTCGGGTGCGTGCTTGCAAACTGTTGTCTCTTGGAAAATGATTCCAAGAAAGACTGCTGACTGAATCCGTGAAGAGGAGTAGCAGGAGAAGGAGCATCTGAACGAGCGGAAGATGCCAACGAGCGACAACTCCCCTCAGCAGAGGTGTTGGAGCCTTGACTGGCTGATAGAGGGCGATTGATGTCGGGTGACGGAGCAAGTAACGGAGCGGGTGATGGAGCGGGGGCTAGGGCAGGCAGAACCGCCGTATCTTTATCACGGTTTTCCCAAGCCACCAAATGGCGACGCTGCATATGCTGACGCAACGCTGTAGTCCCAACATGGGCCCCCTGGCCACGCTTGCATTTCTGGCCACATAGTCGATATACGGCTACGTTTACTTCCTCGGGCGGCTTGACGAAAAATTGCCACACCGCCGAGTAGGAAACTTTGCCCCCGCTACTCCTCACTGGCTGACTGCTACTTCCTCCGTGCGCACCGGCACCACTACTGGCCGTGGTGGTAGGCTGCAGTGGAGCTGGTGCTCTACTCCGTGGGCGTTTGGCTCCACTGACACTGCTGCGACTCTGCTGCCTCCTGGGCAACCCACCGACTGTTTCGCTCGCTGCCAAGCTGGCACCCTCTTCTCCTGATGATGCGGAAGAAATTGCCTGATGACGACGAGGCTGCCAAGTGCGATCAACCTCCTCATCATCAAGTAGGGTCTCCGCCTCACTACTAGCCCCCTCGGCTGCGTCTGGGTCAGGAGACAGACCTGTCTCTAGACCGGCTACCGAGCCACTCTCCTCGCCAGTACTTCTTCGCCTGGCTGCTGAAGAGGCGGATGTCTCCCCCCGTTCCTGACCGCCCTCTGTTAGCTCTTCCTCACTGTACAGTGGGGCTGAGCCCACAGCATGCGATACTTCGCTTGGTGAGGGAACACCAAAGGACAGGGGCAGGTAGAGGACACGTGATTTCAGTGGGCTTGCTCCCGGGCCATGCCAACTAACGGTTGTGTCTGACGTACCCACCGACCGTTGGCTGTAGGTGTCAGAGGTGACCTGGGAAGAGGAAGACGACCGAGCCTACCAATCGATGACGGCAGGGTTGTCGGTGGAGACACGACCGCTGGATGACACCGGGAGCACTGGCCTCTGGCTGCGACTAGTGCTGCCTCGACCCCTTCCTCTGCTGCCACGTCTGCTCGCTCCTAAAACATTGCCTCCTCTGCCACTCCTCTGCATGTTGTCTGACATACTCTTTAATTCAACGATTCTGTGTCCCTGAGTAACAATTCTGTGTCCCCGAGTAACAATTCTGTGTCCCTGAGTAACAATTCTGTGTCCCTGAGTAACGTTTCTGTGGCCCTAAGTAACGGTTCTGTGGCCCTCAGTAACAATTCTGTGTCCGAGTAACGTTTCTGTGGCCCTAAGTAACGGTTCTGTGGCCCTCAGTAACAATTCTGTGTCCCTAAGTAACAATTCTGTGTCTGTCCCTGAGTAACAATTCTGTGTCCCTAAGTAACGTTCCTGTGGCCCTAAGTAACGGTTCTGTGGCCCTCAGTAACAATTCTGTGTCCCTGAGTAACAATTCTGTGTCTGTCCCTGAGTAACAATTCTGTGGCCCTAAGTAACGGTTCTGTGGCCCTCAGTAACAATTCTGTGTCCCGGAGTAACAATTCTGTGTCTGTCCCTGAGTAACAATTCTGTGTCCCTAAGTAACGGTTCTGTGGCCCTAAGTAACGGTTCTGTGGCCCTCAGTAACAATTCTGTGTCCCTAAGTAACGTTTCTGTGGCCCTAAGTAACGGTTCTGTGGCCCTCAGTAACAATTCTGTGTCCGAGTAACGTTTCTGTGGCCCTAAGTAACGGTTCTGTGGCCCTCAGTAACAATTCTGTGTCCCTCAGTAACAATTCTGTGTCTGTCCCTGAGTAACAATTCTGTGTCCCTAAGTAACGTTTCTGTGGCCCTAAGTAACGGTTCTGTGGCCCTCAGTAACAATTCTGTGTCCCTGAGTAACATTTCTGTGGCCCTAAGTAATGGTTATGTGGCCCTCAGTAACAATTCTGTGTCCCTGAGTAACAATTCTGTGTCTGTCCCTGAGTAACAATTCTGTGGCCCTAAGTAACGGATCTATGGCCCTCAGGAACAATTCGGTGTCCCTCAGTAACAATTCTGTGTCTGTCCCTGAGTAACAATTCTGTGGCCCTAAGTAACATTTCTGTGGCCCTAAGTAACGGTTCGGTGGCCCTAAGTAACGGTTCTGTGGCCCTCAGTAACAATTCTGTGTCCCTGAGTAACGTTTCTGTGGCCCTAAGTAACGGTTCTGTGGCCCTCAGTAACAATTCTGTGTTCCTGAGTAACAATTCTGTGTCTGTCCCTGAGTAACAATTCTGTGGCCCTAAGTTATGGTTCTGTGGCCCTCAGTAACAATTCTGTGTCCGAGTAACGTTTCTGTGGCCCTAAGTAACGGTTCTGTTGCCCTCAGTAACAATTCTGTGTCCCTCAGTAACAATTCTGTGTCTGTCCCTGAGTAACAATTCTGTGGCCCTAAGTAACGTTTCTGTGGCCCTAAGTAACGGTTCTGTGGCCCTCAGTAACAATTCTGTGTCCCTGAGTAACGTTTCGGTGGCCCTAAGTAACGGTTCTGTGGCCCTCAGTAACAATTCTGTGTCCCTGAGTAACAATTCTGTGTCTGTCCCTGAGTAACAATTCTGTGGCCCTAAGTAACGGTTCTGTGGCCCTCAGTAACAATTCTGTGTCCGAGTAACGTTTCTGTGGCCCTAAGTAACTGTTCTGTGGCCCTCAGTAACAATTCTGTGTCCCTCAGTAACAATTCTGTGTCTGTCCCTGAGTAACAATTCTGTGGCCCTAAGTAACGTTTCTGTGGCCCTAAGTAACGGTTCTGTGGCCCTCAGTAACAATTCTGTTTCCGAGTAACGTTTCTGTGGCCCTAAGTAACGGTTCTGTGGCCCTCAGTAACAATTCTGTGTCCCTCAGTAACAATTCTGTGTCTGTCCCTGAGTAACAATTCTTTGGCCCTAAGTAACATTTCTGTGGCCCTAAGTAACGTTTCTGTGGCCCTCAGTAACAATTCTGTGTCCCTGAGTAACGTTTCTGTGGCCCTAAGTAACGGTTCTGTGGCCCTCAGTAACAATTCTGTGTCTCTCAGTAACAATTCTGTGTCTGTCCCTGAGTAACAATTCTGTGTCCCTAAGTAACGTTTCTGTGGCCCTAAGTAACGGTTCTGTGGCCCTCAGTAACAATTCTGTGTCCCTGAGTAATGTTTCTGTGGCCCTAAGTAACGGTTCTGTGGCCCTCAGTAACAATTCTGTGTCCGAGTAACATTTCTGTGGCCCTAAGTAACGGTTCTGTGGCCTTCAGTAACAATTCTGTGTCCCTGAGTAACAATTCTGTGTCCCTAAGTAACGTTTCTGTGGCCCTCAGTAACAATTCTGTGTCCCTGAGTAACGTTTATGTGGCCCTAAGTAACGGTTCTGTGGCCCTCAGTAACAATTCTGTGTCCCTGAGTAATGTTTCTGTGGCCCTAAGTAACGGTTCTGTGGCCCTCAGTAACAATTCTGTGTTTGTCCCTGAGTATTAATTCTGTGGCCCTAAGTAACGGTTCTGTGGCCCTCAGTAACAATTCTGTGTCCGATTAACGTTTCTGTGGCCCTAAGTAACGGTTCTGTGGCCCTCAGTAACAATTCTGTGTCCCTGAGTAACAATTCTGTGTCTGTCCCTGAGTAACAATTCTGTGGCCCTAAGTAACGGTTCTGTGGCCCTCAGTAACAATTCTGTGTCCGAGTAACGTTTCTGTGGCCCTAAGTAACAGTTCTGTGGCCCTCAGTAACAATTCTGTGTCCCTCAGTAACAATTCTGTGTCTGTCCCTGAGTAACAATTCTGTGGCCCTAAGTAACGTTTAAGTGGCCCTAAGTAACGGTTCTGTGGCCCTCAGTAACAATTCTGTGTCCCTGAGTAATGTTTCTGTGGCCCTAAGTAACGGTTCTGTGGCCCTCAGTAACAATTCTGTGTCCCTGAGTAACAATTCTGTGTTTGTCCCTGAGTAACAATTCTGTGGCCCTAAGTAACGGTTCTGTGGCCCTCAGTAACAATTCTGTGTCCGAGTAACGTTTATGTGGCCCTAAGTAACGGTTCTGTGGCCCTCAGTAACAATTCTGTGTCCCTCAGTAACAATTCTGTGTCTGTCCCTGAGTAACAATTCTGTGGCCCTAAGTAACATTTCTGTGGCCCTAAGTAACGGTTCTGTGGCCCTCAGTAACAATTCTGTGTCCCTGAGTAACGTTTCTGTGGCCCTAAGTAACGGTTCTGTGGCCCTCAGTAACAATTCTGTGTCCCTCAGTAACAATTCTGTGTCTTTCCCTGAGTAACAATTCTGTTGCCCTAACTAACGTTTCTGTGGCCCTAAGTAACGGTTCTGTGGCCCTCAGTAACAATTCTGTGTCCCTCAGTAACAATTCTGTGTCTGTCCCTGAGTAATAATTCTGTGGCCCTAAGTAACGTTTCTGTGGCCCTAAGTAACGGTTCTGTGGCCCTCAGTAACAATTCTGTGTCCCTGAGTAACGGTTCTGTGGCCCTAAGTAACGGTTCTGTGGCCCTCAGTAACAATTCTGTGTCCCTGAGTAACAATTCTGTGTCTGTCCCTGAGTAACAATTCTGTGGCCCTAACTAACGTTTCTGTGGCCCTAAGTAACGGTTCTGTGGCCCTCAGTAACAATTCTGTGTCCCTCAGTAACAATTCTGTGTCTGTCCCTGAGTAACAATTCTGTGGCCCTAACTAACGTTTCTGTGGCCCTAAGTAACGGTTCTGTGGCCCTCAGTAACAATTCTGTGTCCCTGAGTAATGTTTCTGTGGCCCTAAGTAACGATTCTGTGGCCCTAAGTAACCTTTCTGTGGCCCTAAGTAACGATTCTCTGTCCCTAAGTAACGTTTCTGTGGCCCTAACTCTGTCCCTAATACAGAGCGGTCTGCCTCTCTTGAATGACTGGAGGCAAATGGAGAATTCTAAAATGGCCGCCATTTATAGCTCGACCATTACACAGTGCTGGCTGGCTGGCTGCTGATTGGTAATGCGATCACATGTCATTAATGAATGCATTATGGGTCAGCGCGCCTTGTCTGCGCGCCTTCTTAGACATCCCCGCTCCGTCGCCGCACATGTCGCCGCCATTTTAGGAAAAATTTCGATTTGCGCATCAAAATTTTTCCAATATTCGAAACGAATTCCACTTCGCCTACTTCGATTCGCTCATCTCTAGATATATCTGACTGAGTGATGGGAGCATTCAAAGCTTGGAGTGTAGCAGAATCTATCTGTGGCAGCTTGATGAGGTCCAGAAAAGAGGTGGCTTTGGTAGTGTCTATTGGGTCAGAGCCATACAGGTTTTGGTAGAAATTTTCTAAAATGGAAATAATATCTAAGGGGTCGCCTTGCAACATTCCCTGTGCATCTTTCAACGCTATAATGAGAGTGGGAGTGAACGTTTTTTTGCAGAGCCTAGCTAGCAGCTTGCCCGGTTTATTGCCGAATTTATGGTAACGGAGGTCAATATGCGATTTATGCACGGCTTCCTGGGCCGCTGCCCAAGTGTCAAAATGTTGCTTGGCCTCCGGCCATGCTTTCCTATTGTCGTGAGAGTTGAGACTCGCCATGTCCCTCTGTACCTGGAGACGCAGGCTCGCTGTTGTGTAGTTACGAAGAAGATTTTTCTTATAAGTGGAAGTGAACGCTATAATTCGATCTCGTAGGACCGCCTTGCCCATCTCCCAAAAGAGGTTAGGGTTTGTTCGATGTTGTGCGTTTGTGTCGCAGAACTCATCCCAGGCAATTCTGGACAAAGTATGATGGACAGGGGAGTAAAAAGTAAAATCTCTACCATCTGGATGGATCAGACGCCAAACGTCCGTAAGTTGTAGTGCTTCTGTAAAGTCAGACAATAGTGAGTTGGGGAGAGAGCGGAAGGAGGAGGGCAACTAGGGAAGTCTGGTTTCAATTTGTCTTCCTGAGTGTTCATACATTGGTTGAAGTCTCCTCCTAACACCAGTGGAAGGTGCGTAAAATGTGACAGTTTTGAGGACAGATCTTGGAAGAACGGTTTAGGTGCAGAGTTCGGTGCATAAATGTTGGCTAAGACTAGAGGAGAGGAATCCAAGTTAATGTGTACAGCAACGTACCGCCCCTCCTCATCCGTAACTAGCGATCTAATGTCTGGGGTGAGGCGTTTATGTATGAGGATAAGCACCCCCACCTTGCGGTTGTTTGTAGGTGAGCCCGGTACCTGACCGACCCATAGTTTTTTCATGCGCGAAAAATCTGATTGGCTTAAATGAGTTTCTTGGAGAAACGCAATATCCGCTTTCAAGCGTTTGAGATGGCGTAGAATGGCCATACGTTTATGGGGCGATCTCAGACCCTTTACATTCCATGATACTACATGAAGCATGTGGATATAGGCCAAGGGGTGTTCAGCAATGAAGTAGGAGCTCTGTAAGGTGGTAACTCAACGTGTTCCTTTCTAAGATTCCCGATCGCTCGTTGCATTGTTAAAGGCCGGCACAGCATGGGGTCTCCGGGCATGTGGATAGTGAAATGGGAAAAGCGACAGAAAGAGGAGAGGGAAGGGGAAAAACATCTGACAGAATGACCCAACAGGGGTCAAATACAGACAAAAAATTAACAAACAGCATAAGTTTCATGGACTTCACATTATTCTGCATGATATCTTTTCTCCTTAACCTGCGTTACCGGAGGAGGTAAGATGTAAAACCTGCACCGAAGGGCAGCCTTGTCTATCAGCAAATGGGAAGAGAAGGGAGGCCCCAAAATATCGTGCGGTTCGGTAGCACCTGTGGGTGAGATGCAGCCCGTGCTCAAGATCGGCACAGCAGTCAAGGAGAAAAGTAATTGCGCCATATCATTGTGAGCGGATATAAAAACGAGCCAAAGAACCTTAGGTGTATCTAAACAGAACGGAGCATGTAGGTGACCTCAAAATAAGACAGAGAAGTACCATTACATGAATCAATAACCGCTAAAACGTGAACCTGTAGAGAAAATTATCAGCGGGAATTAAGGTGGCCTATGTTTTGCCGGTGAGAAGTTGATGCGTTGGCGCTTAGGCGGCTCTTTTCGAGGACTGCGTTGGTCTCTCGGACCGGGGTCACGTGGTGACTGCTGTATTTGTTGAGGGCCCAGGTTGTCGGTTAAATTCTGCAGGAACAAAAGGGCTTCCTCTGGGTGTGTGTACGATTTGGGTTCCCCTGTGGGCGTGGTGAAGCGTAGTGTGGCAGGATATGCCAGAGTGAATTTGACCCCCTTTTGAAACAGTATGGCACAAATTGATTGAAACGCTTTTCTTTTGCGTGAAACTTCTTGGGAATAATCTGCAAAAAGTAAAAGCTTATGCCCATCCAGCTGTAGGGAACGTGAATTACGGAATGAATTTAGCAAGCCGGTCCGCATAATTGAGATATTTGACAAATATTGAGCGTGGCGTACGTCTATCATTGGAAGGTGCGCCTAGGCGGTGAGCCCTTTCGACCTGGCATGGTGACAGTATGCCTAGTGCAGCAGGTATACGTTTAGAGCAGATTTCAGCTAGCAAGCCCGAATTATAGGATTCTGGGAGACCCACTACGCGTAAATTGTTTCTACGTGACCGATTTTCTAAGTCATCCAGTTTGTCCAGAATACTTTGTTGCTCACGTTTAGATTGTGTAACTCCTGCCTGCATAGCTTGAAATTCATCCTCCAAATTAGAGAGGCGGTGTTCTACATCTGAAATGCGCTTTACATTTTTGCCGAGATCCCTTCTAAGTTGTTCTATGCCTTGGGTCACAGCCCTATCCACAGCCTGTGTAATGGTAGGCAATAGTAAAGAGGCAACGGCTTGTGCAATTTTTTCATAGCCTTGCTGATCTGTAGGACTACAGGTGCCCACAAGCCCCAGTGTGGGGGTATGGGGAAGTTGTGGTTCCCTCCTACCTGATCCATGGTCTGTCCCTGGCTGTGTGTCCATCTCTATATTGCTGCTGTCCGCCCTGGGACTTGTGGTGCCACTACTGCAGCTGCCCTCAGCAGCGTGTTCGGTGGCCATCTTGGCTGCAGGAGAGGGAGAGACATCCCTCCCAGGAATCGCGGCGGGATCGTGGCCGGGTGCCGCCAATTTCAGGTACCGATCCATGGGGATCGGGTAGCGGGTCAACAGGGGGCACCTCTGTGCCTAATGCTGAGGCTCTCCGGTGCAGGAAGCGGGTGTTATATGCCGGGGTATGCCGGAGCCACGGGATACCGTCCCTGCTACATGCTTCACCGGAACCGGAAGTCACATTTTCAGCTCTAATTTTTGTTACTAAGGCAAGTGCCAACCATCACGTTTATTGCTGTCCTAAGTTTAGACCTTCCTTTCTGCACAAGGCTTGGCCCACAAAGGCCACAAAGGCCACCAAACCCTCTCCAAAGCCCTTTGCACAATGAAGAGGAGCCTTCACTCTTAAGAGTGAGGGGACATCTGTTACAGTTTGCATCCCTCTGGATCACAGATGACCCAGACCTATGGGTTCAATTGGTACTTTCAAAAGGATAAAGGATAGAGTTCAAAACTATCACCTCAGTGATTTCATCTTTGAAATTAACAAAGGACAATCTTATTTGCAGAAGGACTTGAACCACGTCTTGTCCCTGGGAGTAGTTGTACCAGTACTAACTCAAGACAGGTTTAACCACTTCAGGTCTGGACACTTTACCCCCTTCCTGTCCAGGCCAATTTTCAGCTTTCAGCGCTATCACACTTTCAATGACAATTGTGCGGTCATGCAACACTGTACCCATATGAATTTTTAAAAAATTTTTTAACACAGATAAAACTTTATTTTGGTGGTATTTATTCAGCACTGAGATTTTTATTTTATTTTATTTTTTATATAAAAATGAAAAAGTCTAAAAATTTTGAAAAAAGTGTTTTTCTTATAACATTTTGCAAATAAATAATCTTTCTTCATAAATCATGGCCAAAATGTATTTGGTTATCATTTTAGTAAAAACAAAAACACAAATTAGTTTATAACCAAAAAATATAATTTTTTAAAACATTTTTTTTTTATTTTGCAATATTATTATTTATGTTTTTTAAAAAATTTTAACTACTGTCACCCTAGCAGTACAGTGTCACCATAGTGACACTGTACCACTTGTGGGGGATGATGAAGATTTTTTTTTACGCTGATTGCTTTTACACCCATAAAGGCTGTAAACGCAATCATTTCTCCTTTTCCCTGGCTGCATTCCTGCAGCCATTGAGAAATACTGTGTGAGCTGTGATTGGTCACAGCTTGTCACATGGTACAAGGCTGTTGTGAATAGCCCTTTACCATGTGATCTTTGTGATCATTCACTGATTTCACTAGTAGTAAGCAATGATGTCAGATGTGGCATCTTGCTTACTACTATTCATGAGATCACTGATTGGCCAATCAGTGATCACATGATCCGGACCTCACACAGAGGTCCTGTACAGCAATTGGTGTTCTGCTATGTCCTCCAGACACAGCGGGCACTGGATCTCATTGCCGTTTGCTCCCAGAGAGCGCGCACAGCTTGAAAATGCTGGCGTCATTTATGAATGGCAACCCGCTCCTGCACTGCTCCCTTCCGGCCGTTTATGTACATGAGCCGGATTGGAAGTGGTAAATCAAACCCTTTTTATGGTACCAAAGCCCAATTGAGGTATCTGTTTTATCCTGGACTGTAAATTCCTCAACAAATCCCCTCACATTCCAACATTTTTCATGGAATCTGCAAATGCAGTGTTTGCTTTTGAGACAAGAGGAACACATGGCATCCATGAACATCCAAGATGCCTGTCTATATGTTCCTATTTACCCACCTCATCAGTGATTTGTGCACTTTGTAGTGGCAAATGGCCACTTTCTTTGTTGATTTTGATTACAAGAGCATATATTCTAAAACATGCACCCTCCAGTACAGATCTTCAGAGTCTCCCGGACCTTTAGGCACCAAGTTTCTGTTGCTCAACTCTGTAAGGATGCTGCCTTCCCTTCTATACATACTTTTCAAAGTTTTACCAGGTTAATGTCCAATCTGCACATGAAACTTTTGGCCACAATGTTATTGTAGCAGCACTGTGAAATGTACCCCTGTTGTTTTATTGGGGAGCTTTGGATGCCTAGTTGTTTTCCACCCTTTAATTTATTGCTTTGGGATGTCCCATTGTGTCTGAATAAGCTGCCTGTGTCCTATACTGTATGACTAAAATCAGAGGAATTTTGACTTACCTGAAAACTTGGAATACAGTACAGGGCACAGCTCCCCCCCCCAACTCTCCATGATAGTGTCCAATCACCTGAAGATATGAGCCAATAACCCAAGGTGAATGAATAAGTTGCCTGTACCTTGTACTGTACACTAAAATGTGGAAGTTACAGGCGAGTCTAAATTCCTGTTTTTTTTTCTTTATACTTTTATTAGCTATTCATTTTGATGTTTAAAATTGAATTCCTCTTTAAAGAAAAGATAAACATATCTGGTTCATTTATTTATGCTAATATTGTGTTTTACTTTTCTTATCTCAGATAATGACTTAAGTACTGCATTCACACATTGGAGTGTGACCAGGCTTGCCCCATCGATCTATACTGTTGTGTTCCTGGTGGCTCTTCCTCTCAATATCATGGCGATCATCATATTCCTGGTGAAAGTGAAAATCAGGAAGCCGGCAGTGGTCTACATGCTGAACCTCGCCACTGCAGATGTCCTTTTTGTTAGCATCCTACCTTTTTATATTGCCTACCGATTCTTGGGATCTAACTGGCTCATTGGAGAAGGAATGTGTTGCTTTGTCACCGTAGCATTTTACTGTAACATGTACTGCTCCATGCTGCTCATGACAAGTATCAGCGTGGACCGTTTCCTGGCCATAGTCTACCCGGTGCGGTCTCTCTCCTGGCGCACAGTGAACCGAGCCTGGCTGGTGTGTGGTGTCATCTGGGTCATCTCATTGGCCAGTACTGTGCCTCTTCTCATAACAGATCAAGCCTGGAAATTTTCTAACCTAGATATCACATTATGTCATGATATTCAGTACTTTGGTATAAATCTTAAGTTCTATTTTTACTATTTTATCTCTCTTATCTCACTTTTCTTTTTCTTACCATTATTCATTACAACTTTCTGTTACATTGGAATCATCCGCAGTCTCAGCAGATCAAAATTTGATCGCACACATAAGAGGTCACGAGCTATCCGCCTCACCGTGGTTGTGCTGAGTGTGTTTGTCCTTTGTTTTGGCCCCACCAATGTCATCTATTTAATTAACTATGTGAAGGTGTATGAGAATTATGATCGCTCTCTGTATATTCCCTACATCCTCTGTGTCAGTATCAGCAGCATCAACTGTTGTCTGGATCCTCTTATCTATTATTTTACATTCTCCGAGTGTAAGAGATACGTCTACAATTTGCTGTGTTGGCGGAAAGGTTATCACCCTCCAGTACAAAGTCTTCCCTTACACACAAGGAGCAGCAACCAGAGAGGACCAGAGGAGACCTAATCTGCTCAACCCAATAAGAGGGGATGAGTTATTTCAACACCTCTCATTTAATCTAACAGTAATTCTCCTGAAATATATTTCAATAACACACGTCACTAAGATCTGTAATGCCTAAAGGTCCACTTTACTGCCCTGTAAATTATGTTTTTACTGATCCTCATGGAAAAGCTGGGTGCTTGAAATGCTGTGTGAATCAATGACATCATAGACATGTGATAGTTTGAATAAGGGACTTGGCAGGCATACTATAGTTAAAGATTATTTTTTTCTAGCTGGTTGTTAAGGAGTAAAGGGACCCCAGATCCATCGCCTCATGTGAATGAGTACTGGGGTACATAGTACCACTACTCATTCACCAAAAAAAAAGTGCAAAGTAAATAAAAACACACAGCCAGTTTTTGAAAAGTCTTTTTTTTAACCACATGCCTCCCAGCCACTGTAGAAATACGGTGGCAGGGCGGCACGGCTGGGCAAAACCACGTTTTTAAATGTGTGTTTTTAAAACAGGTAGGAGGCGTGCGCGAGGCGTGCCGCCGCTCTACCTGTCCCGCCGATCACGGCCGCGGATGTCAGTCGCCGGGTCACAGCCAGTCGTTACCGGCCATGTCCCGGCGATTAGCGACAATCAGTGACAGAGAGCACAGCTGCAGTAGCTGTGCTTTCTGTCAGTTCCATGACAGCTCCTCACACGCTGATCGGGACAGAAGAGTTTATCTGTCCCGATCAGCAGTGTTCCCTGCAGTACACACCCCGCCCCCTAGTAAAACACTCCCCTCACACAGTTAACCCTTTCACTGAATAATAAAGTTAACCCCTTCCTCCCCAGTGCCATTAGTACAGTGTCAGTGGGTTTTTTTTGCACTGGTCACTGTATTGGTGTCACTGACATTGGGATGTCAGTGACCCCAAGTCAGTTCCCCCCCAGTGTCAGAATGTCTGCCGCAGTCCCGCCATAAGTCGCTGATCACCGCCATAAGTCACTGATTGCTGCCATAAGTCGCTGATCGCCGCCATTATTAGTATAAAAAGAAATTAAAAATCCCAGTATCTTTCCCGCCATTTGTAAACGCTATAACTTTCACGTAAACCAATTAATTTACACGTATTGGGATTTTTTGTAGCAAAGACATGTCGCAGAATGCATTTTGGCAGAAATTTATGACTAAATTTGATTTTTAAATTTTTTTTTACTGGACATGTTTTATAGCAAATAGTCCAAAATATTGTTTTTTTTCCTCAAACTTGTCAGCCTTTTTTTTTATAGCGCAAAAAATAAAAAATGCACAGGCGATCAAATACCACCGGAAGAAAGCTCAATTTGTGGGGAAAAAAAAAAAGTAAACTGTTTGGAAGCAGCATTGCATGACCGCGCAATTATCAGTTGAATTAGTGCAGCACCGAGTAGCAAAAAGAGGCCTGGTCATTAAGGGGGGTAAATCCTCAGGAGGGCAAGGGGTTAAAAAGTCAAAAGGCCCCTGAAGTAGATCCAATGTCAATCACAAGGAACGCTGGGCACTGACTCAAATGAAAAAAAACAAAAAACAACTTACACCAATGCTTGGCTGCTATCATATGACATCTCGGCCACCTCCTGCCACTAAATAAAGTAAGGGGCTGGGCCACCCAATGACATCACCAGGTGAACACACCCCCTTTTGAGGTCATCAACCCAGCATTCCCTGTTTTATGTCATAAAGGGGCGGAGTTACCCAATGCGGCAAGTATCAGTGCAGGTTGTGGTTTTTCTTGTTCAGGTCAGTATCTGGCATTCATCATCGTTGATGTTGGATCTACTTTGGGGGTCATTTTTTGGGGGGGCTTTCAATAAAGGACTTATCAAAAACTGGCTGTGTGTTTTTATTTGCTTTTACTTTTTTATTTTTACTATGTACCCCATACTCATTCACATTGGGGGGCAAAATCTAGGGGGCTTCCAGATGCCGATAAATCAGTCCCCCACACCCTCACAACCACCAGGCCAGGGTTGTGGGGAAGAGGCTCTTGTCCTCATAAATATGGGGACAAGGTGCTGTAGGTGGGTATGAATTTCGGATTTATTAAAAAAAAAAAAAAATTGCCATGGGGTTCCCTTCAAAATCCATACCAGATCCGAAGAGCCTTTTCTTTAAAAAAAAATGTAAATGCCATAATTTCTTTTATTTACATTCTGCTGTCAGCGGGGAACCCCGCTATTTACTTGTTGTTAAGGATGTAGCGTACTCCCGCTCCTTAGCAACCATGATAGTTTCTTGTTGTTAAGAACGCTGGCTGCCATCCGCATTAAAATTCTGCTAGCTTTCACTATTAAATACATCATCACTTCATAAAATTGCTCAAGAGGAATTTTAATAGAGTTTCTAAATGAATCACAAACTTTGTTTGAAAACGCTAAGAAGTATTTTACTGCAGTTCCTAAAACGGTAGATAATGCTTTGTGAATTGAGCCCAATGTATATAATATAAATACGCTTAGTAGTGGGATGTATCTCAGCTTGTTGGCAGCTTTATAGTTACTTGGTTTGTAAATGTAGATATAAACCCAATACGGACCTACAGCACTGCTTCCAGCTGGCCACGTCTGTACGCTGTATGGACCTGACATTCCTCCTTCTTCCAGCCAGCTGTCATCTTCCCAACTCTCCAACCTCTCCCACTGGTTTCAGGGCACCCACAGAGGCTTTACAAATATTTTTCACATATCCCCCTGTTGCTCTGACTCCTCTTCAATGCCCCCCCCTTATGATCCCTCAGCATCCATCCCTGCTGTGCTTCTGGCTGTCCTTCCCTCCTCCCCCTCCTGCCTGCTGCAGCTGCTGCTTGGGGACACAAGCTGTCAGGATGGAGAGCAGTTGGGGAGGGGGTGTTGCTAAACATGTGTTTACCAGCCAACTTCCTTTTCTTGAATGGGAGCAGTGAGCGATCACTACTGATCACTACTGTGTCCATTCATGACTGTAGCATAGTAAATAGTGTTTCACTATTATGCTTCAGTTTCTGAATGAAGCCTCTATGCAGACTCCTATTCATTCATGTAGTGTGCAGCTCAGGCTGCAGAGAAAGGGACTTTCTGTCAAAAAAGAGACATCAGAGGTCTTTTTAGACCTCTGATATCTCATTAAAGCCCCACCCGTAAAAATACAAAATATAGAAAAAAAACATAATAAAGCCCTGCAAGGCCGTGTTTACCTGCACAAGGGATGTGCAGATGTTGCGTAAACCTTTATGCATGCAGTCCCATTGATGTCATTAGGGTTGTAGACACTGCACAAAAAAGCCATTGCTCCTAATTTGACATCTATATGTGTTTGGGTTCATTCCCCTGTGCTTACACCATCTGAATTTGGGGTCGTGCACCCACATGCATGTCAGATTGGGAGCAGTGGCTGTGCCCGTGCAGTCATTGTATCCCAAGTGACATGAATAAGACTGCCTGCATGGGATGCATGGTACACCTGTGCATCCCCGTTCGGGTAAACACGCCTCTTCCATTGGTGTACACCTTAGTATGCCCCATGTGAATGTGGACTTAGTAGCAATTTAGCAGGAATTGTGTAAGTTATGTTTGTGTGCGCTAGTAATGAAAATAGTGATTTGGTGAACATTTGTGCAACTATTGAGGCCCTAACAAATCAGTAGCACATTTATTTTATTCTACAGGTCATGTGCTTTCAGAAAATATATGGTTTGGGGGGGTCTTTTCCAAACTCTGAAAGCTCTGTAAGCTGTACTGATTTTAGTGTATTTTTTGTGGAAATAGTGATTTGATGAACATTTGCGCTAATATTGCGGAGACTAAAAAATCATTAGCACCTTCCTTCTATTCTAAAGGCCATGTGCTTTCAGAAAATGTATGGCTTGGGGGGGTCTTTTAAAAACTCTGAAATCTGTAAGCAAAAAATGGTAAATATCAGATTTTTAAAGTGAATTCTTACAATTTACAGTTTTGCGCACCTTCAGAATTCACCATTTTCACAAAAAGGCGCGATTTAAAAAATACAAATATTTGTAATATATTAACATTTTACAGTTTTAGATTTTATATTTAGTAGGAATTTAGCAGGAATTTTGTACATTTCTCCATGTATAACATGTTTGTTATTTTTTTATTACAACCTTTAGAATGACTTTAAGGAAGAGGGAAACCTTGACGTGTTGCTGATACTGAGCATGTGCAGAGTGCCGTGTAGTGGGTGTAACTACATTGCACTGAATGTTTGCCATGACTCAGTTACATAGAGTGTGAGCCTACTTGCAGTATACACCGCACACAGAAGCTGCAGTCCTTGTACCCACAAAATACGTCTTACAGGATATTTAAACCTCAGAACATAAATGTAATATATTGCAGATTACCAGTCCTTGGATGTGATGGCTGTATTAGTTATCTTTTTTTATAACTAAGTTCCATTTTTGGAAGTGCTTGTTGATCCTGCCAAAAAATCCAGTGTCCTTGTAACTTCCTGAATTGATTATTTATTTATTTATTTATTTATCGAGTTTATATAGCGCCAAAGGGTTTGCTCAGCGCTGTACAATAGGGGGGGACAATACATGAAACAGAACAGTAACATCAAACAGTACACAAGGGGTTAGAGGGCCCTACTCTTTCGAGCTTACAATCTAGGAGGGGGGGGGTAGAGGCACAGGAGGAAACGGCTGTGGGGGATGGAGTGGTAGGAGGAGGGAAGGGCAGCGGCTGTTAGGTGAGGGTGGGGTAGGCTTCCCTGAAGAGGTGGGTTTTCAGGGAGCGCCTGAAGGTGAGGAGGGACGGTGACAGTCTGATGGATTGGGGTAGTGAGTTCCAGAGGATGGGGGAGGACCTGGAGAAGTCTTGCAGTCGTGCGTGGGAGGAGGAGACCAGGGAGCAAGATAGAAGAAGGTCCTGTGAAGAGCGAAGGGTACGGGTAGGGTGGTACCTGGGGATCAGATCGGTGAGGTAGTTAGGGGCAGTGTTGTGAATGGCCTTATAGGTCAGGGTGAGCAATTTGAATTTAATGCGTTGGGCAATGGGGAGCCAGTGGAGGGAGAGGCAGAGGGGGGTGGCAGAGGTGGAGCGGCTGGTGAGGTGGATGAGTCTGGCCGCTGAGTTCAGGATGGTCTGAAGCGGGGAGAGCCTGCACTGGGGTAGGCCGGTGAGGAGGGAGTTGCAGTAGTCCAGGCGTGAGATAATCAGGGAGTGTACTAGTAGTTTAGTGGTGTCTGGGGTAAGGAAGGAACGTATCCTGGCGATGTTCCGGAGGTGGAGCCTGCATGTGTTTGTGAGGGATTTGATATGAGGTTGAAAGGAAAGGTTTGAGTCCAGAATGACGCCAAGGACCTTGGCTTGCTGGGCGGGATTGATGGTGGTGTTGTTGGTAGTGATGGAAAGGATGGGGGGGGGGGGCGCGGGCTGGGGGGAAGATGAGAAGCTCGGTTTTGGAGAGGTTGAGTTTGAGGAAATTGAGCGACATCCAGTCAGAGATGTCGTTTAGGAGGTGAGTGATGCGGGCGGAGAATGAGGGGGTGAGGTGAGGGGTGGATAGGTAGATTTGAGTATCATCAGCATAGAGGTGGTAATTGAAGCCGTGGGAGTGTATGAGTTTGCCAAGGGAGGAGGTGTAGATGGAGAAGAGAAGGGGTCCAAGGACAGAGCCCTGGGGGACCCCAACAGAGAGGGGGAGAGAAGGGGAGGTGGCACCATTGTAGGTGACACTGAAGGAGCGTTGGGATAGATAGGACGAGAACCAGGAGAGAGCGGTGTCTCTGATGCCAAGGGAGAGTAGTTTATTAAGGAGGAGGGGGTGGTCGACTGTGTCAAAGGCCGCAGAGAGGTCTAGGAGGAGGAGGACAGAGTAGTCGCCTTTGGCTTTGGCGGTTAGTAGATCGTTGGTGATTTTGAGGAGGGCAGTTTCGGTGGAGTGTAGGGGACGGAAGCCGGACTGTAGTGGGTCAAGGAGGTTGTTGTCATCTAGGTGGGCGCTTAGGCGATCGAAGACCAAGCGCTCAAGGAGCTTGGAAGTGAGTGGCAGCAGGGAAATTGGTCTGAGGTTGTTGAGGTCAGTGGGGTCCAGGGAGGGCTTTTTGAGTATGGGGGTGATGTGCGCATGTTTTAGGGGGGAGGGGAATACGCCAGTAGAGAGGGAGAGATTAAAGATGTGGGTAAGGGAGCAGATGAGGGAAGAGGGGGGTGACCGGAGGAGTTGAGAGGGGATAGGGTCCAGGGGGCAGGTAGTGAGACGGGCTTCTGAGAAGACTCTGCTGACTTCCTCAGTGGTAGTAGGGCTGAAGGAGTGCAGTGATGGGGGGGTTATGGTAGGCAGGGCCTTGGGTGTGGTGGGGGGCAGTGCCGTTGCGAGGTCAGAGGAGGGGAGAGATGAGGGGGTGATAGAAGGGGGTAGGCTAGATGGGGAGGTAGATTGCAAGTTGACTATGTCCTTGCGGATTGCGTCAATCTTGCTGTGGAGATGAGTGGCAATCTCGTGGGCGGTAAGTGAGGTACTGAGTGGAGGAAGGGGGGGAGAGAGCAGGGAGTTGAAGGTGGAGAAGAGTCGGCGAGGGCAGGTGGAGAGGGTGTTAATCAGGTTAACAAAGTAGGCCTGCTTGGCGGCGTGGAGGGAGGAGGTGTAGGTGAGGAAGGCAGATTTGTAGAGGGAGAATGTATGAGGGGACCTGGTTTTGCGCCATAGTCTCTCCAGCGCACGACTGCGACGTTTGAGGCATTTAGTGTGGTCGTTCTGCCATGGTTGGAGCGGTCTGGGTTTGATGTAGCGTGTGGTTAGGGGTGCCAGAGAGTCTAGTGTAGCTGATAGTGAGTCGTTGTACGTGGAGGTGGCTAGGTCAGGACATGACAGTGGAAGGATGCTGTCGTGTAGGCGGTCGGCAGCCGAGTGGAGGGGGGCCGGGTGCAGGTTGCGGAGGTTGCGGCTGGTGATGGTTTGGCGCACTGGGGGGGGGGAGTTGGGGGAAGGGGAGGTGGAGAACGTGAGGAGGTGGTGGTCGGAGAGAGGGAAGGGTGTGTTAGAGAACTGGTTGAGGGTACAGAGGTGGGAGAAGACGAGGTCCAGGGTGTTCCCATTGATGTGGGTGGAGGATTGGGTGTGTTGTGTGAGCGCGAAGGAGGAGGTTAGGTGGAGGAGTTGGGAGGTAGCTGGGGTGTTGTCATTGATGGGGATGTTGAAGTCCCCGAGGATGATGGTCGGTAGCTCAGAGGAGAGGAAGAAGGGAAGCCAGGCGGCGAAGTTATCCAGGAAGCGGGCTATGGATCCAGGGGGCCTGTAGATCACTGCGATCCTTAAGGGGGTGGGTGAGAAGAGCCGGATGCAGTGAGCTTCGAAGGAGGAGAAGGTTAGGGAGGGGGGGTTAGGGAGGACCTGGAAGGTGCTCAGCGGTGATAAGAGCAGGCCGACACCACCACCTTTGTGACCGCTCAGTCTTGGTGAATGGGACCAGATGAGACCTCCATGGGAGAGTGCCGCAGGGGAGGTAGTGTCAGTGGCCTGTATCCAGGTTTCGGTGATGGCTAGGAGGTTGAGGGAGCGGGAGATAAAGAGGTCATGGATGGCAGTTAGTTTGTTGCAAACCGAACGGGCGTTCAGAAGTGCAACCGAGAGAGGGGGGATGGATGCGGGGAGGAGGTGCACAGGTATGAGGTTGAGGGGGTTGCGGCGGCTGGCGGGGGCAGGGGGGTCCCTGGAGGGGGGGAGAGGTGGTGAGGGGCCAGGGTTCGGGGAGATGTCCCCAGCGGATAGGAGAAGGAGAAGGGTGAGGAGGGTGGCATGGGAATGGGAGGTGTAGGAGCGTGTGGGTCTGGTAGTGGTGGCACGTGGGTCGACCGGGGAGTGGAGTACCAGGAGGAGGTGGTGAGTGCCGTAGTGGGGAGAGGGCAGAAGTGAAGGGGCAATGTAGAGCTGTTTTGGGGGGGTGGGCGGGTAGAGGGAGGCGATTTTTGGGATGGAGGAGAGGAAGACGAGGAGGAGAAGTGCAGGTGGCATGCTGGGGTGAGTGCAGTGCTGTTCGGGTCGGGGGAGGTGAAGGGATACGGGTCAGGGCGAGGTGATGTGGAGAGTCTGTATCACCGTGAAGTCCATTAGAGTCCTTCTGTAGCTGCAATCTGTGAGTGCAGTATGCTGGCGTCCGAGGAATCTTCAGTGGGTCCGGTGGATCAGCGAGTGGAGGGGTCGTAGGGTGCGATGTCTGGGGGTGTTGGTAGGCACAGCATCTGGTGATGTTGGCGGCTCGGTGGCTGGAGATTCGCTGGGAGGTCCGGGAGATTCGCTGGGCGACGTCTTGGTTCGCTGGGTGGTCCGGGTGTTGGGTGTCCAGAGGTGATAGCTGGGTGCCCGGTAGCTGGGTGCTGGGTGTCCAGGGGTGGTAGCTGGGTGCCCGGTAGCTGGGTGCTGGGTGTCCAGGGGTGGTAGCTGGGTGCCCGGTAGCTGGGTGTCCAGGGGTGGTAGCTGGGTGCCCGGTAGCTGGGTGGTAGCTGGGTGCCCGGTAGCTGGGTGGTGGGTGTCCAGGGGCGGTAGCTGGGTGCCCGGTAGCTGGGTGCAGGGTGACCAGGGGTGGGCCCAGAACCGGCGTATGGGTTGGGCAGCGGAGCAGCGATCAGTGGGCCTGAGCTGATTCCTGGTGGTCAGGGATGGACACAGGGCTAGTGGGGAGGGCCCTGCGAAGGCTGGCAGGTCTGTGGGGATCGGTGGTGGCAGCTTACCCGTTCTGGTGGTGCTGCCATGCAGGTATCCTGGGGTGGTCCTGGGCTGCTGTCAGCTTGGTGGTCCTTGCTTGCTGTTCCTGGTGGTCTAGGGTAGTCAATGAGGACCCAGGGCTGATGGAGAGGGCCCTGGGCAGGCAGGCAGGTCGGTGGTACCCGGTATTCAGAGCGGAGACTGTCCGGGCGGATGTCCGGCGATGCGGTCCGGTCGCGGCAAAAATTGAGGCCCCGGCTTCGGGTGCGCGGGTAGGCCGCGATTCCCGGAGCTCCGGGAAAAGGTTGCTTGCTGTTCCTGGTGGTCTAGGGTAGTCAATGAGGACCCAGGGCTGATGGGGAGGGCCCTGGGCAGGCAGGCAGGTCGGTGGTACCCGGTATTCAGAGCGGAGACGGTCCGGGCGGATGTCCGGCGATGCGGTCCGGTCGCGGCAAAAATTGAGGCCCCGGCTTCGGGTGCGCGGGTAGGCCGCGATTCCCGGAGCTCCGGGAAAAGGTCCAGGAGCTTACCCTGGTGGTCGGGCTGGGCCGGGAGTGTCTTAGGGGCCCAGCTGGGGTCCGCTGCGGGCCGGATGGCAGCGGATTGGGGCTAGGAGCGCAGGAGCTCCTAACGCATGATATATTAAATAATATATCAACATATATTATCAATAATATAATATAACATAATATATCAATAATATATCAACGAATTGATATATTAAATACGCATGTTATCGGCAGGATTACCAGGTGACATAAAAAAAATCCTGAAAAAAAGAAAACCAATGCAGCCTCCACATCTAAGGATCGATAAACTGGATTGAAGTAGTTGGTGACTTCTTAGCAAATCATAAACAGCTCAGATAATAAACACCTTGGTGTAATGTACAGTGAATCTTACAGAGTAGTGAGGTTAGGACTATGTAATGTACAACACATTGTGTAGGGTGCAAGGGTCAGGACTGTGTAATGTACAACACATTGTGTAGGGTGCAGGGGTCAGGACTGTGTAATGTACAACACATTGTGTAAGGTGCAGGGGTCAGGACTATGTAATGTACAACACATTGTGTAGGGTGCAGGGGTCAGGACTGTGTAATGTACAACACATTGTGTAGGGTGCAGGGGTTATGACTATGTAATGTACTACACATTGTGTAGGGTGCAGGGGTCAGGACTATGTAATGTACAACACATTGTGTAAGGTGCAGGGGTCAGGACTGTGTAATGTACAACACATTGTGTAGGGTGCAGGGGTCAGGACTGTGTAATGTACAACACATTGTGTAGGGTGCAGGGGTTATGACTCTGTAATGTACTACACATTGTGTAGGCTGCAGGGGTCAGGACTATGTAATGTACAACACATTGTGTAGGGTGCAGGGGTCAGGACTGTGTAATGTACAACACATTGTGTAGGGTGCAGGGGTCAGGACTGTGTAATGTACAACACATTGTGTAAGGTGCAGTGGTCAGGACTATGTAATGTGCAACCCATTGTGTAGGGTGCAGAGGTCAGGATTATGTAATGTACAACACATTGTGTAGGGGTCAGAACTATGTAATATAGTGAACCTTACATTACTGGTCAGTGGGAGGTGGAACACATCGTAGGTGTTATTGGGAAAATACCTTGGTGAGGAAAAAATACTCTGATGTTGTTTGGAGAAAAGATTCCTCAAGGTTAATGGTAGGAAAAATTCCTCAGTATTGTTGGTCATTTGGAGGAGACAAAAATCCCCCACATTGGTGGTCAGTGGCAGAAGACATTCATGAATTGTCGGCCAGCTTGGTCTGGCAGCCACTTATTCTCTTCCATGGTGGACAACTGCAGAGGTGGCCTAATTACTGCTATGATGAAACCTTTTCAGGATCTGCAGAACTAAGGGACAGTTAGAGGGAATAACAGTGATGGCTTTATGATATGACATGACAATCAGATTGTATGAATTCTGTACAATCTCCTTTAGACTTACCAAATCCATGTAATATGAGGGCCTAGGTAAACAATCTGTATATTATGGGATATATATCCAGGCCAGATAGTCAGATTGTAGATTTAGATTGTGGGGAGACATTTTGTTTATTCTATTAGAGTTTTTTAAATGAATGATTGATTGAATGATTTAATTATTTGATTCTGCATTTGCATAACAGAGCACTCAGGGCACCCATAGGACATTGTACATGGGGGACGGAGCAATGTTAGTGTGCTCTAGACCTGATGTCCAGTAACCTTCTCCTAGGACCACCCTGTACACCGAAGCCCCTTGGTGCTTTCTTGACATAATTCCTCTGTCCCATCTTGTTGAAGTTATGGACTTTTCTCTTCAGGGGTGTATTCTCAGAAATTCTGGCTTATGATAGGAAGCCAAACTGGCCAGTCATAAACTGGCAACACAGAGAACACGGATTCCTCATAGGAAGGTCCAGCAGGGATTGATACATGACCACCACTGCCTGGAGTTATGACCCGTGGATTATTATACATAAACACAGCAGGAAGATAACATGCTATTGAAGAACATCTAAGATTAAATATAATTTCATTGTCCAAAAAAAGTGCCCCACCAGAGTCCCCACCCTCCATGGATGTCCATGACTTCATGCTTTGGGGATTCTGGGAACTCTAGAAGATAATAATTGAGGTATGGGAAGGCTTTTCATCCTCCTGTATGCATTATTACAGGTCCTCTTTGAATGGCTCAGCTCTCTTGTACAATAATTATATATTCATGTATTTGATACTATTTGTTATTACTCTGCTTATAATAAAGACGATTGTTAAGTGTCAGATTTGTGTCCTGTCTCTGTGATGAATTGTACGGCTGAAAATATAAAAGGACACAATGACCAAAAACTCGTTTTAGTCCACCTGGAAAACTTACAGCGGGCTGTGTGTTAGGATAGTCATGGGGAAAATCCAACTCTAAAAGAATAAACACTTCTGCTCAGTTCTCATTGCTGTCCTATTGGAGAGATTTCACCTCATTTCCTGTGTGACAGCAGGTGCTTGAGGATTGCCCTATCAGGGTCAAATTGTTAAGATTAGATATGACCCAATATCACCTCGTGATTCTTCCAGAATAAAAGTAAAACAGTGTCATATATCATCGATATATCTCAGCTGCACACCTACAATCTCCTAATCCAAACAAAGCTCAAACATTGCTTGGTTGGACTCGTGTGTCTTTTCATCCTGACTTCATACTGTAACTATGACCGATCTTTCATGGGAGAAAAAAGTTACATACTTAAGTGAAAAACTGTTGCAGTAAGCTGCATTCCAATGAGGCAAGGCCTAGAGGAGAGAACGCTCTGGAAGATTTGCTCCAAACATTTATCACCTTCGCTCAGCTCCACCACTGAACAAACTCCTCATTGATTGGCTGGGGTGGATAAATATCATGATTCGGATATTGTTCCATTCCACACTAACAAATGGAGACAACTCTACAGCAGCAGGCAAATGGAATGAGCTGAGGAAAAACCTACAGAGCACAGAAAAGGAAAACAAAGCTCAGGCTTGCTACAGCCTTACTGGAAAAGGAAACACAGAATGTAATTACAGACACTCCAGCTTTGGGCAGGGTCCCTACACTCCCCCCCTACTTAAAATGTGCTTTGTCCTCATAGGCCAAGCCAAAATATACTCACAGTCCTGAGAATTGGATATCCTGCTTTAAAATGTATAGGAAAAGGGTAACTGAGGGGAAAAACAAACATATTGGCTGTTATAACCTCACATGTGAAATCTTGCATGAAATAGTTGCAGATGACTGTAGTTACATACCACTAAATAACAAAGGATAGGTGTCACTAGGCCCAAACAGTCAGGCAGGTTACTCTTCAGTACCTAAAGGTAACATTACATCATGTAACAGCAGAATCCTACTACTGTCTAGTAGTTATGAGCAGAACACACCTGGGTTTGGTTTCAGCAAGGTTCACCAAACATGAAAAAAGTTCAGGTGCCAAATGGGAAGGGAAAAAAAAACAGTTCTGAATAATTTCTAGGTTCATAAGCAAGATATTGGGAAGAAAAATGTTTTCTTTTACAAAAAGGCGTCACTTTAATAAGATATTCCTCAAACATTCCATGGGTATACATGGAATTACATCTCAAAACACTTTTTGCTACTTCTCCTGAGTATGGGGCTTCCACATGTGTGAGACTTTTGGCAACCTAGCCACGTACAGGGGCCCAAAATCCAATGACTACCTTCCATCTTTCAAAGGGCATAACTTGCACATTTGATTTCCTGATTACTTTTTACAGTTTCAAAATCCCTAAAATGCTAGGGTGGTACAAACACCCAACAAATACCCCTTTTTGTAAAGTACACACCTCAAGGTATTTGCTTATTATTATTTGCCACAGGTTTTTTAAAAATGAAAAACATTTTTTTTTTACACAAAGTTGTCACTTTACTGAGATATTTCTCACATACACCATGGGTATACATGGCATTACACTCCAAAACACATTATGCTTCTTCTCCTGAGTATGGGGATACCACATGGGAGCCTAGCTGCATACAGGGGCCCAAAATCTCAAATGTGCACCTTCTTAAAGGGTGCAACTTGCACATTTGATCTTCTGACTATCACAGTTTCAGAGGCCCTAAAATGCCAGGAGAGTAAAAACAACTCCCAAATTACTTTTTTTGGAAAGTAGACACCCCAAAGTATTTGATGAGAGGCAAGTTGAATCTTTGGAGGATCTTATTTTTTGCCACAGGTTTTTGGAAAATGAAGAAAGAAAATAAAAATGTATTTTTTCCAATGCATAAATAAAAATAATGCACCTTGAAAGACTGAAGGTGGTCATTTGATTTTGGGGCCTATACTTGGCTAGGCTGCCAAAAAAAGCCTCTCATATGTGATATCCCCATACCTTGGAGAAGTATCAGAATGTGTTTTGAGGTGTAATTCCACAAATACCCATGGCATGTGTGAGAAATATCTAATTAAAGTGGCAATTTTGTGTAAAGAAAAGAAAAAAACTTTCTTCAGTCACATTGCAAAAAGTTGTAAAAAATACAATTTTTGATAGACTCAACATGCCTCTTAGCAAATACCTTATGGTGTTTACTTTCCAAAAATGGGGTTGTTTGGTGGACATTTGTACCACCCTGGCATTTTAGCACCTTAAGAAATGTGAAAGGTAGTAAGAAAGTCGGAGCTGATTAATATACACTTATTGGGATTTTTTTTACCAAATACATGTAGCAGAATACATTTTGGCCTACATTTTTTGAAGAAATGTGATTATTTTGGATACGTTTTATAACAGAAAGTGAAAAATATTTTTTTTTTCAAAAATGTTTAGTCTTTTTAACCACTTCAAGTCCAGACACTTTTACCCCCTTCCTGTCAAGGCCAATTTTCAGCTTTCAGCACTATCACACTTTGAATGACAATTGCACAGTCGTGCGACACTGTACCCATATGAATTTTTTTAGCATTTTTTGAGACTGATGAAACTTTATTTTGGTGGTATTTATTCACCACTGGGATTTTTATTTTTTTTGCTATGTAAATGAAAAAGTCCAAACATTTTGAAAAAAATAATTTTGCAAATAAATAATCTTTCTTCATAAATCATGGACAAACATTATTCACTTATCTTTTTAGTAAAAAAACAATAACCAAAATGAGTTTATAGCCAAAAATTTTAATTTTTTAAAATTGTTTTTACATTTTATTTTATTTTTTATATTATTATTAATGTTTTTGTAATTTTTTACATACTGTCACCCTAGCAGTACAGTGTCACCATAGTGACACTGTACTACGTGTGCGGGGTGATGAAGATTTTTTTTTTTTTACACCGATTGCTTTTCCACCCATAAAGGCTGTAAAAGCAATAATTTCTCTTTCTCTCTGCTTGCATTCTTGCAGCCATTGGGAAACAATGTGTGAGCTGTGATTGGTCACAACTTGTCTCATGGTACAAGGTTGTTGTGAATAGCCCTGTACCATGTGACCTCTGTGATCATTCACAGATTTCACAAGTAGTAAGCAATGATGTCAGAAGTGACATCTTGCTTTCTACTATTCATGTGATCACTGATTGGCCAATCAGTGATCACATGATTGGGACATCATACAGAGATCCCGTACAGCGATCGGTGTTCTGCTGTATCCGGAGGACACATTGGGCACTGTATCGTGGTGCTGCGTGCTCCCAGGGATTGTGCACAGCCTGAAAATGCGGGTTACATTTATGAATGGCAACCCGCTCCTGCACTGCTCCCATCCGGCCGTTTATGTACATGGGCCAGATGTTTTTCTTTGTTTCTGTTATAAAGGTTTGCAAATAAATAATTGTTCTTCATAAATTTAGGCCAAAATGTATTCTACTACATGTCTTTGGTGAAAATAACCCAAATTAGGATGTATTTTTTAGTTTGTAGGAAAGTTATAGAGTTCACAAACTATGGTATAGATCTGAATATTGATCAATCCTGAAGTACTGACAGCCAATCTAATTTCTTGAGGTCCAAGAATGTCAGAACAGTACAGATATCCCCCAAATGTCAGGACAGGACAGATATCCCCCAAATGTCAGGACAGGACAGATATCCCCCAAATGTCAGAACACTACAGATATCCCCCCAAATGTCAGAACACTACAGATATCCCCCCAAATGTCAGAACAGTACAGATATCCCCCAAATGTCAGGATTAGAGATGAGCGAAGAAATGAAAAATTTGATTCGACTGATTCGGCGAATTCGTGGACAATATTCGATTCGAGTCGAATAAATTCGCTGTGAATTTAACTTAAAAAAGGGTGTTTCTAGGCTTCAGAGAGACTTAATATTAGTGCAGAACACTGTACCTTTAATTGAAATGCCCTTGGAGTCTGCTGGGGAAGAGAAATAATACTGTCTGTCAGTATGACATGCAGATGAGTGCCGTCGATCTTAGAATCACTGCACACTTCACTCCTTTGGCCAGTCACGGGGCCAAAACCAGTGTTTGGAGCCACAGTGTGGCGGTGGAGGCAGCAGCAATGGGAGGCCATACAGCAACCTATGACAAAATGGAAACCAGCAGGAGCGTGAGGAGACCTGAAAGTGGCACATGGCAGAGTGGGAGCAATGGGAGGCGGTACAGGGACCCAGGTCACACTGTGGGCCCAGCAGCAGCGTGACCAGGCGGTACGGGGGCCCATGGCCGATATGGGGCTTGGTGGCACCTATGGAAGGCCTGTAATCTGCCAGCAACCTATGACAAAATGGACAACCGCAGGAGTGTGAGGAGATTTCGAAGTGGCACATGGCAGAGTGGAAGCAATGGGAGGCCGTACAGGGACCCAGGTCACACTGTGGGCTCAGCAGCAGCGTGACCAGGAGGTACGGGGGCCCATGGTCGATATGGGGCCTGGCGGCACCTATGGAAGGCCGCTAATCTGCCAGCAACCTATGACAAAATGGAAAACCGCAGGAGTGTAAGGAGACCTCAAAGTGGCACATGGCAGAGTGGAAGCAATGGGAGGCCGTACAGGGACCCAGGTCACACTGTGGGACCAGCAGCAGCGTGACCAGGAGGTACGGGGGCCCATGGCCGATATGGGGCCTGGCGGCACCTATGGAAGGCCGCTAATCTGCCAGCAACCTATGACAAAATGGAAAACCGCAGGAGTGTAAGGAGACCTCAAAGTGGCACATGGCAGAGTGGAAGCAATGGGAGGCCGTACAGGGACCCAGGTCACACTGTGGGACCAGCAGCAGCGTGACCAGGAGGTACGGGGGCCCATGGCCGATATGGGGCCTGGCGTAACCTATGGAAGGCCGCTAATCTGCCAGCACCCTATGACAAAATGGAACCCTGGGCTGGGGCAGGCAGAACCGCCGTATCTTTATCACGTTTTTCACAGGCCACCGAATGGCGACGCTGCATATGCTGACGCAACGCTGTAGTCCCAACATGGGCCCCCTGGCCACGCTTGACTTTCTGGCCACATAGTCGACATACGGCTACGTTTACTTCCTCGGGCGGCTTGACGAAAACTTGCCACACCGCCGAGTAGGAAACTTTGCACCCGCTACTCCTCACTGGCTGACTGCTACTTCCTCCGTGCACACCGGCACCACTACTGGCTGTGGTGGTAGGCTGCAGTGGAGCTGCTGCTCTACTCCGTGGCCGTTTGCCTCCACTGACACAGCTGCGACCCTGCTGCCTCCTGGCAGCAGCAATGGGAGGCCGTACAGGGACCCAGGTCACACTGTGGGCCCAGCAGCAGCGTGACCAGGCGGTACGGGGGCCCATGGCCGATATGGGGCCTGGCGGCACCTATGGGAGGCCGCTAATCTGCCAGCAACCTATGACAAAATGGACAACCGCAGGAGTGTGAGGAGATTTCAAAGAGGTACATGGCAGAGTGGAAGCAATGGGAGGCCGTACAGGGACCCAGGTCACACTGTGGGACCAGCATCAGCGTGAACAGGCGGTACAGGGGCCCATGGCCGATTTGACCTCATTCATCCCATAGTCCTGACGACTCACGAATAGCGTGGCCTCCTCAAAGGGCCTGAGCAAGCGCAGGTGTCACACATGAGCTGACAATGGCTGACATCTAAGTTACACAGGGAGTACCTTTATCCGCTTTTAACATCAGGAAATCTGTGATGGCCTTTAGCTGTTCGTAAAGGCGGTCTAACATATGTAGGGTTGAATTACACCTTGTTGCAACGTCACAGCATGAGGAGTCGGTACGGGGGCCCATGGCAGATTACATGTCTGGCAGCAGCAATGGGAGGCCCGTAATCTGCCAGCACCCTATGTCAAAAAATTCAACACACCAGCAGTGTGAGGAGACCTGAAAGTGGCACATGGCAGAGTGTGGCGATGGAGACAGCAGCAATGGGAGGCCGTACAGGGACCCATGAGAGACTCTGGACCTAGCAGCAGCATGAGGAGGCGGTATATAGGGGCCTATGGCAGATTAGGGGCCTGGCAGCAGCTATGGGAGGCCCGTAATCTGCCAGCACCCTATGTCAAAAAATTCAACACACCAGCAGTGTGAGGAGACCTGAAAGTGGCACATGGCAGAGTGTGGCGATGGAGACAGCAGCAATGGGAGGCCGTACAGGGACCCATGAGAGACTCTGGACCTAGCAGCAGCATGAGGAGGCGGTATATAGGGGCCTATGGCAGATTAGGGGCCTGGCAGCAGCTATGGGAGGCCCGTAATCTGCCAGCACCCTATGTCAAAAAATTCAACACACCAGCAGTGTGAGGAGACCTGAAAGTGGCACATGGCAGAGTGTGGCGATGGAGACAGCAGCAATGGGAGGCCGTACAGGGACCCATGAGAGACTCTGGACCTAGCAGCAGCATGAGGAGGCGGTATATAGGGGCCTATGGCAGATTAGGGGCCTGGCAGCAGCTATGGGAGGCCCGTAATCTGCCAGCACCCTATGTCAAAAAATTCAACACACCAGCAGTGTGAGGAGACCTGAAAGTGGCACATGGCAGAGTGTGGCGATGGAGACAGCAGCAATGGGAGGCCGTACAGGGACCCATGAGAGACTCTGGACCTAGCAGCAGCATGAGGAGGCGGTATATAGGGGCCTATGGCAGATTAGGGGCCTGGCAGCAGCTATGGGAGGCCCGTAATCTGCCAGCACCCTATGTCAAAAAATTCAACACACCAGCAGTGTGAGGAGACCTGAAAGTGGCACATGGCAGAGTGTGGCGATGGAGACAGCAGCAATGGGAGGCCGTACAGGGACCCATGAGAGACTCTGGACCTAGCAGCAGCATGAGGAGGCGGTATATAGGGGCCTATGGCAGATTAGGGGCCTGGCAGCAGCTATGTGAGGCCCGTTATCTTGCAGCACCCTATTTTAAAAAAATTTAACACACCAGCAGTGTGAAGAGACCTGAAAGTGGCACATGGCAGCAGAGTGTGGCGATGGAGACAGCAGCAATGGGAGGCCGTACAGGGACCCATGAGAGACTCTAGACTTGGCAGCAGCATGAGGAGGCGGTATATAGGGGCCCATGGCAGATTAGGGGCCTGGCAGCAGCTATGTGAGGCCCGTAATCTGCCTGCACCCTATGTCAAAAAATTTAACACACCAGCAGTGTGAAGAGACCTGAAAGTGGCACATGGCAGCAGAGTGTGGCGATGGAGACAGCAGCAATGGGAGGCCGTACAGGGACCCATGAGAGACTCTGGACTTGGCAGCAGCATGAGGAGGCGGTATATAGGGGCCCATGGCAGATTAGGGGCCTGGCAGCAGCTATGTGAGGCCCGTAATCTGCCTGCACCCTATGTCAAAAAATTTAACACACCAGCAGTGTGAAGAGACCTGAAAGTGGCACATGGCAGCAGAGTGTGGCGATGGAGACAGCAGCAATGGGAGGCCGTACAGGGACCCATGAGAGACTCTGGACTTGGCAGCAGCATGAGGAGGCGGTATATAGGGGCCCATGGCAGATTAGGGGCCTGGCAGCAGCTATGTGAGGCCCGTAATCTGCCAGCACCCTATGTCAAAAAATTTAACACACCAGCAGTGTGAAGAGACCTGAAAGTGGCACATGGCAGCAGAGTGTGGCGATGGAGACAGCAGCAATGGGAGGCCGTACAGGGACCCATGAGAGACTCTGGACCTAGCAGCAGCATGAGGAGGCGGTATATAGGGGCCTATGGCAGATTAGGGGCCTGGCAGCAGCTATAGGAGGCCCGTAATCTGCCAGCACCCTATGTCAAAAAATTCAACACACCAGCAGTGTGAGGAGACCTGAAAGTGGCACATGTTTGAGGCATGATTCATGGCGGATTTAGTCAGTTGTGTCAGGAACTGGTGGTTTGAAATCCAGACTAATCCACGCCTGATTCATTTTCACAAACGTGAGTCTCTCCACACTTTGGGTGGACAGTCGTGTCCTCCGCGGAGTTACAATACCTCCTGCCGCACTAAACACGCGCTCCGATGCCACGCTACTGGCCGGGCATGACAGCCTTTCAAGGGCAAATTCAGCTAGTTGGGGCCAAAGGTCAAGTTTCGTTGCCCAGTAGTCAAGGGGATTGTCTACCTCGGTTGGCAGGGTGCTGTCCAAGTAGGCCCAAGCCTGTTGTTTGAGCTCCTGCTCCAGGTCCACCTGATGCTGCTGCTGCTGCTGCGGCTGGTTAGTAGTTTCCTCACTGCGCTGGTGAAGAAAGCTACTCATCATCGACTGCAGACTGAGGCAGCCGCTGCTGGTGGAGCTGCCACTGCTCCTACCACCCCACCCCTCCCCTGCTGCCATGCCAGCGGAACGCGAGCGCACAGGGCCCACAGTGTCTGAGGATGGACGTTGGCGCACAAAGGCAGAGACCAACTGACTACATAGGTGGTTTTTATAGTACGTAATTTTGGCCTCCCTCTCAGCAGGTGTGAAAAAGGCCACCATTTTGGAACGGTAGCGAGGGTCCAACAAGGTGGACAGCCAAAAGTCATCCCTCTGTCTGATGGTTATTATTCGGCTGTCGCTACGCAAGCAACCGAGCATGCTATGGGCCATTTGTGCCAAGGAATGCGAGGGACTCCCTGCCTCCATCTCCACAGCATACTGCCACGGTGCGTCTGGGTCCTCTGTCTCCTCCTCCTCCTCCTCTACCAGATGCTCCTGCTCCTCCACTCCTGTCCGCTGAGTGGAAAAACCACCCATTTCACTCAATAATTCCTGAGCACAAATGTCCTCCTCTACCTCCTCCTCTTCTTCCTGTCCTGCCCCCACAGGGGTCATGTGGCGTTGAGATCTGTGCGCCACGTCTACCGCACCCTGACCAGCCATTGTTAACAGCATTTGTTCCAGGACGTGCAACAGAGGAATGACGTCGTTCATCCCATAGTCCTGCCGACTCACGAATAGCGTGGCCTCCTCAAAGGGCCTGAGCAAGCGGCAGGTGTCACGCATGAGCTGCCAATGGCTGACATCTAAGTTACACAGGGGAGTACCTTTATCCGCTTGTAACATCAGGAAATCGGTGATGGCCTTTCGCTGCTCGTAAAGGCGGTCTAACATGTGTAGGGTTGAATTCCACCTTGTTGCAATGTCGCAGATCAGGCGATGCTGTGGAATTCCGTTCTGCCGCTGCAGCTCAATGAGGGTGTTCTTTGCGGTGTAGGAATGGCTGAAATGCATGCACAGTTTACGTGACATTTTAAGGATGTCTTGCAGTGGGATGGTGGATTTTAGGAACCGCTTGACAACCAGATTGAACACGTGAGCCATGCATGGCGCATGGCACAACCTTCCTTGACGCAGAGCAGACACCATGTTCTTTCCGTTGTCGGTCAACATGGTTCCGATTTTTAGTTTGCGCGGAGACAGCCATCTGTCGATTTCTCTGTTCATTACACTCAGCAGTTCCTCCCCTGTGTGACTACGTTCGCCAAGGCATACCAGGTGCAGCACAGCGTGACACCGTTGCGCCCTGCACATGTGATATGCCGGTCGGGTAATGGGACTTGGCACGGGGGTGGCGGCTGAGGACACGGCGGAAAAAGAGGTGGTAGAGGCGGACATGCTTGCTGGACCAAGGACGTGCAAACGTGGAGGCAAAAGCGTCGTGACCTGTCCAAGTTGCTGGTGCGGCTGTGCCGGCACCACGTTCACCCAGTGGGCCGTAAATGACATGTACTGTCCCTGACCGTAGTTACAGCTCCACACGTCGGCGCTGCCGTGCACTTTGGCAGAGACCGACATGCTCAAAGACTGGCCCACCATCTCTTCTACATGTGAATGCAGGGCTGGCACTGCCTTTTGGGCAAAGAAATGACGGCTTGGCACTCTCCACCGCGGCGCGGCACAAGCCATCATTTCTCGGAAAGGTGCTGAGTCCACCAGTTGGAAAGGGAGGGACTGCAGCACCAGCAACTTGGACAGGAGGACGTTCAGCTTTTGCACCGTCGGGTGCGTGCTCGCAAACTGTTGTCTCTTGGATACGGATTCCAAGAAAGACTGTTGACGGAATCCGAGAAGAGGAGTAGCAGGAGAAGGAGCATCTGAACGAGCGGAAGATGCCAAGGAGCGACAACTCCCCTCAGCAGAGGTGTTGGAGCCTTGACTGGCTGATAGAGGGTGATTGACGACGTCGGGTGACGGAGCAAGTAACGGAGCGGGTGATGGAGCGGGGGCTGGGGCAGGCAGAACCGCCGTATCTTTATCACGGTTTTCCCAGGCCACCGAATGGTGACGCTGCATATGCTGACGCAACGCTGTAGTCCCAACATGGGCCCCCTGGCCACGCTTGCATTTCTGGCCACATAGTCGACATACGGCTACGTTTACTTCCTCGGGCGGCTTGACGAAAAATTGCCACACCACCGAGTAGGAAACTTTGCCCCCGCTACTCTTCACTGGCTGACTGCTACTTCCTCCGTGCGCACCGGCACCACTACTGGCCGTGGTGGTAGGCTGCAGTGGAGCTGGTGCTCTACTCCGTGGACGTTTGGCTCCACTGACACTGATGCGACCCTGCTGCCTCCTGGGCAACCCACCGACTGTTTCGCTCGCTGCCAAGCTGGCACCCTCTTCTCCTGATGATGCGGAAGAAATTGCCTGATGACGACGAGGCAGCCAAGTGCGATCAACCTCCTCATCATCAAGTACGGTCTCCGCCTCACTACTAGCCCCCTCGGCTGCGTCTGGGTCAGGAGACAGACCTGTCTCTAGACCGGCTACCGAGCCACTCTCCTCGCCAGTACTTGTTCGCTTGGCTGCTGAAAAGGCCGATGTCTCCCCCCGTTCCTGACCGCCCTCTGTTAGCTCTTCCTCACTGTACAGTGGGGCTGAGCCCACAGCATGCGATACTTCGCTTGGTGAGGGAACAGCAAAGGACAGGGGCAGGTAGAGGACACGTGATTTCAGTGGGCTTGCTCCCGGGCCATGCCAACTAACGGTTGTGTCTGACGTACCCACCGACCGTTGGCTGTAGGTGTCAGAGGTGACCTGGGAAGAGGAAGACGACCGAGCCAACCAATCAATGACGGCAGGGTTGTCGGTGGAGACACGACCGCTGGATGACACCGGGAGCACTGGCCTCTGGCTGCGAATACTGCTGCCTCGACCCCTTCCTCTGCTGCCACGTCTGCTCGCTCCTAAAACATTGCCTCCTCTGCCACTCCTCTGCATGTTGTCTGACATACTATTTAATTCAACGATTAGGTGTCCCTGAGTAACAATTCTCTGGCACTCAGTAACAATTCTGTCTGTCCCTGAGTATGAATTCTGTGGCCCTGAGTAACAATTCTGTGTCTGTGCGAGTAACAATTCTGTGTCTGTGCGAGTAACAATTCTGTGTCTGTGCAAGTAACAATTTTGTGTCTGTGCGAGTAACAATTCTCTGGCACTCAGTAACAATTCTGTCTGTCCCTGAGTAACAATTCTCTGGCACTCAGTAACAATTCTGTCTGTCCCTGAGTAACAATTCTCTGGCACTCAGTAACAATTCTGTCTGTCCCTGAGTAACAATTCTCTGGCACTCAGTAACAATTCTGTCTGTCCCTAAGTAACAATTCTCTGGCACTCAGTAACAATTCTGTCTGTCCCTGAGTATGAATTCTGTGGCCCTGAGTAACAATTCTGTGTCTGTGCGAGTAACAATTCTGTGTCTGTGCAAGTAACAATTTTGTGTCTGTGCGAGTAACAATTCTCTGGCACTCAGTAACAATTCTGTCTGTCCCTGAGTAACAATTCTCTGGCACTCAGTAACAATTCTGTCTGTCCCTGAGTAACAATTTTCTGGCACTCAGTAACAATTCTGTCTGTCCCTGAGTATGAATTCTGTGGCCCTGAGTAACAATTCTGTGTCTGTGCGAGTAACAATTCTGTGTCTGTGCAAGTAACAATTTTGTGTCTGTGCGAGTAACAATTCTCTGGCACTCAGTAACAATTCTGTCTGTCCCTGAGTAACAATTCTCTGGCACTCAGTAACAATTCTGTCTGTCCCTGAGTAACAATTCACTGGCACTCAGTAACAATTCTGTCTGTCCCTGAGTAACAATTCTCTGGCACTCAGTAACAATTCTGTCTGTCCCTGAGTAACAATTCTCTGGCACTCAGTAACAATTCTGTCTGTCCCTAAGTAACAATTCTCTGGCACTCAGTAACAATTCTGTCTGTCCCTGAGTATGAATTCTGTGGCCCTGAGTAACAATTCTGTGTCTGTGCGAGTAACAATTCTGTGTCTGTCCAAGTAACAATTTTGTGTCTGTGCGAGTAACAATTCTTTGGCACTCAGTAACAATTCTGTCTGTCCCTGAGTAACAATTCTCTGGCACTCAGTAACAATTCTGTCTGTCCCTGAGTAACAATTCTCTGGCACTCAGTAACAATTCTGTCTGTCCCTGAGTATGAATTCTGTGGCCCTGAGTAACAATTCTGTGTCTGTGCGAGTAACAATTCTGTGTCTGTGCAAGTAACAATTTTGTGTCTGTGCGAGTAACAATTCTCTGGCACTCAGTAACAATTCTGTCTGTCCCTGAGTAACAATTCTCTGGCACTCAGTAACAATTCTGTCTGTCCCTGAGTAACAATTCTCTGGCACTCAGTAACAATTCTGTCTGTCCCTGAGTAACAATTCTCTGGCACTCAGTAACAATTCTGTCTGTCCCTGAGTATGAATTCTGTGGCCCTGAGTAACAATTCTGTCTGTGCGAGTAACAATTCTGTGTCTGTGCAAGTAACAATTTTGTGTCTGTGCGAGTAACAATTCTCTGGCACTCAGTAACAATTCTGTCTGTCCCTGAGTAACAATTCTCTGGCACTCAGTAACAATTCTGTCTGTCCCTGAGTAACAATTCTCTGGCACTCAGTAACAATTCTGTCTGTCCCTGAGTAACAATTCTCTGGCACTCAGTAACAATTCTGTCTGTCCCTGAGTAACAATTCTGTCTGTCCCTGAGTATGAATTCTGTGGCCCTGAGTAAGAATTCTCTGGCACTCAGTAACAATTCTGTCTGTCCCTGAGTAACAATTCTCTGGCACTCAGTAACAATTCTGTCTGTCCCTGAGTAACAATTCTGTCTGTCCCTGAGTATGAATTCTGTGGCCCTGAGTAACAATTCTCTGGCACTCAGTAACAATTCTGTCTGTCCCTGAGTAAAAATTCTGTGGCCCTAATAACGTTTCTGTGGCCCTAAGTAACAATTCTCTGGCACTGAGTGAAAATTCTGTCTGTCCCTGAGTATGAATTCTGTGGCCCTAACTAGCGTTTCTTTGTCCCTAAATAACGATTCTGTGGCCCTCATTAACAAGTCTGTGTCCCTGAGTAATGGTTCTCTGTCCCTAAGTAACTTCTCTCTGTCCCCAATTCTCGTTTCTGTGGCCCTAACTCTGTCCCTGTCCCTAGTACAGAGCGGTCTGCCTCTGTTCAATGACTGCAGGCAAATGAAGATTTCCAAAATGGCCGCTATATATACCTTGACCATTACACAGTGCTGGCTGGCTGGCTGCTGATTGGCTGATGCGATCACATGTCGTTGAGGAATGCATTATGGGGCAGCGCGCCTTGTCTGCGCGCCTTCCCCGACATCCCCGCTCCGTCGCCGCACATGTCAGCCGCCATTTTCGGAAAAATTTCGATTCGCGCGTCCGAATTAGGCTGTTTTACGGATTCTGCACGAATCGAAATTTTTCCGATATTCGACTCGAATTCCACTTCGGATACTTCGATTCGCTCATCTCTAGTCAGGATAGTACAGATATTTCCCAAATGTCAGAACAGTATAGATATCCCCCAAATGTCAGAACAGTACAGATATCCCCCAAATGACCCCTTTTTGCAGAGTAGACAGTCCGATGTACTTCATAAGAGGCATGGAGAGTTTTTTGAAGTTATATTTTTTTTGTCATAATTTTTCGGAAAACAAAAAAAATAAAAAAATGATTTTTACCAATTTTTTTTACATACTGTCACCAGTGCAGTACAGCATCATCATATAACTGGCATGGTGGTGATCAGGGACACTGACTGGTGACAGTATGAAAAAAATAATAATTTTTAACTTTTTATTACATTTTTTTTAAGATTTTTTTTTCATATTTCACCATGACCAGAGTAGTACAATGTTACCATAGTAACATTGTACTACTTTGGGGAAGTGATCAGTTTTTTATTTTTACACAATTTGCTTATAGCAAAGAATTACTTTGCTATAAGCAAGCATTTACCTGAATGACTTTGATTCTTTCAGGGTTTTTTTTTTGTGCTTAGCTGTGATTTGGCCATGGCTAATCACATGACACAGCTGGGCTATGATTGGCCCAGCTTGTGCATGTGATCGCTGTGACCATTCATAGCTAGACAGACTAGTATACAATGGAGGGCATGAATGAAGCCATCCATTGTATACAACTGTCATGTGACCTGCTGTGATTGGTCACAGCGGGTCACATGGTACTGGCAACGGGGCCAGTACTCAGATCTGTCATCGGCCGTGTCCGAGGTACATGGCCGGTGACAAATCTCGCCGCTGCGTGGCTCTGCAGGTGGGCAAACTGCGCATGCCCGAAAGGACGCCATAGGGTGTCCACCCAGAAAGGTGAGTGTTTTTGCCGCCCTCCATTCGGCCATAAGCCGGGTGGAAAGAGGTTAAAGTAGCACAGTGCTGAATAGCAAAAATTTTCCTGGTTATGAAGGGGATAAAAGTGGTTAATCTATACCAAAGCCTTATCCCAGATATGGGTCTTGTATTGGTGTTAATAAGGGACACACACACACTTTTAAACTTTTTTTAAGGATTTGTCAAAAACGTTGTGTATGTTTTACTTAGGTCCCATTCCTGATAGGATGTTTTCAATCACGAGCAGAATTACTGCAATACTGCCCATGATTTTAAAACACTCTGCAAAAATCACAAATCACGGAACTGCGTGTTCAGGTGCTACTCATTTTAAAAGCACCTGAAAATGCGGTGCGGTTCTGCCATGATTGTCGCGTGATAATCGTGCTGCAATCTCGGCAAACCGCATCACATGACGCGTGTCACCCAAAGCAGTTCTTAAAAAGAAAAAAAAAGTAGTTCTTTGTATACAGATTCATGGTGCCTTCAACATGTGTAGTGAGTGTTACTCTGAGTGGTGGTTTCAACATGTTTACCTCGTTCCTTCATCAGGAAACCACGATATTCCAAAGAACACGTCACAGGAAAGAACATCATTACATGAGATTATCCGTACACAATGTTCTCACCATCCTTATTACTAGAATTGTGGCGTGCTCTCTATCAAGGATCACATACCCCTCTGCCTAAACTCATGGGCATCTCCAGCACCACCCCATCCTCCAAAGAAAAGAAACTCCCGGCAAGCGCCCCAATCCAGCCAATGGGGGCATTCTGGCACTGATATTCCTTTAATAATTTTGGAATATTTTGACAGTATTAGTATACTTCCCTGTCTCCTCCTATGTTTCACATTCTGCTCCTCCCCCATTGGCTGGATTGAGGTGCTAATGAAGTAATGAGAGAGACATGTGGAAACTCAGGTTAACGCTTGCTAAACATGCTGAAGGTACCTTGAATGTGTATACAGACACGTGTACTATTTTTACTGCTTATGTTTCACTATTTTAAACCAGCATCCTTATTTTGTAGTTTATTTTGTATAATAAAATTGATTTTATTACAAAAGTTATGTTTTCTTGTTGTCACCTGAAAAGTCCCACTTTTTACTGCTTGAATTGTTGAATAACCACTTGTCACTGAAACCAATTCTGACATTTCTCTCATACATGTAAAGATCATCATTATTTTGCTAGATAATTACTTAGAACCACAAAACATTGTATATTTTTAAGCAGAGGCCCTAGAGAATAAAATGGTGGGGGTTTCAATTTTTTATACTACACGGTATTTGAGTAGTGGTTTTTCAAATGCAATTTTTTTGGAAAAAAACTACACTTTAATGAATTTTAATGCACACAAAGATAATATAATGCACATGTTTTTGGTAAAATATTAAATAGACACCTAATATGTCACACTTTAAAATTGTATACGTCTGTGGAATGGTATCAAACTTCTGTACCTAAAAATCTTCATTGGTGACGCTTGAAAAGCCTTTACAGATTACCAGTTTAACCACTTGCCTACCTGCTGCAGTGTATATACTGCGGCAGGGTGGAACCGCTGTGCTAGATCAGGTAAAAAAACGGCGTCTAGCAAAACAAGTAGGGGGTGTGCGCGAGGTGCGAGGCCGATCACTGCAGCAGGTGTCTATCCCCGGATCCCGGCGGCTCATTACCCGCTGGCTCCCGGCGATTAGCGGCACTCACTGACAGATAGCACAGCTGCAGTGTTTACACTGCACCTTGCTCCCTGTCAGCTCCTAACACACTGTCACGGAGAGCAGAGATTAGCTTTCCGGGACAGCATGTTCCTGTGAAGTACACCCCCCCGCCCACTAGTAAAACACTCCCCTCACACAGTTAACCCTTTCATTGAATAAAACAGTTAACCCCTTCCTCCCCAGTGCCATTAGTACAGTGTCAGTGTTTTTTTTTTCAATGATCACTGTATTGGTTACACTGGGGATGTCAGTGACCCCAAGTCAGTTCCCCCCCAGTGTCAAAATGTTCGCCACAGTCCCGCAGTCCCGCCATAAGTCGCTAATCACTGTCATAAATTGCTGATCACTGCCATAAGTTGCTGATTGCCGCAATTATTATTATAACAAAAAAAATCCCAGTATCTTTCCCGCCATTTATAAACGCTATAACTTTCACATAAACCAATTAATTTACAGGTATTTGGATTTTTTTTTTAACAAAGACATGTCCCAGAATACATTTTGGCTGAAATTTATATCAAAATTTGATTTTTAAATTTTTTACTGGACATGTTTTATAGCAAAAAGTCGAAAATTTTGTTTTTTTTCTCAAAATTGTCAGCCTTTTTTTTTTTATAGCACAGGTGATCAAATACCACCGAAAGAAAGCTCAATTTGTGGGAAAAAAGGACATAGACGTTTTGACGTTTTGGCAGTCTAGCTAAGTACAGGACTCCAAAATCCAAAAAGCACCTTCAGACTTTTAAAGGGCTTTATTTCCTCATTACCCTTCCTGACTACCTATCACAGTTTCGGAGGCCCTGAAATGTCAGGATAGCACCAAACCCCCCCCCCCCCAAATGGCCCCTTTTTGGAAAGTAGACACCCCAAGGAATTTGATAAGAAGCATGGTGAGTATTTTGCAGATCTCGTTTGTTGCCACAAGTTTTTGAGAATGAAGAAAGCAAACAAAAACATATTTTTTCTTTTCTTTTTTTAAAACCTTGTGAGAAAAAATGAGTTTTGAAAGATACTCACCATGCCTCTTTTTAAATTCCTATGGGTGTCTACTTTCCAAAAAGGGGTAATTTGGGGGTTTGGTGCTATCCTGGCATGTCAGGGCCTTCAAAACTGTGATAGGTAGTGAGGAAGTGAAATGAGGAAGTTACGCACCTTCAGGCTTTCAAAGTGGTCATTGGATTTCAGGCTCCTGTATGTGGCTAGGCTCCCAAAAAGTCTCACACATGTGGTATCCCCATACTCGGTAGAAGTAGCAGAAAGTATTTTGGGGTGTAATTCCACATATACCCATGGCTTGTGCGAGAAATATATAATTTAAATGAAAACTTTGTGTAAAAAAATGTTTTTTGTCATTTTCCAGAAACTTGTGGAAAAAAATAAATTTTACATGGACTCAATATGCCTCTCAGCAGATAGCTTAGGGTGTCTACTTTCTGAAAAGGGGTCATTTGGGGGGTGTTTGTACTGTCCTGGTATTTTAGAACCTCAATAAATGTGATAGGCAGTCAGAAAGTAAAAGCTGTGTAAATTTGATTATCTATACCATAGTTTGTAGACGCTATAACTTTCACACAAAGCAATCAATATACACTTATTGGGAATTTGTTTTACCAAAAACATGTAGCAGAATACATTTTGGCCTAAATGTATAGTGAAAGTTTAGTTTTTTTGGATATTTTTTATGACAGAAATGAGAAAACATTGTTTTCTTTAAAAAAAAAATATCAAAATGTCCTTGTTTATAGTGTCAAAAATAAAAAGCACACAGGTGGTCAAATACCAAAAAAACCAAAAAAAAGCTCTATTAGTCTAGTGCCTAAAGAAGTACATTACTGGATGTTCATCATACATGGTGCAGTATGCACCTCCGGAATGTGAATGTATTTCTTATGGTTTAAAGGCATTGTACTCTAACTCATTACACTAACGCACCGTACACTAACACACTGTACATTATAACATACTGTACACTAATGCACTGTACACTCTAGCGTGCTGAACATTAACACATTGTACTCTAACGCACTATACAGTAACGCACTGTACACTAACACACTGCACACTAACACACTGTACACTAACGCATTGTACACTAACACACTGCACACTAACACACTGTACACTAACGCATTGTACACTAACACACTGCACACTAACACACTGTACACTAACACACTGCACACTAACAAACTGTACACTAACACACTGTACACTAACGCATTGTACACTAACACACTGTACACTAACACACTGTACACTAACGCATTGTACACTAACACACTGCACACTAACACACTGTACACTAACACACTGTACACTAACGCATTGTACTCTAACACACTGTACAATAACGCACTGTACACAAACGCATTGTACACTAACACATTGTACACTAACGCACTGTACACTAACACACTGTATACTAACGCACTGTACACTAACACATTGTACATTAACGCACTGTACACTAACACACTGAACACTAATGCACTGTACAATAACGCACTGTACACTCTAAAGCACTGAACACTAACGCATTGTTCTCTAACTCATTATACTAACGCACTGTACACTCTAGCACGCCGAACACTAACAAATTGTACTCTAACGCACTATACACAAACGCACTGTACACTAATGCACTGTAAACTAACGCACTGTACAATAGTGCACTGTACATTCTAAAGCACTGTAAACTAACTAATTGTACTCTAACTCATTATACTAATGCACTGTACACTAACAAAGCGTACACTCTAATGCGCTGAACACTAATGCACTGTACACTAACACACTGTATATGAACCTCTAGAGGGTAAGGGGTTAAATCTTTTATTGTACAATAAACCATAAGAAATGCACTGACATTCCAGAGGTGCATAACGCACCATGTATGATGAACATCCAGTAATGTACTTCTTTAGGCACTAGATGGCAGTATCATCCCCAGCAGCATAGACCAGTCCAGGCTCCAAACATCACCACCCTGTGTAATGCAAGGCAAGGGTCTGTATCATTACTGCCATCTAGTGCCTAAAGAAGGCAATTACTGGATGTTCATCATACATGGTGTGGTATGCACCTCCGGAATGTCAGTGCATTTCTTATGGTTTAAACGCATTGTACTCTTAACTCATTACACTAACACATTGCACACTAAGGCACTGTACACTAACGCACTGTATATTAACCTCTAGAGGGTAAGAGTTTAAAATCTTTTTTTTCACAATAGACAATAAGAAATGCACTCACATTCCGGAGGTGCATACCGCACCATGTATGATGAACATCCAGTAATGTACTTCTTTAGGCACTAGATGGCAGTATCATCACCAGCAGCATAGACCAGTCCAGGCTGCAAAACGTCCCCACACTGTGTAATGCAAGGCAAGAGCCCGTATCATTACTGCCATCTAGTGCCTAAAGAAGGTCATTACTGTATGTTCATCATACATGGTGCCGTATGCTCCTCCGGAATGTAAATGTATTTCTTATGGTTTAAAGGCATTGTACTCTAACTCATTACACTAACGCACTGTACACTAACGCACCGTACACTAACGCACTGTACATTATAACACACTGTACACTAACACACTGTACATTATAACATACTGTACACTAACGCACTGTACACTCTAGCGTGCTGAACATTAACACATTGTACTCTAACACACTATACAGTAACGCACTGTACACTAACGCATTGTACACTAACACACTGCACACTAACACACTGCACACTAACGCATTGTACACTAACACACTGTACACTAACGCACTGTACACTAACACACTGCACACTAACACACTAACACACTGCACACTAACACACTGCACACTAACGCATTGTACACTAACGCATTGTACACTAACACACTGCACACTAACACACTGCACACTAACACACTGTACACTAACGCATTGTACACTAACACACTGTACACTAACACACTGTACACTAACGCATTGTACACTAACACACTGTACACTAACACACTGCACACTAACACATTGTACTCTAACACATTGTACACTAACGCACTGTACAATAACGCACTGTACACTAACACACTGTACTTTTTAAAACACTGTACACTAACACACTGAACACTAACACACTGAACACTAATGCACTGTACAATAACGCACTATACACTAACGCACTGTACACTAATGCACTGCACACTAACTCACTGTACACCAACGCATTGTACACTAACGCACTGTACAATTACACACTGTACATTCTAAAACAATGTACATTAACACATTGTGCACTAACACAGTGTACACTAACGCACTGTACACTAACACACTGTACAATAGTGCACTGTACATTCTAAAGCATTGTAAACTAATTGTACTCTAACTCATTATACTAATGCACTGTACACTATCAAACTGTACACTAACACACTGTATATGAACCTCTAGAGGGCGAGGGGTTAAATCTTTTATTGTACAATAAACCATAAGAAATGCACTGACATTCCGGAGGAGCATACCGCACCATGTATGATGAACATCCAGTAATGTACTTCTTTAGGCACTAGATGGCAGTATCATCCACAGCAGCATAGACCAGTCAAGGCTCCAAAATGTCCCCACACTGTGTAATGCAAGGTAAGGGCCCGTATCATTACTGCCATCTAGTGCCTAAAGAAGGTCATTACTGGATGTTCATCATACATGGTGCGGTATGCACCTCCGGAATGTCAGTGCATTTCTTATGGTTTAAACGCATTGTACTCTAACTCATTACACTAACGCACTGTACACTAACACACCGTACACTAAGGCACTGTACACTAACGCATTGTACACTAAGGCACTGTACACTAACGCACTGTATATTAACCTCTAGAGGGTAAGGGTTTAAAATCTTTTTTTGCACAATAGACAATCAGAAATGCACTGACATTCCAGAGGTGCATACCGCACCATGTATGATGAACATCCAGTAATGTACTTCTTTAGGCACAAGATGGCAGTATCATCCCCAGCAGCATAGACCAGTCAAGGCTGCAAAACGTCACCACACTGTGTAATGCAAGGCAAGGGCCTGTATCATTACTGCCATCTAGTGCCTAAAGAAGGTCATTACTGGATGTTCATCATACATGGTGCGGTATGCACCTCCGGAATGTCAGTGCATTTCTTATGGCTTAAACGCATTGTACTCTAACTCATTACACTAACGCACTGTACACAAAAGCGTTTAACACTAACGCATTGTACACTAACACATTGTACACTAACGCACTGTATATTAACCTCTAGAGGGTAAGGGTTTAAAATTTTTTATTGCACAATAAACCATAAGAAATGATCTCACATTCCGGAGGTGCATACCGCACCATGTATGATGAACATCCAGTAATGTACTTCTTTAGGCACTAGATGGCAGTATCATCCCCAGCAGCATAGACCAGTCCAGGCTCCAAACATCACCACCCTGTGTATTGCAAGGCAAGGACCCGTATCATTACTGCCATTTAGTGCCTAAAGAAGGTCATTACTGGATGTTCATCATACATGGTGCGGTATGCACCTCCGGAATGTGAGTGCATTTCTTATGGTTTAAATACATTGTACTCTAACTCATTACACTAACGCACTGTACACAAATGCACTGTACTCTAACACACTGTACTCTAACGCACTGTACTCTAACGCACTGTACACAAACGCACTGTACGCAAACGCACTGTACACTAACACACTGTAAACTAACACACTGTACACTAACGCACTGCACACTAAAGCACTGCACACTAACGCACTGTACACTAACACATTGTACACTAACGCACTGTACATTAACACACTGAACACTATAGCACTGTACACTAATGCACTGTATATTAACCTCTAAAGGGTAAGGGTTTAAAATCTTGTATTGCACAGTAAACCATAAGATATGACCTCACATTCCGGAGGTGCATACCGCACCATGTATGATGAACATCCAGTGATGTACTTCTTTAGGCACTAGATGGCAGTATCATCCCCAGCAGCATAGACCAGTCCAGGCTCCAAACATCACCACACTGTGTAATGCAAGGCAAGGGCCCATATCATTACTGCCATCTAGTGCCTAAAGAAGTACATTACTGGATGTTCATCATACATGGTGCGGTATGCACCTCCGGAATGTGAGGTCATTTCTTATGGTTTATACACATTGTGCTGTAACTCATTACGCTAACGCACCGTACACTAACGCACCGTACACCAATGCATTATACACTAACGCACTGTACACTAATGCACCATACACTAACTCATTACACTAACACTCTGTACACTAGCGCACTGTACACTAGCGCACTGTACACTAATGCACTGTACACTAACGCATTTTACACCAACACACTGTACACTAACCCATTTTACACAAACACACTGTACTCGAATGCACTGAACACTAACGCATTGTACACTAACGCACTGTACACTCTGATGCATTGTACACTAACACAATGTATTCTAATGCATTGTACACAAACGCATTGTACACTAACGCACTGTACACTAACGCACTGTAAACTAACGCATTGTACACTAATGCACTGTACACTAACACATTGTACACTAACGCACTGTACACTAACACATTGTACACTAACGCACTGTACACTAACGAACTGTGCACTCTAACACAATGTACAGTTATGCATTGTATCCTCCAGTCTCATTGCTAGTACTTTAGAATTTAGTTTTGTGTCTATATTTAAGATATGGGCCTGTTCTCCCCTTTGTAAAGTTGTATATGTTTAGCAGCTGTTATGTAGACAGACATTCTGCACTGTTTGTTTAGGGGAATGGGGACTTGTAGTCTTTCACTTCTATAGAGTTCGTACTGTATTGTTGTGTTGTAGGGTTTTGTTGTGGGTGGGGAAAACCCGGTGCCAGACTGTCTGGTGGGGTTGGGATGAAGCTGTATATACTGAGCTGTGTTCAATAAAAATTGGTTCATTTCACTCTACATGAAGTTCCGACTCGTGGTTTGGGATATCAGGGAAGGATTGTCTTTGAGCTCTAATACCTGCCTTGACAGAGCGCTGGAAGAAATGCCGGAAAAGGGGACCATTTCGCTGAGACGCATCGCTCCGCTCGAGGAAGCCCAGGTGGAACAGTTCCGCCCAGGGGCGGACTGACCATTTGGAAACTCGGGCTCTGCTCGAGGGCCCGGGGTCAGTAGAGGGCCCCATGAGATGCCCCTGGTACTTTTTTCATAGGCTTTTTTGAGTTTGGGCAAGGACACAGGGGCCCCATGATCCCCTATTGCCCGGGGGCCCCATGAGTTGTCAGTCCACCCCTGGTTCCGCCACAATTGGTTGGCAGCGGTGGGATCTTTCCTCATTGCTGAGAAAGTCAAAGCCACCAACCGGGACTGCTCAGCTATATGGGACCTCTGGAAGCCAGTTCTCCAAAGCCTTCTTGCCGCTCGGGGAGATATCGCAGGCTCCAGACCTCCTGTGTGACTTTAAACTGGTAAGCTGTAAAGATTTTTAAAGCATCACCAATGAAGATTTTTAGGTACTGAAGTTTGGTGCCATTCCACAGATGTATACAATTTTAAAGCGTGACATATTAGATGTCTATTTACTCAACATAACATTCTCTTTAATATTTTACCAAAACATGTGCATTATATTTATGTTTGTGTGTATTAAAATTCATTGAAGTGTATCTTTTTCCAAAAAAATTAAATCTGAAAAACAACTACTCAAATACCGTGTAGCATACAAAATTGAAACCCCCCATTTTATTCTCTAGGACCTCTGCTTAAAAAATATACAATGTTTTGTGGTTCTAAGCAATTAGCAAACAATGATGATTTTTACATGTGTGAGAGAAATGCCATAATTGGCTTCAGTGTCAAGTGGTTAATCAACAATTCAAGAACTAAAAAGTGGGACTTTTCAGGTGCCAACAAGAAAACATAAATTTTATAATAAACTCAAATTTTATTATACAAAAAAATAAATAAGGATGCTGGTTTAAAATAGTGAAAGATAAGCAGTAAAAATAGTACACGTGTCTGTATACACATTCAAGGAGCCTTCAGCATGTTTAGCGAGTGTTACTCTGAGTTTCCACATGTTTCTCTCATTGCTTCATTAGCACCTCAATCCAGCCAATGGGGGAGGAGCAGAATGTGAAACATAGGAGGAGACAGGGAAGTGAACTAATACTGTCAAATTATTCCAAAAATATTTATTGGATATCAGTTCCAAAATGCCCCCATTGGCTGGATTGGGGTGCTTGCTGGGAGTTTCTTTCCTTTGGAGGACGTAGTGGTGCTGGAAATGCCCATGAGTTTAGGCAGAGGGGTATGTGCTCCTTGATTGAGTGAACACAAAATATATGGTAATAAGGATGGTGAGAACATTGTGTACGGATAATCTCATGTAATGATGTTCTTTTCTGTGTCGTGTTCTTTGGAATATTGTGGTTTCCTGATGAAGGAACGAGTTAAACATGTTGAACCCACCACTCAGAGTAACACTCACTACACATGCTGAAGGCACCATGAATCTGTATACAAAGAACTACTTTTTTTTGTTGTTGTTTAAGAACTGCTTTGGGTGATCAGCGTCATGTGATGAGATTTGCCTCAATTGCAGCACAATTATCGTGTGACAATCACAGAGCATTTGAAATCATGGGCAGAATCCCAGCAATTCTGCTCACAACTGAACACATCCTAGCAGGAATGGGGCCTAAGAATAACACACACAAAGTTTTAGACAAATCCTTAAAAAACGTCTAACAATGTTTTGTGTGTGTGTGTGCCCCCTATTAACATCTATACGAGACCCATATCTGGGATAAGGCTTTGTTACAGATTAACCACGTTTATCCCCTTCATAACCAAGACAATTTTTGCTATTCAGCACTGAGCTACTTTAACTGGTAATTGCATGATAATGCAACACTGTATCCAAATGAAAGTTATATAATTTTTTCACTGAAATATAGCTTTCTTTTGGGAGTATTAATCACCACTGGGTTTTTTAAAAAAAAAAGACTGACCATTTAAAAAAAACAACAATATTTTCCACTTTCTGTTATAAAACGTATCCACAATAATCACATTTCTGCAAAAATTTAGGCCAAATGTATTCTGCTACATGTATTTGGTAAAAGAAAAATCCCAATACGTGTATATTAATCAGCTCAGGCTTACATACTACCTATCACATTTCTAAGGTGCTAAAATGTCAGGGCGGTACAAATGCCCACCAAATTACCCCTTTTTGGAAAGTAGGAAGCACAAGGTATTTGCTGAGAGGCATGTTGAGTCCATCAAAAAACTTATTTTTTACAACAACTTTTTGGAATATGGCAAAATAGGTTTTTCCTTATCTTTACACAAAATTGTCTCTTTAATTAGATATTTCTCACACATGCCATGGGTATATGTGGAATTACACCTCAAAACACATTCTACTACTTTTCCTAGGTATGAGGATACCACATAAGAGAGGCTTTTTTGGTAGCCTAGCCAAGTATAGGCCCCAAAATCAAATGACCACCTTCAGTCTTTCAAGGAGCATTATTTTTATTTATGCATTGGAAAAAAATTTTTTTTTATTTCTTCATTTTCCAAAAACCTGTGGCAAAAAATAAGATCCTCCAAAGATTCAATTTGCCTCTCATCAAATACCTTGGAGTGTCTACTTTCCAAAAAGGAGTCATTTGGGAGTTGTTTTTACTATCCTGGCATTTTAGGGCCTCTGAAGCTGTGATAGTTGGTCAGGAAATCAAATGCACAAGTTGCACCCTTTGAAAGACTGAAGGTGCTCATTTGAGATTTTGGGCAACTGTATGCAGCTAGGCTCTCAAAAAGCCTCAAACATGTGGTATCCCCATACTCAGAAGAAGTAGCATAATGCATTTTGGAGTGTAATGCCACGTATACGCATGGTGTATGTGAGAAATATCTCAGTAACAAAGTGACAAAAAATTGTTGTGTAAAAAAAAATGTTCCTAATTTTTTTAAAAAACTGTGGCAAATAATAATGAGCAAATACCTTGAGGTGTGTGCTTTCCAAAAAAGGGTAAATTGGGGGATGTTTGTGTCACCATAGCATTTTAGGGGTTTTGAAACTGTGATAGGTAATCAGGAAATCAAGTTATGCCCTTTGAAAGCTTGAAGGTGGTCATTGGATTTTGGGCCCCTGTACTGCCAAAAGTCTCACATATGTGGAATCCCCATACTCAGGAGAAGTAGCAAAAATTTTTTGAGATGTAATTCAATGTCCAATCCAATCTCTTGCCTATTAACCTAGATATGATTCACAACTGTTTATTTTAACTTTCCCTTCCCATTCAGCACCTGAACTTTAGTCATGTTTGGTGAACCTTGCTGAAACCAAACCCAGGTGTCTTCTGCTCATAACTACTAGACAGTAGTAGGATTCTGCTGTTATATGATGTAATGTTACTTTTAGGTACTGAAGAGTAACCTGACTGTCTGACTGTTTGGGCCTAGTGACACCTATCCTTTGTTATTTAGTGGTATGTAACTACAGTCATCTGTAACTATTTCATGCAAGATTTCACATGTGAGGATATAACAACCAATCTGTTTGTTTTTTCCCCTCAGTTACCCTTTTCCTACACATTTTAAGCAGAATATACAATTCTCAGGACTGTATTTTATGGCTTGGCCTATGAGGACAAAGCCATTTTTAAGTATGGGGAGAATTTAGGGACCCTGCCCTAAGCTGGGGTGTCTGTAATTATAATTCTGTGTTTCCTTTTTCAATGAGGCTGTAGCAAGCCCGAGCTTTGTTTTCCTTTTCTGTGCTCTGTAGGTTTTTCCTCAGCTCATTCCATGTGCCTGCTGCTGTAGAGTTGTCTCCAGTTGTTAGTGTGGAATGGAACAATATCCGAATCATGATATTTATCCTCCCCAGCCAATCAATGAGGAGTTTGTTCAGTGGTGGAGCTGAGCGAAGGTGATAAATCTTTGGAACAAACCTTCCAGAGCGTTCTTTCTCTTCTAGGCCTTGCCTCATTGGAATGCAGCTCACTGCAATAGTTTTTCACTTAAGTATGTAACTTTTTTTCCATGAAAGATCGGTCACTTTTTTGTCTTGACATAGTTACAATACGAAGTCAGGATGAAAAGACAAACGAGTCCAACCAAGCAATTTTGGAACTTGTTTGGATTAGGAGATTGTAGGTGTGCAGCTGAGACCTGATACACTGTGTTACTTTAATCTTGGAAGAATCACGGGGTGATATTGGGTCATATCTGATTTTAACAATTTAATCCAGATATGGCGATCCTCAAGCACCTGCCGTCACACAGGAGATGAGGTGAAATCTCTCCAATGGGACAGCAAGGAGAACTGAGCAGAAGTGTTTATTCTTTCAGAGTTGGATTTTCCCCATGAATATCCCAACACATAGCCCGCTGTAAGTTTTACAAGTGGACTAGATGTGGTCTGTGATGGGAGTGACTTTTGGGGGTGGGGGGACCTCTGTGTCAGCTCATGTTCTCCCCATTATGTTTAAGGCACCCTGTGCCTGTTAAGGGGTACAGGGTGTGTACATGTGACTGTCTTGATATTGTGTATTGGTGTGTTCCTTTGTCCTTGCCATGCGGTTGCCTATTGTTCTATGCCATGTGCTTCATCCCATTGTTCTGTGTCATGCTGGCCAGCAAACTATTATGGGATGCATGTGTTCCTGTGTTGTACTGCCATGTGGTTATTCCTTTGTCTCAGCCACATGGCTATCTATTGTCCTTGCCATGTGCTGCCCCATTGTTCTTTGTCTTGGCTGGATGGGGCTGGCTGATGAGGTATTTTCTGCAGCCCTCCCACTGATGGGGCGGGCTGATGATGTGTTTCCTGTTCCTGGTTGTCCTTCCCCGCCCTCTGTATAAAACATGTTGTTTGTGTAAAATAAATGAGTAGTTGGCCTCCTGTTTTAAGAAGAGCTGGGTGCTGTCTATTTCCTGAGGGATTTCAAGGGTGTGGTCCATGGATGGTGTCTGGAAAGGGAAAGCTGCGGTATAACGGAATATACCCAAGAGTGGTCGGGTTCCGGTTCCGTTACATTGGTGGCAAGCAGTGGGATTGTGCTTCCAAGCTGTAAACACATCCAAACCACCACCGGGATTCAAGAGCAGGAAAAGACGTCAGTCACCCCAGTGAAGCTAGGGACCTGACATCAGAGTTCCCAGGGCTGCCTCAGACTGTTCCTGCAACATACCCCAGGACTGTGTCTACGGATCAGTACCTGGAGCTCAGGCAGCGGATTTGGGAGGTCCTTTGGAGAGGAGCCATATGGAGAAAGGCAAGTGGTATCCAACCCCAGAGGAAAGGGCCAGGGACTGAGTTACATACAGGGACTTGACATAGTTACAATACAAAGTCAGGATGAAAAGACACACGAGTCTAACCAAGCAATGTTGGAACTTGTTTGAATTAGGAGATTGTAGGTGTGCAGCTGAGGCCTGATATTAACACATAAAATACTCACAGTCCTGAGAATTGTATATTCTGCTTAAAATGTGTAGGAAAAGGGTAACTGAGGGGAAAAAAACAAACAGATTGGTTGTTATAGCCTCACATGTGAAATCTTGCATGAAATAGTTACACATGACTGTAGTTACATACCACTAAATAACAAAGGATAGGTGTCACTAGGCCCAAACAGTCAGACAGTCAGGTTACTCTTCAATACCTAAAAGTAACATTACATCATATAACAGCAGAATCCTACTACTGTCTAGTAGTTATGAGCTGTGTGGTTCACGTGACGCCACTCCTTCCCCTCCTCCAGCCGTCTCCTCGTCCCGCACTCTCCCGGACAGGGGATCTGATCTCGGTGTTACAGCGAGCATCCAGTGGCCACCACCTACTGTGCCAGGAGGGAGTTTCTTCTGCTGAGAGCTCTCAAGGGTCTCCTGTCAGTGAATTTTCATAAACATGTCGTATGGCTCTGTGGATGGAACTGGATTTGGAAGTAGAAATCTGTTTGGCGGGCGTTCTCCATTTCCCGGTCCTCTAACACCTCCCCCCCACACGTCAAACAATCACCAGCCACAACCTCCGCAAGCTGGACCCTGCCCCTCTCCACTCTGCAGCCGATCGTCTCTACTACAGCATCCTTCCACTGTCATGCTCTGACCTGGCCACTACTGCGTATAACAACCTGCTATCAGCTGCCTTAGACTCATTGGCACCCCCAACCACATGCAGCACCAGACCCCGACCTCTCCAACCCTGGCAGAATGACCACACAAAAAATCTTAAACAATGCAGTCGTGCACTGGAGCGCCTATGGCGCAAAACTAGATCCCCCCAAGCTTTCCCCCTCTACAAATCCGCCTTTCTCACCTACACCTCCTCCCTCCACGCAGTCAAACAAGCCTACTTCGTAACCCTCATTAACACCCTCTCCTCCAATCCCCGCCGGCTCTTCTCCACCTTCAACTCCCTACTCCCCCCCCCACCCCCACTCAGTACCTCACTCACCACCCACGAGATTGCCGAACACTTCCAGGATAAAATCGATGCAATCCGTAAGGACATCACCAATGCTCAACCCACCTCCCCACCTGGCCTCCCCCCCACCATAGCCCCATCAACTCTCCCCTCCTCTGATCTCGCTACCGCCCTCCCACCCACCACACCTCCCCTACACTCCACTCCTTCAGCCCTGCTACCTTTGAGGAGGTCACTAAGATCTTCTCAAAAGCCCATCTCACCACTTGCCCCCTTGACCCTGTCCCCTTGCAACTCCTCCGGTCACCCTCCTCCTCCATTCTGCGCTCCCTCACCCACATATTTAATCTCTCCCTCTCTGCTGGCACATTCCCCTCCCCCATAAAGCTCGCCCACATCACCCCCATACTCCAAAAACCCTCCCTGGACCCCACTGACCTGAACAACCTCAGACCCATCTCACTGCTGCCATTCAGTTCCAAGCTCCTTGGGTGCTTAGTTTACAATCGCCTAAGCGCCCACCTCACCGACAACAACCTCCTTGATCCCCTACAATCTGGCTTCCGCCCCCAACATTCCACCAAAACCGCCCTACTCAAAATCACTAATGATCTGCTATCCGCCAAAGCTAATGGACACTACTCTGTCCTCTTACTCCTCAACCTCTCTGCGGCCTTTGACACAGTTGACCACTCCCTCCTCCTTAACAAATTACACTCCCTTGGCAAAAGAGACTTCGCTCTCTCCTGGCTCTCCTATCTATCCCAACACTCATTCATTGTTACCTATAACGCTACCACCTCCCCCTCTCTGCCCCTCTCTGTTGGCAACCCCCAAGGCTTTGTCCTCATGACACGCAAATTTACCTCTCCACCCCTCACCTCACCTCTTCAGTCTCCATCCGTATCACCCACCTACTGAACGACATATCAGACTGATTGTCGCTCCACTTCCTCAAACTGAACCTTTCCAAAACCGAGCTCCTAATTTTCCCCCCTGCCCGCACCCCCCCCACCCTCTCCATCATGACCAACAACGCTACCATTAGTACCACCACGCAAGCCAAGGTCCTAGGTGTCATCCTAGACTCTAACCTCTCCTTCCAACCCCATGCCCAATCGCTGACTACTGCATGCAGGTTCCACCTCCGCAACATCTCCAAAATATGCTCGTTCCTAACCCCAGACACTACTAAACAACTTGTTCACTCCCTTATTATCCCACGCCTGGACTACTGCAACTCCCTTCTCACCGGCCTACCCCAAAAAAAGCTATCCCCGCTCCAGTCTATCCTGAACTCAGCGGCCAGACTCATCCACCTTACCAACCGATCCACCTCTGCCACCCCCCTCTGTTATTTCCTCCACTGGCTCCTGATTGCCCATCAAATTCATACTACTAACACTGACATACAAAGCCATTCATAACGCTGCCCCAAACTATCTCACAGACCTGATAACCAAATACCACCCTACCTGTAATCTTCGCTCCTCGCAAGACCTCCTACTCTCTAGCTCCCTGGTCTCCACCTCCCACGCCCGACTGCAGGACTTCTCCAGAGCTTCCCCCATTCTCTGGAACTCACTTCCCCAATCCATCAGATTGTCCCCTACCCTCCTCACCTTTAGGCGGACCCTGAAAACCCATCTCTTCAGGGAAGCCTACCCCACCCTCACCTAACAGCCGATCCCCTCCACTCCTCACTCCATTCCATCCCCTACAGCCATCTCCTCCTGTACCACCATCCCCTCCCTCCTAGACTGTAAGCTCGAAAGCGCAGGGCCCTTTAACTCTTGTGTATTGTGTATTGTTTTGCTACTGTATTGTCTCATGTCTTGTCCCCCATTCTAATGTACAGCGCTGAGCAAACCCTTTGGCGCTATATAATTACTCTATAATAATAATAATGAGCAGAACACACCTGGGTTTGGTTTCAGCAAGGTTCACTAAACATGACTAAAGTTCAGGTGCTGAATGGGAAGGGAAAGTTAAAATAAACAGTTCTGAATAATATCTAGGTTAATAGGCAAGAGATTGGAATGGACATTGAATTACATCTCAAAACAATTTTTCCTACTTCTCCTGAGTATAGGGATTCCACATGTGTGAGATTTTTGGCAGCCTAGCCACGTACAGGGGCCCAAAATCCAATGACCACTTTCAAGCTTTCAAAGGGCATAACTTGATTTCCTGATTACCTATCACAGTTTCAAAACCCCTAAAATGCTAAGGTGACACAAACACCCCCCAATTTACCCCTTTTTGGAAAGCACACACCTCAAGGTATTTGCTCATTATTATTTGCCACAAATTTTTTTTTTAAAATAAAAACATTTTTTTTTACACAAAGTTGTCACTTTGTTACTGAGATATTTCTCACATACACCATGGGTATACGTGGCATTACACTCCAAAACGCATTATGCTACTTCTTCTGACTATGGGGATACCACATGTTTGAGACTTTTTGAGAGCCTAGCTGCATGCAGGAGCCCAAAATCTCAAATGAGCACCTTCAGTCTTTCAAAGGGTGCAACTTGTGCATTTGATTTCCTGACCAACTATCACAGCTTCAGAGGCCCTAAAATGCCAGGAGAGTAAAAACAACTCCTTGACTCCTTGCATTTTGGGGCCTATACTTGGCTAGGCTACTAAAGAAGCCTCTCTTATGTGGTATCCTCATACCTAGGAGAAGTAGTAGAATGTGTTTTGAGGTGTAATTCCACATATATCCATGGCATGTGTGAGAAATATCTAAAGTGACAATTTTGTGTAAAGAAAAGGAAAAACTTATTTTGCCATATTCCAAAAAGTTGTTGTAAAAAATAAGTTTTTTGGTGGACTCAACATGCCTCTCAGCAAATGCCTTGTGCTTCCTACTTTCCAAAAATGGGTCATTTGGTGGGCATTTGTACTGCCCTGGCATTTTAGCACCTTAAGAAATTGATAGGTAGTAATTAAGCCTGAGCTGATTAACCACTTGCCGCCCTGCCACTGTAGAAATACGGTGGCAGGGTGGCACTGGCAGGCAAAACTACGTTTTAAAACGTGTGTTTTGTGAACAAATAGGGGGCGCGGGAGGCGCGCCGCCGCCCTATCTGTCCCGCCGATCACCGCCACGGATGTCAGTCGCCGGGTCACAGCCGGTCCTTAGTGGCTGTTTCCCGGCGATCGGCGGTAAACATTGACAGAGAGCACAGCTGCAGTAGCTGTGCTGTCTGTCACTTCCTTGTCAGCTCGAGGACGAGCTGATCAAGACAGAAGAGTTTCTCTCTCTCGATCGGCGGTGTCCTGTGCAGTACACACCCCGCCCCCTAGTAAAACACTCCCCTCACACAGATAACCCTTCCCTGCAAAATAAAGCTAACCCCTTCCTCCCCAGTGCCATTAGTACAGTGCCAGTGTTTTTCTTTTTGCACTGATCACTGTATTAGTGATTTTGGGGATGTCAGTGACCCCAAGTCAGTACCCCCCCAATGTCAGAACGTCCGCCGCAGTCCCACCATAAGTCTCTGGTCGCTGCCATAAGTCACTGATCTAAAAATGTAAAAAATCCTCCTGTGCTCAATGGAATGATTACACTGTTCAACAAATTTTTATTTTTTGCCAGTTTTGGAAACAAAAGGATCCATTTCTTAATGAATTTCACATTCTGAGTTCAAATATAACAATGAAATTTGTCAATTGGCTCTAGTTTTTCTGTAAACGGAAAGTTTTCTACTATAGGCGTAATGACTACATAATGCACAATAATTATATAGATAGATGTCTTTCCACAAATATAAAGCAAGTGATATTGACTACATAACAAAGCCTAAATGGCATAATATATTGCATAGGATTACCAAGAAAAAGTATTGCCATAAGCTAAGTTGAATCATTTTAATACTTAGGATTCTCATTAGTTTTGTCTTCAGTTTGTGTCGGTTTTGCTTCTCTTGGCTTTTCTCTTGTATTCAAGGAAAGGGCTATCTCTTACAACTGCACGTGACTACACGCTTCAGGTTCTTCCTCACTTGACTCAACCACGAAGGATTCTGGTGCTTTAGGAATTGGTAGCCCCTCTCCATGAGGAACTGGACGTATTGCCGATGGAATATTTGGATAGTGCACAGATAACTTTTTCTTCTTATTTAGCCCTTTTACAATTGGAGGCACCATACAAAAGTAACAATTACTAACATGATCTGTTGGCTCTCTCCAAATCATTGGCACAGCGAAAGGCATAGATGCCTTTTTTCCATTCAACCATTGCTCCAGTGCCGTCCCACAAGAATTGCACCATATATGTGGTGCCCAGCTCTTGTCCTGGTCTCCTATCTTGCAGCCAAAATACAAGTTGTAGGCTTTCTTAATCATTCCTGTTATCCTCCTTTTTTGTGAGATAAAAGTTATTTCACCGCAGATATAGCAGAAATTATCTGCTTTATTCACACAAGTTCGAGGCATTACTGAGTAGCCTATATAAGCATAAAACGAAATGTAAAGACGAACTACAATCAGCTACAGATACTGCAGCTTTTATGCAGTGAAGTGATGCAATTAAAGGCTAATATTGCATCATCTCAGTATACATGCAATTTTCTATTGGTCACCAGTATCAATTGCGCAATATGCAGCTGAAGTTGCATCATAATTTTGAATGGCTTACGTCATTAGATGGGTGAATATATCATGGAAACTAGAGCCAATCAACATTTTTTAGGGTCATTTTAGTTTTCAGCACCCCAAAATTATGTAAGATTAGCTAATTTTATGCCCAAAACTTTTTACCTGTTGAACAGTGTTATTATTATACAGCTGCTGTCACTTAACTAATACCAACAAGTCCAAACAAAAAGAAAAAAATAGTGAAGCGCTTATATCACATAAATAAATAAAATTAAAGTGCATTCAAAAGGATATTATAAATCTAATACTCTTTCGTGACAAATCTATATAATGCACACTAATACCTCCCTCTAGTGGGGGAAAAAATAGTGTAACCCAATATAATGAAGCTAAAGTAATTCAACACACACTGTAAAGAAACCTATTATACCGTGCAAATAATTAAACATTCCAATATACAGCAAAATGTGAATAAATAGGTGAATATAAAATGATATGGTAAATCAATTCTCCACATAAAATAGTGCCTAATTTACACACATTGTATATACATCATAAGTGAAAAAAAGAAAAATGTCCATGCATGTGACTCTGTGCTTTTTGAAACACACACGTGATCTCCACTTCTATGTGCAAATTATATCCTCCAAATGGCAGCAAGGCCTGCTCACCTCCCCTCCTTGACCCACACAGGGCCCCAAAGCAGTTTCCACCTCAGTGGTATATCTCCTCTGGCAGACTCCTTATTCCTTCACCTCTCTTAATTCTCCACTCCAGACTCATAGAAAGACATAAAACTTTCCATAGTGTAGTATATTTATTAAGAAAGGGTAAAACACCATAAATAGTTACACTCACATTATCCTCTTGGTTAACAGGCGTTTTTACCACAACCTATGGGTAAATCTGCATGCACTGGGTAATCCAATATGGCCGCGGCGTCCGGACATGCATCACCGGACATGCGTCGTGACTTCATCAGGGTACCCTGATGAAGTTACGACGCACGTGACGTAACGCGCCGGTTTGTCATTCCTGGTGACGCATGTCCGGACGCCACGGCCATATTGGATTCCCCAGTGCATGCAGATTTACCCATAGGTTGTGGTAAAAACGCCTGTTAACCAAGAGGATAATGTGAGTGTAACTATTTATGGAATGTTTAATTATTTGCACGGTATAATAGGTTTCTTTACAGTGTGTGTTGAATTACTTTACCTTCATTATATTGGGTTACACTATTTTTTCCCCCACTAGAGGGAGGTATTAGTGTGCATTATATAGATAAGTCGCTGATCGCCGCCATAATTCACTGATCGCCGCCATTATTAGTATAAAAAACCCCTAAAAATCCCAGTATCTTTCCCGCCATTTGTAAACGCTATAACTTTCACGTAAACCAATTAATTTACATGTATTGTTTTTTTTTTTTTTAGCAAAGACATGTCGCAGAATGCATTTTGGCAGGAATTTATGACTAAATTTGATTTTTGCATTTTTTTTTTACTGAACATGTTTTATAGCAAAAAGTCCAAAATATTGTTTTTTTTCCTCAAAATTGTCAGCCTTTTTTTTTATAGCGCAAAAAATAAAAACCGCACAGGAGATCAAATACCACCAAAAGAAAGCTCATTTTGTGGGGAAAAAAAGGATGTAAATGCATTTATGTACCGTATTGCATGACTGCGCAATTGTCCGTTTAACTAGCGCAGCGCTGTATAGCAGAAAAATGGCGTAAGTTGCAGTATTTATACCATAGTTTGTAGACACTATAACTTCCACACAAAGCAATCAATATACACTCATTGGGATTTTTTTTACCAAAAACATGTAGCAGAATACATTTTGGCCTAAATTTATAACCAACTTTGAGTTTACTATATATTTTTTATAGCTGAAAGTAAAAAATATTGTTTTTCTTCAAAATTGTTGGCCTTTTTTTGTTTATAGCGTGAAAAATAAAAAGCGCACAGGTGATCAAATACCACTGAAAGAAAGCTCTATTTTTGTGAAAAAAAGGACATAAATTTTGTTTGGGTGCAGCATTGCATGACCGCGCAATTATCAGTTGAATTAGTGCAGCGACGAGTAGCAAAAAGAGGCCTGGTCATTAAGGGGGGTAAATCCTCTGGAGCTCAAGTGGTTAATATACACTTATTGGGATTTTTCTTTTACCAAATGCATGTAACAGAATACATTTTGGCCTAAATATTTGCAGAAATGTGATTATTTTGAATATGTTTTATAACAGAGTAGAAAATATCGGGGGGTTTTTAAATGTTCACTTTTTAAAAAAAAAAAAAAAACAGTGGTGATTAATACCCCCAAAAGAAAGCTATATTTCAGTGAAAAAATTATATAACTTTCTTTTGGAAAGAGTGTTGCATGATCATGCAATTACCAGTTAAAGCAGGTCAGTGATGAATAGCAAAAAGTGTCTTGGTTATGAAGGGGATAATCGTGGTTAATCTGTAACAAAGCCTTATCCCAGATATGGGTCTCGTATAGATGTTAATAGGGGGCACACACACACGCGCACCCACACACGCACACCCACGCACACACACACACAAAACATTGTTAGCCTTTTTTTCAAGGATTTGTGTAAAGCTTTGTGTGTGTTATTCTTAGATCCCATTCCTGCTAGGATGTGTGCAGTTGCGAGCAGAATTGCTGGGATTCTGCCCATGATTTCAAATGCTCTGTGAGTGTCCATAATCGCACGACAATCCAGGTAAATCTCATCACATGACACGTGTCGCTCAAAGCAGTTATTAAACAACAACAAAAAAAAGTATTTCTTTGTATACAGATTCATGGTGCCTTCAACATGTGTAGTGAGTGTTACTCTGAGTGGTGGGTTCAACATGTTTACCTCATTCCTTCATCAGGAAACCACAATATTCCAAAGAACACGGCACAGAAAAGAACATCATTAAATGAGATTATCCGTACACAATGTTCTCACCATCCTTATTACCATATATTTTGTGTTCACTCAATCAAGGAGCACATACCCCTCTGCCCCTCCAGCACCAACCCGTCCTCCAAAGGGAAGAAACTCCCGGCAAGCACCCAAATCCAGCCAATGGGGGCATTCTGGCACTGATATCCAATAAATATTTTTGGAATAGTTTGACAGTATTAGTTCACTTCCCTGTCTCCTCCTATGTTTCACATTCTGCTCCTCCCCCATTGGCTGGATTGAAGTGCTAATGAAGCAATGAGAGAAACATGTGGAAACTCAGAGTAACACTCGCTAAACATGCTGAAGGCACCTTGAATGTGTATACAGACATGTGTACTATTTTACTGCTTATTTTTCACTATTTTAAACCAGCATCCTTATTTATTTTTTTGTATAATAAAATTTGAGTTTATTATAAAATTTATGTTTTCTTGTTGGCACCTGAAAAGTCTCACTTTTTAGTTCTTGAATTGTTGATTAACCACTTGTCACTGAAGCCAATTATGGCATTTCTCTCACACATGTAAAAATCATCATTGTTTGCTAATTGCTTAGAACCACAAAATATTGTATATTTTTTAAGCAGAGGTCCTAGAGAATAAAATGGGGGTTTTCAATTTTTTATGCTACACGGTATTTGAGTAGTTGTTTTTCAGATTTAATTTTTTTGGAAAAAGATACACTTCAATGAATTTTAATACACACATAAATATAATGCACATGTTTTGGTAAAATATTAAAGAGAATGTTATGTTGAGTAAATAGACATCTAATATGTCATGCTATAAAATTGTATACATCTGTGGAATGGCGCAAAACTTCAGTACCTAAAAATCTTCATTGGTGACGCTTTAAAAACCTTTACAGTTTACCCGTTTAAAGTCACACAGGAGGTCTGGAGCCAGCGATATCTCCCCGAGCGACAAGCAGGCTTTGGAGAGCTGGCTTCCAGAGGTCCCATATAGCTGAGCAGTCCCGGTTGGTGGCTTTGACTTTCTCCGCAATGAGGAAAGATCCCACCGCTGCCAACCAATTGTGGCGGAACTGTTCCACCTGGGCTTCCTCGTGCGGAGTGATGCGTCTCAGCCAATGGTCCCCTTTTCTGGCAAGTCTTCCAGTGCTCTGTCAAGGCAGGTATTAGAGCTCAAAGACAATCCTTCCCTGATATCCCAAACCACAAGTCAGAACTTTGTGTAGGGTGAATGAATCAATCTTTATTGAACACAGCTCAGTATATACAGCTTCACCCCCACCCCCACCAGACAGTCTGGCATTGGGTTTTCCCACCCACAACAAAACCCTACAACACAACAATACAGTATGAACTCTATAGAAGTGAAAGACTAAAAGTCCCCATTCCCCTAAACAAACAGTGTAGAATGTCTGTCTACATAACAGCTGCTAAACATATACAGCTTTACCAAGGGGAGAACGGGAAGACCACTTACCAAGGGGAGAACGGGAAGACCACTTACCAAGGGGAGAACGGGAAGACCACTTACCAAGGGGAGAACGGGAAGACTACTTACCAAGGGGAGAACGGGAAGACCACTTACCAAGGGGAGAACGAGAAGACCACTTACCAAGGGGAGAACGGGAAGACCACTTACCAAGGGGAGAACGGGAAGACCACTTACCAAGGGGAGAACGGGAAGACCACTTACTAAGGGGAGAATGGGAAGACCACTTACCAAGGGGAGAGCGGGAAGACCACTTACCAAGGGGAGAATGGGAAGACCACTTACCAAGGGGAGAACGGGAAGACCACTTACCAAGGGGAGAGCAGGAAGACCACTTACCAAGGGGATACAACTGGAACAGAAAGGGAAAAATGTGATCACAAAGGGACGGTTCATCACAAGCTTTAAACAAAATAAATATTAATAATAAAAATTGAAATTGCTCATGTGCAAATACAAACATGTATGTAAGTCTCGCACACAGGGCCACTGATAAGGAGGTACCCCTGGCCCTCCTAAGGGGGTACCCCGGCCCTCCTTTAGAGGGGGGCCCGGACAGCTGAAAATCCCAGCTGCAGCTGCTAAATTCCATTGTTAGCCTCCTGTCATCCTATCGCACAGCGGCTCAGTGTTGTGATTAGAGATGAGCGAATCGAAGTATCCGAAGTGGAATTCGAGTCGAATATCTGAAAAATTTCGATTCGTGCCGAATCCGAAAAATAGCCTAATTCGGACGCGCGAATCGAAATTTTTCAGAAAATGGCGGCTGACATGTGCGGCGACGGAGCGGGGATGTCTGGGAAGGCGCGCAGACAAGGCGCGCTGACCCATAATGCATTCCTCAACGACATGTGATCGCATCAGCCAATCAGCAGCCAGCCAGCCAGCACTGTGTAATGGTTGAGCTATAAATAGCGGCCATTTTGGAATTCTTCATTTGCCTGCAGTCATTGAACAGAGGCAGACCGCTCTGTACTAGGGACAGGGACAGAGTTAGGGCCACAGAAACGAGAATTGGGGACAGAGAAAAGTTACTTAGGGACAGAGAACCATTACTCAGGGACACAGACTTGTTAATGAGGGCCACAGAATCGTTATTTAGGGACAAAGAAACGCTAGTTAGGGCCACAGAATTCATACTCAGGGACAGACAGAATTGTTACTCAGTGCCAGAGAATTGTTACTTAGGGCCACAGAAATGTTATTAGGGCCACAGAATTTTTACTCAGGGACAGACAGAATTGTTACTGAGTGCCAGAGAATTGTTACTCAGGGACAGACAGAATTGTTATTGAGTGCCAGAGAATTGTTACTCAGGGACAGACAGAATTGTTACTGAGTGCCAGAGAATTGTTACTCAGGGACAGACAGAATTGTTACTGAGTGCCAGAGAATTGTTACTCAGGGACAGACAGAATTGTTACTGAGTGCCAGAGAATTGTTACTCGCACAGACAAAGAATTGTTACTCGCACAGCCACAGAATTGTTACTCGCACAGACACAGAATTGTTACTCGCACAGACACAGAATTGTTACTCGCACAGACACAGAATTGTTACTGAAGGCCACAGAACTGTTACTTAGGGCCACAGAATTGTTACTCGCACAGACACAGAATTGTTACTCGCACAGACACAGAACTGTTACTGAGGGCCACAGAACTGTTACTTAGGGCCACAGAATTGTTACTCGCACAGACACAGAATTGTTACTCAGGGCCACAGAACTGTTACTTAGGGACAAAGAAACGCTAGTTAGGGCCACAGAATTCATACTCAGGGACAGACAGAATTGTTACTCAGGGACAGACAGAATTGTTACTGAGTGCCAGAGAATTGTTACTCAGGGACAGACAGAATTGTTACTGAGTGCCAGAGAATTGTTACTCGCACAGACACAGAATTGTTACTCGCACAGACACAGAATTGTTACTCGCACAGACAAAGAATTGTTACTCGCACAGACACAGAATTGTTACTCGCACAGACACAGAATTGTTACTCGCACAGACACAGAATTGTTACTGAAGGCCACAGAACTGTTACTTAGGGCCACAGAATTGTTACTCGCACAGACACAGAATTGTTACTCGCACAGACACAGAACTGTTACTGAGGGCCACAGAAATGTTACTTAGGGCCACAGAATTGTTACTCGCACAGACACAGAATTGTTACTCAGGGCCACAGAACTGTTACTTAGGGACAAAGAAACGCTAGTTAGGGCCACAGAATTCATACTCAGGGACAGACAGAATTGATACTCAGGGACAGACAGAATTGTTACTGAGTGCCAGAGAATTGTTACTCAGGGACAGACAGAATTGTTACTGAGTGCCAGAGAATTGTTACTTAGGGACAGACAGAATTGTTACTGAGTGCCAGAGAATTGTTACTCGCACAGACACAGAATTGTTACTCGCACAGACACAGAATTGTTACTTGCACAGACAAAGAATTGTTACTCGCACAGACACAGAATTGTTACTCGCACAGACACAGAATTGTTACTGAAGGCCACAGAACTGTTACTTAGGGCCACAGAATTGTTACTCGCACAGACACAGAATTGTTACTCGCACAGACACAGAACTGTTACTGAGGGCCACAGAACTGTTACTTAGGGCCACAGAATTGTTACTCGCACAGACACAGAATTGTTACTCAGGGCCACAGAACTGTTACTTAGGGACAAAGAAACGCTAGTTAGGGCCACAGAATTCATACTCAGGGACAGACAGAATTGTTACTCAGGGACAGACAGAATTGTTACTGAGTGCCAGAGAATTGTTACTCAGGGACAGACAGAATTGTTACTGAGTGCCAGAGAATTGTTACTCAGGGACAGACAGAATTGTTACTGAGTGCCAGAGAATTGTTACTCACACAGACACAGAATTGTTACACGCACAGACACAGAATTGTTACTCGCACAGACAAAGAATTGTTACTCGCACAGACACAGAATTGTTACTCGCACAGACACAGAACTGTTACTCGCACAGACACAGAATTGTTACTCGCACAGACACAGAATTGTTACTGAAGGCCACAGAACTGTTACTTAGGGCCACAGAATTGTTACTCGCACAGACACATAATTGTTACTCGCACAGACACAGAACTGTTACTGAGGGCCACAGAACTGTTACTTAGGGCCACAGAATTGTTACTCGCACAGACACAGAATTGTTACTCAGGGCCACAGAACTGTTACTGAGGGCCACAGAACTGTTACTTAGGGCCACAGAATTGTTACTCGCACAGACACAGAATTGTTACTCGCACAGACACAGAACTGTTACTGAGGGCCACAGAACTGTTACTTAGGGCCACAGAATTGTTACTCGCACAGACACAGAATTGTTACTCAGGGCCACAGAACTGTTACTTAGGGACAAAGAAACGCTAGTTAGGGCCACAGAATTCATACTCAGGGACAGACAGAATTGTTACTCAGGGACAGACAGAATTGTTACTGAGTGCCAGAGAATTGTTACTCAGGGACAGACAGAATTGTTACTGAGTGCCAGAGAATTGTTACTCAGGGACAGACAGAATTGTTACTGAGTGCCAGAGAATTGTTACTCAGGGACAGACAGAATTGTTACTGAGTGCCAGAGAATTGTTACTCGCACAGACAAAGAATTGTTACTCGCACAGACACAGAATTGTTACTCGCACAGACACAGAATTGTTACTCGCACAGACACAGAACTGTTACTGAGGGCCACAGAACTGTTACTTAGGGCCACAGAATTGTTACTCGCACAGACACAGAATTGTTACTCAGGGCCACAGAACTGTTACTTAGGGACAAAGAAACGCTAGTTAGGGCCACAGAATTCATACTCAGGGACAGACAGAATTGTTACTCAGGGACAGACAGAATTGTTACTGAGTGCCAGAGAATTGTTACTCAGGGACAGACAGAATTGTTACTGAGTGCCAGAGAATTGTTACTCAGGGACAGACAGAATTGTTACTGAGTGCCAGAGAATTGTTACTCAGGGACAGACAGAATTGTTACTGAGTGCCAGAGAATTGTTACTCGCACAGACAAAGAATTGTTACTCGCACAGACACAGAATTGTTACTCGCACAGACACAGAATTGTTACTCGCACAGACACAGAATTGTTACTGAAGGCCACAGAACTGTTACTTAGGGCCACAGAATTGTTACTCGCACAGACACAGAATTGTTACTCGCACAGACACAGAACTGTTACTGAGGGCCACAGAACTGTTACTTAGGGCCACAGAATTGTTACTCGCACAGACACAGAATTGTTACTCAGGGACACAGAATTGTTACTCAGGGACACATAATCGTTGAATTAAAGAGTATGTCAGACAACACGCAGAGGAGTGGCAGAGGAGGCAATGTTTTAGGAGCGAGCAGACGTGACAGCAGAGGAAGGGGTCGAGGCAGCACTATTCGCAGCCAGAGGCCAGTGCTCCCGGTGTCATCCAGCGGTCGTGTCTCCACCGACAACCCTGCCGTCATCGATTGGTTGGCTCGGTCGTCTTCCTCTTCCCAGGTCACCTCTGACACCTACAGCCAACGGTCGGTGGGTACGTCAGACACAACCGTTATTTGGCATGGCCCGGGAGCAAGCCCACTGAAATCACATGTCCTCTACCATCCCCTGTCCTTTGCTGTTCCCCCACCAAGCGAAGTATCGCATGCTGTGGGCTCAGCCCCACTGTACAGTGAGGAAGAGCTAACAGAGGGCGGTCAGGAACGGGGGGAGACATCGGCCTTTTCAGCAGCCAGGCGAACAAGTACTGGCGAGGAGAGTGGCTCGGTAGCCGGTCTAGAGACAGGTCTGTCTCCTGACCCACACGCAGCCGAGGGGGCTAGTAGTGAGGCGGAGACCGTACTTGATGATGAGGAGGTTGATCGCACTTGGCTGCCTCGTCGTCATCAGGCAATTTCTTCCGCATCATCAGGAGAAGAGGGTGCCAGCTTGGCAGCGAGCGAAACAGTCGGTGGGTTGCCCAGGAGGCAGCAGGGTCGCATCAGTGTCAGTGGAGCCAAACGGCCACGGAGTAGAGCACCAGCTCCACTGCAGCCTACCACCACGGGCAGTAGTGGTGCCGGTGCGCACGTAGGAAGTAGCAGTCAGCCAGTGAGGAGTAGCGGGGGCAAAGTTTCCTACTCGGTGGTGTGGCAATTTTTCGTCAAGCCGTCCGAGGAAGTAAACGTAGCCGTATGTCGACTATGTGGCCAGAAATGCAAGCGTGGCCAGGGGGCCCATGTTGGGACTACAGCGTTGCGTCAGCATATGCAGCGTCACCATTTGGTGGCCTGGGAAAACCGTGATAAAGATACGGCGGTTCTGCCTGCCCCAGCCCCCGCTCCATCACCCGCTCCGTTACTTGCTCCGCCACCCGACGTCGTCAATCGCCCTCTATCAGCCAGTCAAGGCTCCAACACCTCTGCTGAGGGGAGTTGTCGCTCGTTGGCATCTTCCGCTCGTTCAGATGCTCCTTCTCCTGCTACTCCTCTTCTCGGATTCCGTCAACAGTCTTTCTTGGAATCCGTTTCCAAGAGACAACAGTTTGCGAGCACGCACCCGACGGTGCAAAAGCTGAACGTCCTCCTGTCCAAGTTGCTGGTGCTGCAGTCCCTCCCTTTCCAACTGGTGGACTCAGCACCTTTCCGAGAAATGATGGCTTGTGCCGCACCGCGGTGGAGAGTGCCAAGCCGTCATTTCTTCGCCATAAAGGCAGTGCCAGCCCTGCATTCACATGTAGAAGAGATGGTGGGCCAGTCTTTGAGCATGTCGGTCTCTGCCAAAGTGCACGGCAGCGCCGACGTGTGGAGCTGTAACTACGGTCAGGGACAGTACATGTCATTTACGGCCCACTGGGTGAACGTGGTGCCGGCACAGCCGCACCAGCAACTTGGACAGCTCACGACGCTTTTGCCTCCACGTTTGCACGTCCTTGGTCCAGCAAACAGGTCCGCCTCTACCACCTCTTTTTCCGCCGTGTCCTCAGCCGCCACCCCCGTGCCAAGTCCCATTACCCGACCGGCATATCACATGTGCAGAGCGCAACGGTGTCACGCTGTGCTGCACCTGGTATGCCTTGGCGAACGTAGTCACACAGTTGAGGAACTTCTGAGTGTAATGAACAGAGAAATCGACAGATGGCTGTCTCCGCGCAAACTGAAAATCAGAACCATGTTGACCGACAACGGAAAGAACATGGTGTCTGCTCTGCGTCAAGGAAGGTTGTGCCATGCGCCATGCATGGCTCACGTGTTCAATCTGGTTGTCAAGCGGTTCCTAAAATCCACCATCCCACTGCAAGACATCCTTAAAATGTCACGTAAACTGTGCATGCATTTCAGCCATTCCTACACCGCAAAGAACACCCTCATTGAGCTGCAGCGGCAGAACGGAATTCCACAGCATCGCCTGATCTGCGACGTTGCAACAAGGTGGAATTCAACCCTACACATGTTAGACCGCCTTTACGAGCAGCGAAAGGCCATCACCGATTTCCTGATGTTACAAGCGGATAAAGGTACTCCCCTGTGTAACTTCGATGTCAGCCATTGGCAGCTGATGCGTGACACCTGCCGCTTGCTCAGGCCCTTTGAGGAGGCCACGCTATTCGTGAGTCGGCAGGACTATGGGATGAACGACGTCATTCCTCTGTTCCACGTCCTGGAACAAATGCTGTTAACAATGGCTGGTCAGGGTGCGGTAGACGTGGCGCACAGATCTCAACGCCACATGACCCCTGTGGGGCCAGGACAGGAAGAAGAGGAGGAGGTAGAGGAGGACATTTGTGCTCAGGAATTATTGAGTGAAATGGGTGGTTTTTCCACTCAGCGGACAGGAGTGGAGGAGCAGGAGCATCTGGTAGAGGAGGAGGAGGAGGAGACAGAGGACCCAGACGCACCGTGGCAGTATGCTGTGGAGATGGAGGCAGGGAGTCCCTCGCATTCCTTGGCGCAAATGGCCCATAGCATGCTCGGTTGCTTGCGTAGCGACAGCCGAATAATAACCATCAGACAGAGGGATGACTTTTGGCTGTCCACCTTGTTGGACCCTCGCTATCATTCCAAAATGGTGGCCTTTTTCACACCTGCTGAGAGGGAGGCCAAAATTACGTACTATAAAAACCACCTATGTAGTCAGTTGGTCTCTGCCTTTGTGCGCCAACGTCCATCCTCAGACACTGTGGGCCCTGTGCGCTCGCGTTCCGCTGCCATGGCAGCAGGGGAGGGGTGGGGTGGTAGGAGCAGTGGAAGCTCCACCAGCAGCGGCTGCCTCAGTCTGCAGTCGATGATGAGTAGCTTTCTTCACCAGCGCAGTGAGGAAACTACTAACCAGCCGCAGCAGCAGCAGCAGCAGCATCAGGTGGACCTGGAGCAGGAGCTCAAACAACAGGCTTGGGCCTACTTGGACAGCACCCTGCCAACCGAGGTAGACAATCCCCTTGACTACTGGGCAACGAAACTTGACCTTTGGCCCCAACTAGCTGAATTTGCCCTTGAAAGGCTGTCATGCCCGGCCAGTAGCGTGGCATCGGAGAGCGTGTTTAGTGCGGCAGGAGGTATTGTAACTCCGCGGAGGACACGACTGTCCACCCAAAGTGTGGAGAGACTCACGTTTGTGAAAATGAATCAGGCGTGGATTAGTCTGGATTTCAAACCACCAGTTCCTGACACAACTGACTAAATCCGCCATGAATCATGCCCCTGCCATGTGCCACATTCAGGTCTCCTCACACACTGCTGGTGTGTTGAATTTTTTGACATAGGGTGCTGGCAGATTACGGGCCTCCCATAGCTGCTGCCAGGCCCCTAATCTGCCATGGGCCCCTATATACCGCCTCCTCATGCTGCTGCCAAGTCCAGAGTCTCTCATGGGTCCCTGTACGGCCTCCCACTGCTGCTGTCTCCTTCGCCACACTCTGCCATGTGCCACATTCAGGTCTCCTCACACACTGCTGGTGTGTTGAATTTTTTGACATAGGGTGCTGGCAGATTACGGGCCTCCTATAGCTGCTGCCAGGCCCCTAATCTGCCATGGGCCCCTATATACCGCCTCCTCATGCTGCTGCCAAGTCCACAGTCTCTCATGGGTCCCTGTACGGCCTCCCACTGCTGCTGTCTCCTTCGCCACACTCTGCCATGTGCCACATTCAGGTCTCCTCACACACTGCTGGTGTGTTGAATTTTTTAACATAGGGTGCTGGCAGATTACGGGCCTCCCATAGCTGCTGGCAGGCCCCTAATCTGCCATGGGCCCCTATATACCGCCTCCTCATGCTGCTGCAAAGTCCAGAGTCTCTCATGGGTCCCTGTACGGCCTCCCACTGCTGCTGTCTCCTTCGCCACACTCTGCCATGTGCCACATTCAGGTCTCCTCACACACTGCTGGTGTGTTGAATTTTTTGACATAGGGTGCTGGCAGATTACGGGCCTCCTATAGCTGCTGCCAGGCCCCTAATCTGCCATGGGCCCCTATATACCGCCTCCTCATGCTGCTGCCAAGTCCAGAGTCTCTCATGGGTCCCTGTACGGCCTCCCACTGCTGCTGTCTCCTTCGCCACACTCTGCCATGTGCCACATTCAGGTCTCCTCACACACTGCTGGTGTGTTGAATTTTTTGACATAGGGTGCTGGCAGATTACGGGCCTCCTATAGCTGCTGCCAGGCCCCTAATCTGCCATGGGCCCCTATATACCGCCTCCTCATGCTGCTGCCAAGTCCAGAGTCTCTCATGGGTCCCTGTACGGCCTCCCACTGCTGCTGTCTCCTTCGCCACACTCTGCCATGTGCCACATTCAGGTCTCCTCACACACTGCTGGTGTGTTGAATTTTTTGACATAGGGTGCTGGCAGATTACGGGCCTCCTATAGCTGCTGCCAGGCCCCTAATCTGCCATGGGCCCCTATATACCGCCTCCTCATGCTGCTGCCAAGTCCAGAGTCTCTCATGGGTGCCTGTACGGCCTCCCACTGCTGCTGTCTCCTTCGCCACACTCTGCCATGTGCCACATTCAGGTCTCCTCACACACTGCTGGTGTGTTGAATTTTTTAACATAGGGTGCTGGCAGATTACGGGCCTCCTATAGCTGCTGCCAGGCCCCTAATCTGCCATGGGCCCCTATATACCGCCTCCTCATGCTGCTGCCAAGTCCACAGTCTCTCATGGGTCCCTGTACGGCCTCCCACTGCTGCTGTCTCCTTCGCCACACTCTGCCATGTGCCACATTCAGGTCTCCTCACACACTGCTGGTGTGTTGAATTTTTTGACATAGGGTGCTGGCAGATTACGGGCCTCCTATAGCTGCTGCCAGGCCCCTAATCTGCCATGGGCCCCTATATACCGCCTCCTCATGCTGCTGCCAAGTCCAGAGTCTCTCATGGGTCCCTGTACGGCCTCCCACTGCTGCTGTCTCCTTCGCCACACTCTGCCATGTGCCACATTCAGGTCTCCTCACACACTGCTGGTGTGTTGAATTTTTTGACATAGGGTGCTGGCAGATTACGGGCCTCCTATAGCTGCTGCCAGGCCCCTAATCTGCCATGGGCCCCTATATACCGCCTCCTCATGCTGCTGCCAAGTCCAGAGTCTCTCATGGGTCCCTGTACGGCCTCCCACTGCTGCTGTCTCCTTCGCCACACTCTGCCATGTGCCACATTCAGGTCTCCTCACACACTGCTGGTGTGTTGAATTTTTTGACATAGGGTGCTGGCAGATTACGGGCCTCCTATAGCTGCTGCCAGGCCCCTAATCTGCCATGGGCCCCTATATACCGCCTCCTCATGCTGCTGCCAAGTCCACAGTCTCTCATGGGTCCCTGTACGGCCTCCCACTGCTGCTGTCTCCTTCGCCACACTCTGCCATGTGCCACATTCAGGTCTCCTCACCCACTGCTGGTGTGTTGAATTTTTTGACATAGGGTGCTGGCAGATTACGGGCCTCCTATAGCTGCTGCCAGGCCCCTAATCTGCCATGGGCCCGTATATACCGCCTCCTCATGCTGCTGCCAAGTCCAGAGTCTCTCATGGGTCCCTGTACGGCCTCCCATTGATGCTGTCTCCTTCGCCACACTCTGCCATGTGCCACATTCAGGTCTCCTCACACACTGCTGGTGTGTTGAATTTTTTGACATAGGGTGCTGGCAGATTACGGGCCTCCTATAGCTGCTGCCAGGCCCCTAATCTGCCATGGGCCCCTATATACCGCCTCCTCATGCTGCTGCCAAGTCCACAGTCTCTCATGGGTCCCTGTACGGCCTCCCACTGCTGCTGTCTCCTTCGCCACACTCTGCCATGTGCCACATTCAGGTCTCCTCACACACTGCTGGTGTGTTGAATTTTTTGACATAGGGTGCTGGCAGATTACGGGCCTCCCATAGCTGCTGCCAGGCCCCTAATCTGCCATGGGCCCCTATATACCGCCTCCTCATGCTGCTGCCAAGTCCAGAGTCTCTCATGGGTCCCTGTACGGCCTCCCATTGCTGCTGTCTCCATCGCCACACTCTGCCATGTGCCACATTCAGGTCTCTTCACACTGCTGTTGTGTTGAATTTTTTGACATAGGGTGCTGGCAGATTACGGGCCTCCCATAGCTGCTGCCAGGCCCCTAATCTGCCATGGGCCCCTATATACCGCCTCCTCATGCTGCTGCCAAGTCCAGAGTCTCTCATGGGTCCCTGTACGGCCTCCCATTGCTGCTGTCTCCATCGCCACACTCTGCCATGTGCCACATTCAGGTCTCTTCACACTGCTGTTGTGTTGAATTTTTTGACATAGGGTGCTGGCAGATTACGGGCCTCCCATAGCTGCTGCCAGGCCCCTAATCTGCCATGGGCCCCTATATACCGCCTCCTCATGCTGCTGCCAAGTCCACAGTCTCTCATGGGTCCCTGTACGGCCTCCCATTGCTGCTGCCAGGAGGCAGCAGGGTCGCAGCAGTGTCAGTGGAGGCAAACGGCCACGGAGTAGAGCACCAGCTCCACTGCAGCCTACCACCACGGCCAGTAGTGGTGCCGGTGTGCACGGAGGAAGTAGCAGTCAGCCAGTGAGGAGTAGCGGAGGCAAAGTTTCCTACTCTGCGGTGTGGCAATTTTTCGTCAAGCCGCCCGAGGAAGTAAACGTAGCCTAATGTCGACTATGTGGCCAGAAAGTCAAGCCTGGCCAGGGGGCCCATGTTGGGACTACAGCGTTGCGTCAGCATATGCAGCGTCGCCATTCGGTGGCCTGGGAAAAACGTGATAAAGATACGGCGGTTCTGCCTGCCCCAGCCCAGGGTTCCATTTTGTCATAGGGTGCTGACAGATTACAGGCCTTCCATTGGTGCCGCCAGGCCCCATATCGGCCATGGGCCCCCGTACCTCCTGGTCACGCTGCTGCTGAGCCCACAGTGTGACCTGGGTCCCTGTACGGCCTCCCATTGCTTACACTCTGCCATGTGCCACTTTGAAATCTCCTCACACTCCTGCGGTTTTCCATTTTGTCATAGGTTGCTGGCAGATTACAGGCCTTCCATTGGTGCCGCCAGGCCCCATATCGGCCATGGGCCCCCGTACCTCCTGGTCACGCTGCTGCTGAGCCCACAGTGTGACCTGGGTCCCTGTACGGCCTCCCATTGCTTCCACTCTGCCATGTGCCACTTTGAAATCTCCTCACACTCCTGCGGTTGTCCATTTTGTCATAGGTTGCTGGCAGATTCCAGGCCTTCCATAGGTGCCGCCAGGCCCCATATCGGCCATGGGCCCCCGTACCTCCTGGTCACGCTGCTGCTGAGCCCACAGTGTGACCTGGGTCCCTGTACGGCCTCCCATTGCTTCCACTCTGCCATGTGCCACTTTGAAATCTCCTCACACTCCTGCGGTTGTCCATTTTGACATAGGTTGCTGGCAGATTCCAGGCCTTCCATAGGTGCCGCCAGGCCCCATATCGGCCATGGGCCCCCGTACCTCCTGGTCACGCTGCTGCTGGGCCCACAGTGTGACCTGGGTCCCTGTACGGCCTCCCATTGCTTCCACTCTGCCATGTGCCACTTTGAAATCTCCTCACACTCCTGCGGTTGTCCATTTTGTCATAGGTTGCTGGCAGATTACAGGCCTTCCATTGGTGCCGCCAGGCCCCATATCGGCCATGGGCCCCCGTACCTCCTGGTCACGCTGCTGCTGAGCCCACAGTGTGACCTGGGTCCCTGTACGGCCTCCCATTGCTTACACTCTGCCATGTGCCACTTTGAAATCTCCTCACATTCCTGCGGTTGTCCATTTTGTCATAGGTTGCTGGCAGATTACAGGCCTTCCATTGGTGCCGCCAGGCCCCATATCGGCCATGGGCCCCCGTACCGTCTGGTCACGCTGCTGCTGAGCCCACAGTGTGACCTGGGTCCCTGTACGGCCTCCCATTGCTTACACTCTGCCATGTGCCACTTTGAAATCTCCTCACACTCCTGCGGTTGTCCATTTTGTCATAGGTTTCTGGCAGATTCCAGGCCTTCCATAGGTGCCGCCAGGCCCCATATCGGCCATGGGCCCCCGTACCTCCTGGTCACGCTGCTGCTGAGCCCACAGTGTGACCTGGGTCCCTGTACGGCCTCCCATTGCTTCCACTCTGCCATGTGCCACTTTGAAATCTTCTCACACTCCTGCGGTTGTCCATTTTGACATAGGTTGCTGGCAGATTCCAGGCCTTCCATAGGTTCCGCCAGGCCCCATATCGGCCATGGGCCCCCGGACCTCCTGGTCACGCTGCTGCTGAGCCCACAGTGTGACCTGGGTCCCTGTACGGCCTCCCATTGCTTCCACTCTGCCATGTGCCACTTTGAAATCTCCTCACACTCCTGCGGTTTTCCATTTTGTCATAGGTTGCTGGCAGTTTACAGGCCTTCCATTGGTGCCGCCAGGACCCATATCGGCCATGGGCCCCCGTACCTCCTGGTCACGCTGCTGCTGGGCCCACAGTGTGACCTGGGTCCCTGTACGGCCTCCCATTGCTTCCACTCTGCCATGTGCCACTTTGAGGTCTCCTCACACTGCTGGTGTGTTCAATTTTTTGACATAGGGTGCTGGCAGATTACGGGCCTCCCATTGCTGCTGCCAGGCACGTAATCTGCCATGGGCCCCCGTACCGACTCCTCATGCTGTGACGTTGCAACAAGGTGTAATTCAACCCTACATATGTTAGACCGCCTTTACGAACAGCTAAAGGCCATCACAGATTTCCTGATGTTAAAAGCGGATAAAGGTACTCCCTGTGTAACTTAGATGTCAGCCATTGTCAGCTCATGCGTGACACCTGCGCTTGCTCAGGCCCTTTGAGGAGGCCACGCTATTCGTGAGTCGGCAGGACTATGGGATGAACGAGGTCAAATCGGCCATGGGCCCCCGTACCGCCTGTTCACGCTGATGCTGGTCCCACAGTGTGACCTGGGTCCCTGTACCGCCTCCCATTGCTCCCACTCTGCCATGTGCCACTTTCAGGTCTCCTCACACTCCTGCTGGTTTCCATTTTGTCATAGGTTGCTGTATGGCCTCCCATTGCTGCTGGCTCCACCGCCACACTGTGGCTCCAAACACTGGTTTTGGCCCCGTGACTGGCCAAATGAGTGAAGTGTGCGGTGATTCTAAGATCGACGGCACTCATCTGCATGTCATACTGAGTGACAGTATTATTTCTCTTCCCCAGCAGACTCCAAGGGCATTTAAATTAAAGGTACAGTGTTCTGCACTAATATTAAGTCTCTCTGAAGCCTAGAAACACCCTTTTTTAAGTTAAATTCACAGCGAATTTATTCGACTCGAATCGAATATTGTCCACGAATTCGCCGAATCAGTCGAATCGAATTTTTCATTTCTTCGCTCATCTCTAGTTGTGATGTTGGAGGAGCTCCGCTCCACAGGTTTGACACTTTCAAGTTTCCTTCTGTTTACATTTGATTGCAACTTTGTCTCTCTCCCCCAGACTGCTGATCCCTTTTTGTTCACTGCTATCAACCTCTCTCCTACAACTTCACCCCTCCCCCACACTGTCATCACCTGTTCCATCTGCCAATCTATATATCACCGCCCAACTCTTTTTATTGGACTATTTATTTTTATATCTAGTAAATGTGTCTCATTTCCTATCACCTCCAGCTCAGATCTCACATTATTATACGATTCCTGATTGTATCTCACCACTAGTCTGTTTGAATTCACAATTCCTGGTCAGTCCCGTTCCCTGACCTATTATTATACAGGATTTATATAGCACCAACGGTTTGCTCAGCGCTTTACAATATAAGGGGGAGACAATACAGTTCAATACACGAGGGATTTGAGGGCCTGATCCTTGGAGCTTACAATCTAGGAGGGCGGGGTGAGTGGTACAGTAGGTAGTCACTGTGGGGAGTGGAGTGGTTGGAAGAGTAGAGTATTCCAGAATTAGCAGAGGGCGGGATAGGCTTCCCTGAAGAGATAGGTTTTCAGTGATCACCTAAAGGCAAGTAGAGTAGGTGATAGTCTGATAGATTTGGGTAGGGAGTTCCAGAGGATGGGTGACGCCCTAGATAAGTCTTGGAGACAAGCATAGGAGGAGGAGGAGATGAGGGAGCTAGAGAGTAAGAGGTCTTGCGAGGAGCGGAGTGTACGGTTTGGGTGATATTTATTTATTTTATTTATTTCAGGTACTTATATACTTTACATATATATATATTGTACATTCACATCAGTCCCTAACCCTCAAGGGGCGTACAATCTAAGGTCCCTAACTCACATTCATATACAAGGGCCAATTTTAGACAGGATCCATTTAACCTACCAGCATGTCTTTGGAGTGTGGGAAGAAACCAGAGTACCCAGAGGAAACCCATGCAGGCACAGGGAGAACATGCAAACTCCAGGCAGGTGGTGCCGTGGCTGGGATTCAAACCAACGACACTAGTACTGCCAGGTGGAAGTGCTAACCATTTAGCCACTGTGCTGCCCACGATAAGATCGGTTATGTAAATTGGGGCAGTGTTGTGGATGGCTTTATATGTCATAGTTAGTGTTTTGAATTTTATCTGTTGGGCAACTGGGAGCCAGTGGAGGGATTGGCAGAGAGGGGTGAAGGCCAATGGAGGGATTGGCAGAGAGGGGTGAAGGCCAGTGGAGGGATTGGCAGAGAGGGGTGAAGGCCAGTGGAGGGATTGGCAGTGAGGGGTGAAGGCCAGTGGAGGGATTGGCAGAGAGGGGTGAAGGCCAGTGGAGGGATTGGCAGAGAGGGGTGGAGGCCAGTGGAGGGATTGGCAGAGTAGGGTGAAGGCCAGTGGAGGGATTGGCAGAGTAGGGTGAAGGCCAGTGGAGGGATTGGCAGAGAGGGATGAAGGCCAGTGGAGGGATTGGCAGAGAGGGGTGGAGACCAGTGGAGGGATTGGCAGAGAGAGGTGGAGGCCAGTGAAGGGATTGGCAGAGAGGGATGGAGGCCAGTGGAGGGATTGGCAGAGAGGGATGGCAGATACAGAACGGTTAGTGAGACCTATAATAACTAGAGATGAGCGAATCGAATCAGGCGAAGTGGAATTCGTTTCGAATTTCCGGAAAAATTTGATTCGCATCGAATCCAAATTTTTGCCAACTTCGGATGGTCGAATCAAATTTTTCCTGATCGGCCGTTTTCATCCCTTCTACAGCCGGCAAAAATGTCCCTGCAGAGAGCTCCGCTATTTCTGACAGCTGTCTGACAGTTCTTTCACATTTACAGCGGTTGAAACATTGTATGTATTTGTTTCCATTTAGGATACAGATGTTTTTATTAGGAAACAAATAGATACAATGTTTCAATCGCTGTAAATGTGAAAGAACAGTCAGAGAACTGTCAGAAATAGAGGAACTCTGCACATACACTTTTTGCTTTACTGGAATTATTCTTATTTTCATTCTTCTTCTTCTTAGTTTCATTCTTCTTTTCATTCTTTTCATTCTTCTTTTCATTCTTTTCATTCTTCTTTTCATTCTTCTTCTTATTTTCATTCTTCTTTTCATTCTTTTCATTCTTCTTTTCATTCTTTTCATTCTTCTTTTCATTCTTCTTCTTATTTTCATTCTTCTTTTCATTCTTTTCATTCTTCTTTTCATTCTTCTTATTTTCATTCTTCTTTTCATTCTTCTTGTCATTCTTTTCATTCTTCTTTTCATTCTTCTTTTCATTCTTCTTCTTATTTTCATTCTTCTTTTCATTCTTTTCATTCTTCTTTTCATTCTTCTTCTTATTTTCATTCTTCTTTTCATTCTTTTCATTCTTCTTTTCATTCTTCTTCTTATTTTCATTCTTCTTTTCATTCTTTTCATTCTTCTTTTCATTCTTCTTCTTATTTTCATTCTTCTTTTCATTCTTTTCATTCTTCTTTTCATTCTTCTTTTCATTCTTCTTCTTATTTTCATTCTTCTTTTCATTCTTTTCATTCTTCTTTTCATTCTTCTTCTTATTTTCATTCTTCTTTTCATTCTTTTCATTCTTCTTTTCATTCTTCTTCTTATTTTCATTCTTCTTTTCATTCTTTTCATTCTTCTTTTCATTCTTCTTCTTATTTTCATTCTTCTTTTCATTCTTTTCATTCTTCTTTTCATTCTTCTTTTCATTCTTCTTCTTATTTTCATTCTTCTTTTCATTCTTTTCATTCTTCTTTTCATTCTTCTTCTTCTTTTCATTCTTCTTTTCATTCTTTTCATTCTTCTTTTCATTCTTCTTCTTCTTTTCATTCTTCTTTTCATTCTTTTCATTCTTCTTTTCATTCTTCTTCTTATTTTCATTCTTCTTTTCATTCTTTTCATTCTTCTTTTCATTCTTCTTCTTATTTTCATTCTTCTTTTCATTCCTTTCATTCTTCTTTTCATTCTTCTTCTCATTTTCATTCTTCTTTTCATTCTTTTCATTCTTCTTTTCATTCTTCTTCTTATTTTCATTCTTCTTTTCATTCTTTTCATTCTTCTTTTCATTCTTCTTCTTATTTTCATTCTTCTTTTCATTCTTTTCATTCTTCTTCTTATTTTCATTCTTCTTTTCATTCTTTTCATTCTTCTTCTTCTTCTTTTCATTCTTTTCATTCTTCTTCTTCTCCTTCTTCTTCTTCTTCTCATTCTTTTCATTCTTTTCATTCTTCTTCTTCTTCTTCTTTTCATTCTTTTCATTCTTCTTCTTCTTCTTCTTTTCATTCTTTTCATTCTTCTTCTTCTTCTTCTCCTTCTTCTTCTTTGGCCCCGTGACTGCCCAAATGAGTGAAGTGTGCGGTGATTCTAAGATCGACGGCACTCATCTGCATGTCATACTGACTGACAGTATTATTTCTCTTCCCCAGCAGACTCCAAGGACATTTAAATTAAAGGTACAGTGTTCTGCACTAATATAAAGGCTCTCTGAAGCCTAGAAACCCTATTTATAAGTAAAATTTGCAGCGAATAAATTCGAATTGAATCAAATTTTTTCGGAAAATTCGGCGAATCAGGCGAATCGAATTTTTGAAAAATTCGCTCATCTCTAATAATAACCTTTAGGGCCAGTTCACACTACATGTGTTTCAGGTGTGTTTCTTCTGCATCCAAAATGCACAGAAAGTAGGTGATATGGTAGTCAATGTCATAGTTCACATCAGTGCTGGCAGTTCCAGTGTGTTCCGGTCATAGAAAAATAAGTAGAACATGCTGCGTTTTTTCTGCACAAAACTGTACTGGAACGCGGAAAAAAAGCACCAAAAACACACCTGTACACACTGGAACACACCGAAAACACACTGGAGTGCACATGTCCCTATTTAAATTGAAGAAAAAAAGAGGGGGAGAAAATGAACAGGAATGCATAAAAACGCACCAGTACGCTTTAAAATATGCACCAGAATGTGCCAAAAATGTGCATGCAAATATGCATCTGGGACACATCTGGACTGCGTCTCTATAATGTGAACCAACCCTTAGGGCCAGTTAACATTACATGCGTTTCAGTTGCTTTTTTCTGCATCCAAAACGCACAGAGAAAAGGTTATATGTTTGTCAATGTCATAGTTCACATCAATGCATGCAGTTCCAGTGCATTCCGGTTGCAGAAAAAAAGTAGGACATGCTGCATTTTTTTCTGCATATAACTGTACTGGAAAGCGGTAAAATGCACCAGAACGCACTGGAATGCACCAAAAGTGCACTGGAATGCACATGCCCCTATTTAAATTGAAGAAAAAGAGATGGGAAAAAATGAACTGGAATGCATAAAAATGCGCCGGAATTCGTAAAAAACACAAAAATGCACCAGAAAGCTCCAAAAATGTGCATTCAAAAACGCATCTGGAATGCATCTGGACTGTGTTTCCATAGTGTGAACCAGCCTTCAGGACCAGTTCACACTCCATGTATTTCAGTTGCTTTTTATCTGCATCCAAAATGCACAGAAAGTAGGTTTTATGTTGGTCAATGTCATAGTTCACATCAGTGCATGCAGTTCCGGTGCGTTCCGGTTGCACAAAAAAAGTAGGACATGTTGCATTTTTTTCTGCACAGAACTGTACTGGAACATGGTAAAATGCATCAAAAATGCACTGGAACATCCATGTCCCTAATTAAGTTGAATAAAAAGAGGGGTAAAATGAACTGGAACATGTCAGAAACGCATCAAAAATGCACCAGAATGTACTAAAATCGCATAAAAAACATGCATGCAAAAACGCATCCAGAACACATCTAGACTGTGTTTCTATAGTTTGAACCGGCCCTTAGGACTTGTTCACACCATTTGTGGTGCAGAAACGCATGCAAGAGCAAGCATTTTCCTGCACAGCAAAGAAACACAATGCCCTTTGCAGATGTGCGCAGGCACCGTGAATACTTAATTGCACCTCCACACGTCTAGTAAACACAGATGCATTCACAGCCACCAAAACGCATGGCACCACACTACTACTGTGCGGTTAGGTGCAACACACTTTAATATATTATGCCTGCAGTATATTTGCATGTTCCCACACGTTAGGCAGCCCATTGAAATGAATGGGCTTAGGAACAAAAATTGTCAAAAATGCCCCATTCAAACGTGCCCTCTGGCCTGTACAGCATGAATGAGGGGGTTGTTCATGTGGCTGGAGCCACCTGGTACACTATGGGGACACAGCAGCTGTATGAACACAGGTTCCCATCTGACAGGTTTGCAGGCATGGGGAAGTGTGTCAGGGCAGGGGCCGAGGAACGGACAGGCAGGCCTAGCAATGTAACGCACTGGCTGACGACAACCACCACCCACAGACCGAAGTCCCTCAGGGCGCGGAGTCTAAGTCCCAGGCTGCCCTTCACCAGGGCCCCTGATGGTGGGGATGGACTTGACGCAGCCAGGAACCAGGTCGCGGCCCCTGAGACACCTCAGCTGCGGTAATGGCCACCGCCAATGGCGTGTAGCTGGTGGAAGAGACAAAAGAGTAGTCAGACAGGCCGGGTCAACAACAACAGGACAAAACAGTACAGGACAGCAGACGAGAATCACAGGTCACAAGCCGGGTTCAGCAACAGAGGGTCAGATCAAAGGAGAATACAAAGAATAGTCGAGTCACAAGCCGAATCAGATACCAGGAGAGTCACGAGAGTCAGAACACAGTAATAGCAACACAAAGACACAAGACACAAGTGCAAAGAGCATGTGCGGGCCACAGGCTTATATGTCATCAGCCACACCCCTCTGGGGGATGGACCTCAGAGACCTGAAGGCATAAAAGGATTCCCACCATGCATAGCAGAATCCAAGATGGACGCCAGCACATGGAGTAACATAACCTCAGGGAAAAGGTAGGACCTTGACAGTACCTCCTCCTCAAGGGCCCCTCCCCCACCGCCGATCAACAAAAGGTTTCTGAGGAAAGCGGGTATGAAAAGCGCGGAGGAGGGCAGGAGCATGGACATCCGCGGAAGTAACCCAGGAACGCTCCTCGGGACCATAACCGCGCCAAAGAACCAGGAACTGTAATCGACCACGCACCAATCGAGAGTCCAGGATCCAGCTCACCTCATACTCCTCATGACCGTCAACCCGGACAGGACGGGGCCGAGGCAGAGAGGTAGTGAAGCGATTGCAGATCAGAGGTTTCAACAGGGAAACATGAAAGATATTGGAGATCCGCATCCCAGACGGAAGGGCAAGGGTATAGGCCACCGGATTCACTTTGCGGAGAATGCGGAAAGGACCGACAAAACGGGGAGCTAGTTTGGGTGTGGGCACCCGAATATTGAGGTTGCGAGTAGACAATCACACCCGATCGCCGACCTGGTATGAAGGAGCGGGCAACCGTCTGCGATCAGCGTGGAACTTCTGGCGCTGAGCTGAGTCCCTCAAAGCCCTCTGGATCTGCCCCCATGAAGAACGCAGGGCAGCAAGATGGTTCTCCACAGCCGGAATGTCCTGTGGTGAGAACTAGAGATGAGCGAATCGAAGTAGGCGAAGTGGAATTCGAGTCGAATATCGGAAAAATTTCGATTTTTTCCGAAAATGGCGGCGGACATGTGCGGCGACGGAGCGGGGATGTCTGGGAAGGCGCGCAGACAAGGCGCGCTGACCCATAATGCATTCCTCAATGACATGTGATCGCATCAGCCAATCAGCAGCCAGCCAGCCAGCCAGCCAGCACTGTGTAATGGTCGAGCTATAAATAGCGGCCATTTTGGAATTCTTCATTTGCCTCCAGTCATTGAACAGAGGCAGACCGCTCTGTATTAGGGACAGAGTTAGGGCCACAGAAACGTTACTTGGGGACAGAGAAACGTTACTTAGGGACAGAGAACCATTACTCAGGGACACAGAATTGTTAATGAGGGCCACAGAATTGTTACTTAGGGACAAAGAAACGCTAGTTAGGGCCACAGAATTGTTACTCAGGGACAGACAGAATTGTTACTGAGTGCCAGAGAATTGTTACTTAGGGCCACAGAAACGTTAGTTAGGGCCACAGAATTGTTACTCAGGGACAGACACAGAATTGTTACTGAGGGCCACAGAACTGTTACTTAGGGCCACAGAAACGTTATTAGGGCCACAGAATTGTTACTCAGGGACAGACAGAATTGTTACTGAGTGCCAGAGAATTGTTACTTAGGGCCACAGAATTGTTACTCAGGGACAGACACAGAATTGTTACTGAGGGCCACAGAACTGTTACTTAGGGCCACAGAAACGTTATTAGGGCCACAGAATTCTTACTCAGGGACAGACAGAATTGTTACTGAGTGCCAGAGAATTGTTACTTAGGGCCACAGAAACGTTATTAGGGCCACAGAATTGTTACTCAGGGACAGACAGAATTGTTACTGAGTGCCAGAGAATTGTTACTTAGGGCCACAGAATTGTTACTCAGGGACAGACACAGAATTGTTACTGAGGGCCACAGAACTGTTACTTAGGGCCACAGAAACGTTATTAGGGCCACAGAATTGTTACTCAGGGACAGACAGAATTGTTACTGAGTGCCAGAGAATTGTTACTTAGGGCCACAGAAACGTTAGGGCCACAGAATTGTTACTCAGGGACAGACACAGAATTGTTACTGAGGGACACATAATTGTTACTGAGGGCCACAACCATTACTTAGGGCCACAGAATTGTTACTCAGGGACACAGAATTGTTACTGAGGGCCACAGAACTGTTACTTAGGGCCACAGAATTGTTACTCGGACAGACACATAATTGTTACTCAGGGACACCAAATTGTTACTGAGGGCCACAGAACCGTTACTTAGGGCCACATAAACGTTAATCAGGGACACAGAATTGTTACTGAGGGCCACAGAACCGTTACTTAGGGCCACAGAATTGTTACTCAGGGACAGACACAGAATTGTTACTGAGGGACACAGAATTGTCACTGAGGGCAACAGAACCGTTACTTAGGGCCACATAAACGTTAATCAGGGACACAGAATTGTTACTGAGGGACAGACACAGAATTGTTACTGAGGGCCACAGCACTGTTACTTAGGGCCACAGAAACGTTATTAGGGCCACAGAATTGTTACTCAGAGACAGACAGAATTGTTACTGAGTGCCAGAGAATTGTTACTTAGGGCCACAGAATTGTTACTCAGGGACAGACACAGAATTGTTACTGAGGGCCACAGAACTGTTACTTAGGGCCACAGAAACGTTATTAGGGCCACAGAATTCTTACTCAGGGACAGACAGAATTGTTACTGAGTGCCAGAGAATTGTTACTTAGGGCCACAGAAACGTTATTAGGGCCACAGAATTGTTACTCAGGGACAGACAGAATTGTTACTGAGTGCCAGAGAATTGTTACTTAGGGCCACAGAATTGTTACTCAGGGACAGACACAGAATTGTTACTGAGGGCCACAGAACTGTTACTTAGGGCCACAGAAACGTTATTAGGGCCACAGAATTGTTACTCAGGGACAGACAGAATTGTTACTGAGTGCCAGAGAATTGTTACTTAGGGCCACAGAAACGTTAGGGCCACAGAATTGTTACTCAGGGACAGACACAGAATTGTTACTGAGGGACACATAATTGTTACTGAGGGCCACAACCGTTACTTAGGGCCACATAATTGTTACTCAGGGACACAGAATTGTTACTGAGGGCCACAGAACTGTTACTTAGGGCCACAGAATTGTTACTCAGGGACAGACACATAATTGTTACTCAGGGACACCGAATTGTTACTGAGGGCCACAGAACCGTTACTTAGGGCCACATAAACGTTAATCAGGGACACAGAATTGTTACTGAGGGCCACAGAACCGTTACTTAGGGCCACAGAATTGTTACTCGGACAGACACAGAATTGTTACTGAGGGACACAGAATTGTTACTGAGGGCCACAGAACCGTTACTTAGGGCCACAGAATTGTTACTCAGGGACACAGAATTGTTACTGAGGGCAACCGAACCGTTACTTAGGGCCACATAAACGTTAATCAGGGACACAGAATTGTTACTGAGGGCCACAGAACCGTTACTTAGGGCCACAGAATTGTTACTCGGGGACAGACACAGAATTGTTTCTTGAGGGACACAGAATTGTTACTGAGGGCCACAGAACCGTTACTTAGGGCCACAGAAACGTTAATCAGGGACACAGAATTGTTACTAAGGGACACAGAACCATTACTTAGGGCCACATAAACGTTAATCAGGGACAGACACAGAATTAATACTGAGGGACACAGAATTGTTACTGAGGGCCACAGAACCGTTACTTAGGGCCACAGAATTGTTACTCAGGGACACAGAATTGTTACTGAGGGCCACAGAACCGTTACTTAGGGCCACAGAATTGTTACTCAGGGACAGACACAGAATTGTTACTCAGGGACACAGAATTGTTACTCAGGGACACAGAATCGTTGAATTAAAGAGTATGTCAGACAAAACGCAGAGGAGTGGCAGAGGAGGCAATGTTTTAGGAGCGAGCAGATGTGGCAGCAGAGGAAGGGGTCGAGGCAGCACTATTCGCAGCCAGAGGCCAGTGCTCCCGGTGTCATCCAGCGGTCGTGTCTCCACCGACAACCCTGCCGTCATAGATTGGTTGGCTCGGTCGTCTTCCTCTTCCCAGGTCACCTCTGACACCTACAGCCAACGGTCGGTGGGTACGTCAGACACAACCGTTAGTTGGCATGGCCCGGGAGCAAGCCCACTGAAATCACGTGTCCTCTACCTTCCCCTGTCCTTTGCTGTTCCCTCACCAAGCGAAGTATCGCATGCTGTGGGCTCAGCCCCACTCTACAGTGAGGAAGAGCTAACAGAGGGCGGTCAGGAACGGGGGGAGACATCCGCCTTTTCAGCAGCCAGGCGAACAAGTACTGGCGAGGAGAGTGGCTCGGTAGCCGGTCTAGAGACAGGTCTGTCTCCTGACCCAGACGCAGCCGAGGGGGCTAGTAGTGAGGCGGAGACCCTACTTGATGATGAGGAGGTTGATCGCACTTGGCAGCCTCGTCGTCATCAGGTAATTTCTTCCGCATCATCAGGAGAAGAGGGTGCCAGCTTGGCAGCGAGCGAAACAGTCGGTGGATTGCCCAGGAGGCAGCAGGGTCGCAGCAGTGTCAGTGGAGCCAAACGGCCACGGAGTAGAGCACCAGCTCCACTGCAGCCTACCACCACGGCCAGTAGTGGTGCCGGTGCGCACGGAGGAAGTAGCAGTCAGCCAGTGAGGAGTAGCGGGGGCAAAGTTTCCTACTCGGTGGTGTGGCAATTTTTCGTCAAGCCGCCCGAGGAAGTAAACGTAGCCGTATGTCGACTATGTGGCCAGAAATGCAAGCGTGGCCAGGGGGCCCATGTTGGGACTACAGCGTTGCGTCAGCATATGCAGCGTCACCATTCGGTGGCCTGGGAAAACCGTGATAAAGATACGGCGGTTCTGCCTGCCCCAGCCCCCGCTCCATCACCCGCTCCGTTACTTGCTCCGTCACCCGACGTCGTCAATCGCCCTCTATCAGCCAGTCAAGGCTCCAACACCTCTGCTGAGGGGAGTTGTCGCTCGTTGGCATCTTCCGCTCGTTCAGATGCTCCTTCTCCTGCTACTCCTCTTCTCGGATTCCGTCAGCAGTCTTTCTTGGAATCCGTTTCCAAGAGACAACAGTTTGCGAGCACGCACCCGACGGTGCAAAAGCTGAACGTCCTCCTGTCCAAGTTGCTGGTGCTGCAGTCCCTCCCTTTCCAAGTGGTGGACTCAGCACCTTTCCGAGAAATGATGGCTTGTGCAGCGCCGCGGTGGAGAGTGCCAAGCCGTCATTTCTTCGCCAAAAAGGCAGTGCCAGCCCTGCATTCACATGTAGAAGAGATGGTGGGCCAGTCTTTGAGCATGTCGGTCTCTGCCAAAGTGCACGGCAGCGCCGACGTGTGGAGCTGTAACTACGGTCAGGGACAGTACATGTCATTTACGGCCCACTGGGTGAACGTGGTGCCGGCACAGCCGCACCAGCAACTTGGACAGGTCACGACGCTTTTGCCTCCACGTTTGCACGTCCTTGGTCCAGCAAACATGTCCGCCTCTACCACCTCTTCTTCCGCCGTGTCCTCAGCCGCCACCCCCGTGCCAAGTCCCATTACCCGACCGGCATATCACATGTGCAGGGCGCAACGGTGTCACGCTGTGCTGCACCTGGTATGCCTTGGCGAACGTAGTCACACAGGGGAGGAACTTCTGAGTGTAATGAACAGAGAAATCGCTGTCTCCGCGCAAACTGAAAATCGGAACCATGTTGACCGACAACGGAAAGAACATGGTGTCTGCTCTGCGTCAAGGAAGGTTGTGCCATGCGCCATGCATGGCTCACGTGTTCAATCTGGTTGTCAAGCGGTTCCTAAAATCCACCATCCCACTGCAAGACATCCTTAAAATGTCACGTAAACTTTGCATGCATTTCAGCCATTCCTACACCGCAAAGAACACCCTCATTGAGCTGCAGCGGCAGAACGGAATTCCACATCATCGCCTGATCTGCGACGTTGCAACAAGGTGGAATTCAACCCTACACATGTTAGACCGCCTTTACGAGCAGCGAAAGGCCATCACCGATTTCCTGATGTTACAAGCGGATAAAGGTACTCCCCTGTGTAACTTCGATGTCAGCCATTGGCAGCTCATGCGTGACACCTGCCGCTTGCTCAGGCCCTTTGAGGAGGCCACGCTATTCGTGAGTCGGCAGGACTATGGGATGAACGACGTCATTCCTCTGTTGCACGTCCTTGAACAAATTATGTTAACAATGGCTGGTCAGGGTGCGGTAGACGTGGCGCACAGATCTCAACGCCACATGACCCCTGTGGGGCCAGGACAGGAAGAAGAGGAGGAGGTAGAGGAGGACATTTGTGTTCAGGAATTATTGAGTGAAATGGGTGGTTTTTCCACTCAGCGGACAGGAGTAGAGGAGCATCTGGGAGAGGAGGAGGAGGAGGAGACAGAGGACCCAGACGCACCGTGGCAGTATGCTGTGGAGATGGAGGCAGGGAGTCCCTCGCATTCCTTGGCGCAAATGGCCCATAGCATGCTCGCTTTCTTGCGTAGCGACAGCCGTATAATAACCATCAGACAGAGGGATGACTTTTGGTTTTCCACCTTGTTGGACCCTCGCTATCGTTCCAAAATGGTGGCCTTTTTCACACCTGCTGAGAGGGAGGCCAAAATTACGTACTATAAAAACCACCTATGTAGTCAGTTGGTCTCTGCCTTTGTGCGCCAACGTCCATCCTCAGACACTGTGGGCCCTGTGCGCTCGCGTTCCACTGCCATGGCAGCAGGGGAGGGGTGGGGTGGTAGGAGCAGTGGCAGCTCCACCAGCAGCGGCTGCCTCAGTCTGCAGTCGATGATGAGTAGCTTTCTTCACCAGCGCAGTGAGGAAACTACTAACCAGCCGCAGCAGCAGCAGCAGCAGCAGCAGCAGCAGCAGCAGCAGCAGGTGGACCTGGAGCAGGAGCTCAAACAACAGGCTTGGGCCTACTTGGACAGCAGCCTGCCAACCGAGGTAGACAATCCCCTTGACTACTGGGCAACGAAACTTGACCTTTGGCCCCAACTAGCTGAATTTGCCCTTGAAAGGCTGTCATGCCCGGCCAGTAGCGTGGCATCGGAGCGCGTGTTTAGTGCGGCAGGAGGTATTGTAACTCCGCGGAGGACACGACTGTCCACCCAAAGTGTGGAGAGACTCACGTTTGTGAAAATGAATCAGGCGTGGATTAGTCTGGATTTCAAACCACCAGTTCCTGACACAACTGACTAAATCCACCATGAATCATGCCCCTGCCATGTGCCACTTTCAGGTCTCCTCACACACTGCTGGTGTGTTCCATTTTTTGTCATAGGGTGCTGGCAGATTACGGGCCTCCCATTGCTGCTGCCAGGCCCCTAATCTGCCATGGGCCCCTGTACCGCCTCCTCATGCTGCTGCCAGGTCCACAGTCTCTCATGCCATGTGCCACTTTCAGGTCTCTTCACACTGCTGGTGTGTTGAATTTTTTGACATAGGGTGCTGGCAGATTACGGGCCTCCCATAGCTGCTGCCAGGCCCCTAATCTGCCATGGGCCCCTATATACCGCCTCCTCATGCTGCTGCCAAGTCCAGAGTCTCTCATGGGTCCCTGTACGGCCTCCCATTGCTGCTGTCTCCATCGCCACACTCTGCCATGTGCCACTTTCAGGTCTCTTCACACTGCTGGTGTGTTGAATTTTTTGACATAGGGTGCTTGCAGATTACGGGCCTCCTATAGCTGCTGCCAGGCCCCTAATCTGCCATGGGCCCCTATATACCGCCTCCTCATGCTGCTGCCAAGTCCAGAGTCTGTCATGGGTCCCTGTACGGCCTCCCATTGCTGCTGTCTCCATCGCCACACTCTGCCATGTGCCACTTTCAGGTCTCCTCACACTGCTGGTGTGTTGAATTTTTTGACATAGGGTGCTGGCAGATTACGGGCCTCCCATAGCTGCTGCCAGGCCCCTAATCTGCCATGGGCCCCTATATACCGCCTCCTCATGCTGCTGCCAAGTCCAGAGTCTCTCATGGGTCCCTGTACGGCCTCCCATTGCTGCTGCCAGGAGGCAGCAGGGTCGCAGCAGTGTCAGTGGAGGCAAGCGGCCACGGAGTAGAGCAGCAGCTCCACTGCAGCCTACCACCACAGCCAGTAGTGGTGCCGGTGTGCACGGAGGAAGTAGCAGTCAGCCAGTGAGGAGTAGCGGGTGCAAATTTTCCTACTCGGCGGTGTGGCAAGTTTTCGTCAAGCCGCCCGAGGAAGTAAACGTAGCCGTATGTCGACTATGTGGCCAGAAAGACAGCGTTGCGTCAGCATATGCAGCGTCGCCATTCGGTGGATTGGGAAAAACGTGATAAAGATACGGCGGTTCTGCCTGCCCCAGCCCAGGGTTCCATTTTGTCATAGGTTGCTGGCAGATTAGCGGCCTCCCATAGGTGCCGCCAGGCCCCAAATCGGCCATGGGCCCCCGTACCGCCTGGTCACGCTGCTGCTGAGCCCACAGTGTGACCTGGGTCCCTGTACGGCCTCCCATTGCTTCCACTCTGCCATGTGCCACTTTGAGGTCTCCTCACACTCCTGCGGTTTTCCATTTTGTCATAGGTTGCTGGCAGATTACAGGCCTTCCATAGGTGCCGCCTGGCCCCATATCGGCCATGGGCCCCCGTACCGCCTGGTCACGCTGCTGCTGAGCCCACAGTGTGACCTGGGTCCCTGTACGGCCTCCCATTGCTTCCACTCTGCCATGTGCCACTTTGAGGTCTCCTCACACTCCTGCGGTTTTCCATTTTGTCATAGGTTGCTGGCAGATTACAGGCCTTCCATAGGTGCCGCCTGGCCCCATATCGGCCATGGGCCCCCGTACCGCCTGGTCACGCTGCTGCTGAGCCCACAGTGTGACCTGGGTCCCTGTACGGCCTCCCATTGCTTCCACTCTGCCATGTGCCACTTTGAGGTCTCCTCACACTCCTGCGGTTTTCCATTTTGTCATAGGTTGCTGGCAGATTACAGGCCTTCCATAGGTGCCGCCTGGCCCCATATCGGCCATGGGCCCCCGTACCGCCTGGTCACGCTGCTGCTGAGCCCACAGTGTGACCTGGGTCCCTGTACGGCCTCCCATTGCTTCCACTCTGCCATGTGCCACTTTGAGGTCTCCTCACACTCCTGCGGTTTTCCATTTTGTCATAGGTTGCTGGCAGATTAAAGGCCTCCCATAGGTGCCGCCAGGCCCCAAATCGGCCATGGGCCCCCGTACCGCCTGGTCACGCTGCTGCTGAGCCCACAATGTGACCTGGGTCCCTGTACGGCCTCCCATTGCTTCCACTCTGCCATGTGCCACTTTGAGGTCTCCTCACACTCCTGCGGTTTTCCATTTTGTCATAGGTTGCTGGCAGATTAAAGGCCTCCCATATGTCCCGCCAGGCCCCAAATCGGCCATGGGCCCCCATACCGCCTGGTCACGCTGCTGCTGAGCCCACAGTGTGACCTGGGTCCCTGTACGGCCTCCCATTGCTGCTGCCAGGAGGCAGCAGGGTCGCAGCAGTGTCAGTGGAGGCAAACGGCCACGGAGTAGAGCAGCAGCTCCACTGCAGCCTACCACCACAGCCAGTAGTGGTGCCGGTGTGCACGGAGGAAGTAGCAGTCAGCCAGTGAGGAGTAGCGGGTGCAAATTTTTCTACTCGGCGGTTTGGCAAGTTTTCGTCAAGCCGCCCGAGGAAGTAAACGTAGCCGTATGTCGACTATGTGGCCAGAAAGTCAAGCGTGGCCAGGGGGCCCATGTTGGGACTACAGCGTTGCGTCAGCATATGCAGCGTCGCCATTCGGTGGCCTGGGAAAAACGTGATAAAGATACGGCGGTTCTGCCTGCCCCAGCCCAGGGTTCCATTTTGTCATAGGGTGCTGGCAGATTACGGGCCTCCCATAGGTGCCGCCAGGCCCCAAATCGGCCATGGGCCCCCGTACCGCCTGGTCACGCTGCTGCTGGTCCCACAGTGTGACCTGGGTCCCTGTACGGCCTCCCATTGCTTCCACTCTGCCATGTGCCACTTTGAGGTCTCCTCACACTCCTGCGGTTTTCCATTTTGTCATAGGTTGCTGGCAGATTACGGGCCTCCCATAGGTGCCGCCAGGCCCCAAATCGGCCATGGGCCCCCGTACCGCCTGGTCACACTGCTGCTGGGCCCACAGTGTGACCTGGGTCCCTGTACGGCCTCCCATTGCTTCCACTCTGCCATGTGCCACTTTGAGGTCTCCTCACACTCCTGCGGTTTTCCATTTTGTCATAGGTTGCTGGCAGATTAAAGGCCTCCCATAGGTGCTGCCAGGCCCCAAATCGTCCATGGGCCCCCGTACCGCCTGGTCACGCTGCTGCTGGTCCCACAGTGTGACCTGGGTCCCTGTACGGCCTCCCATTGCTTCCACTCTGCCATGTGCCACTTTGAGGTCTCCTCACACTCCTGCGGTTTTCCATTTTGTCATAGGTTGCTGGCAGATTACAGGCCTCCCATAGGTGCCGCCAGGCACCAAATCGGCCATGGGCCCCCGTACCGCCTGGTCACGCTGCTGCTGGGCCCACAGTGTGACCTGGGTCCCTGTACGGCCTCCCATTGCTTCCACTCTGCCATGTGCCACTTTGAGGTCTCCTCACACTCCTGCGGTTTTCCATTTTGTCATAGGTTGCTGGCAGAGTAAAGGCCTCCCATAGGTGCCGCCAGGCCCCAAATCGGCCATGGGCCCCCGTACCGCCTGGTCACGCTGCTGCTGGTCCCACAGTGTGACCTGGGTCCCTGTACGACCTCCCATTGCTTCCACTCTGCCATGTGCCACTTTGAAATCTCCTCACACTCCTGCGGTTTTCCATTTTGTCATAGGTTGCTGGCAGATTACAGGCCTCCCATAGGTGCCGCCAGGCCCCATATCGGCCATGGGCCCCCGTACCGCCTGGTCACGCTGCTGCTGGTCCCACAGTGTGACCTGGGTCCCTGTACGGCCTCCCATTGCTTCCACTCTGCCATGTGCCACTTTGAGGTCTCCTCACACTCCTGCGGTTTTCCATTTTGTCATAGGTTGCTGGCAGATTACAGGCCTCCCATAGGTGCCGCCAGGCCCCAAATCGGCCATGGGCCCCCGTAACCGCCTGGTCACGCTGCTGCTGAGCCCACAGTGTGACCTGGGTCCCTGTACGGCCTCCCATTGCTTCCACTCTGCCATGTGCCACTTTGAAATCTCCTCACACTCCTGCGGTTTTCCATTTTGTCATAGGTTGCTGGCAGATTACAGGCCTCCCATAGGTGCCGCCAGGCCCCAAATCGGCCATGGGCCCCCGTAACCGCCTGGTCACGCTGCTGCTGAGCCCACAGTTTGACCTGGGTCCCTGTACCGCCTCCCATTGCTCCCACTCTGCCATGTGCCACTTTGAGGTCTCCTCACACTGCTGGTGTGTTCAATTTTTTGACATAGGGTGCTGGCAGATTACGGGCCTCCCATTGCTGCTGCCAGGCACGTAATCTGCCATGGGCCCCCGTACCGACTCCTCATGCTGTGACGTTGCAACAAGGTGGAATTCAACACTACATATGTTAGACCGCCTTTACGAACAGCGAAAGGCCATCACAGATTTCCTGATGTTAAAAGCGGATAAAGGTACTCCCTGTGTAACTTAGATGTCAGCCATTGTCAGCTCATGCGTGACACCTGCGCTTGCTCAGACCCTTTGAGGAGGCCACGCTATTCGTGAGTCGGCAGGACTATGGGATGAACGAGGTCAAATCGGCCATGGGCCCCCGTACCGCCTGGTCACGCTGCTGCTGGTCCCACAGTGTGACCTGGGTCCCTGTACCGCCTCCCATTGCTCCCACTCTGCCATGTGCCACTTTGAGGTCTCCTCACACTCCTGCGGTTTTCCATTTTGTCATAGGTTGCTGGCAGGTTACAGGCCTCCCATAGGTGCTGCCAGGCCCCAAATCTGCCATGGGCCCCTGTACCGCCTGGTCACGCTGCTGCTGGGCCCACAGTGTGACCTGGGTCCCTGTACCGCCTCCCATTGCTCCCACTCTGCCATGTGCCACTTTGAGGTCTCCTCACACTCCTGCTGGTTTCCATTTTGTCATAGGTTGCTGTATGGCCTCCCATTGCTGCTGCCTCCACCGCCACACTGTGGCTCCAAACACTGGTTTTGGCCCCGTGACTGGCCAAATGAGTGAAGTGTGCGGTGATTCTAAGATCGACGGCACTCATCTGCATGTCATACTGACTGACAGTATTATTTCTCTTCCCCAGCAGACTCCAAGGGCATTTAAATTAAAGGTACAGTGTTCTGCACTAATATAAAGGCTCTCTGAAGCCTAGAAACACCCTTTTTTAAGTTAAATTCACAGCGAATATATTCGACTCGAATCGAATATTGTCCACGAATTCGCCGAATCAGTCGAATCAAATTTTTCAATACTTCGCTCATCTCTAGTGAGAACCTCTCAGGTAATACCGTCGGGTTGGAACCCATAGTTGGCCATGAAGGGAGACATCCCGGAGGAGGAGTTGACCGCCGAGTTCCTGGCAAACTCTGCCCAAGGCAGGAGATCGGCCCAATCGTCCTGATGGTCTGAAATATAACACCGAAGGAATTGTTCTAAGGCCTGATTGGAACGCTCCGCAGCCCCATTGGACTGCGGGTGGTAGGCTGAGGAAAAGGAGACACTAATACCCAACTGGGAGCAGAAGGCGCGCCAGAATCTGGACGCGAACTGACTCCCGCGGTCCGAGACAATCACCTTAGGCAACCCATGCAGGCGAAAAATCTCCCTGGAAAAGACCGTGGCCAGTTCTTGCGCTGTTGGTAAATTCCTGAGTGGAATGCAATGGCACATCTTGGAAAACCGATCGACGATCATGAGGATGACCGTATGACCCCGAGACACCGGAAGGTCTACAATAAAGTCCATACCTAGGTGTGACCAAGGACGCTCCCCATTGGGAATGGGTTGCAGAAGACCCAAAGGGAGATGCCGTGGAGACTTATTCTGGGCACAGATCGAACATGCCGCTACATAAGAGGCAATGTCGGCACGGAGGGTTGGCCACCAGAATAAGCGAGAGACGACCCAACACAGCTGGTTCTTCCCCGGATGCCCGGCAGTTTTGGCGTTATGGTAGGTACGCAGCAGGCGGGTGCGCAATCCCTCGGGTACGAAACATCTACCCTCCGGCTTCCCGGGAGGAGCATCAGATTGAGACGCCAAAATCTGCTCCCCAAGAGGAGAGGTCAGACTGGTGCGAATGGCAGCCAGGATCTGATCTGGAGGAATAACTGAGATTGGCTCAGAGTCTTCCCTGGACAACTCAGAGTATTGCCGTGATAACGCATCAGCCCTGACATTCTTGGATCAAGGCAAATATGAAACCACATAGTTGAAGCGTGACAAGAACAGAGCCCATCTGGCCTGGCGGGGTGTCAATCTCTTGGCCTCCGAAAGATAAGTCAGGTTCTTGTGATCGGTAAGAATGAGGACCGGAACCACGGAAACCCTCGAGCAGGTGCCTCCATTCCTTGAGAGCCAGAATGATGACTAACAACTCCCGATCTCCAATCTGGTAGTTGCACTCTGCAGAGGAAAGCTTCCTGGAGTAGAACCCGCAGGGAAGTAGGGGTCTATCGGGCGACCGACGCTGAGACAGGAGAGCCCCTACTCTCGTCTCGGAAGCATCAACCTCGAGGACAAAGGGCAACCCAGGATTGGGATGCGAAAGAATCGGAGCCGAAGCAAAGGCGGCTTTCAGAGCCTCGAAAGCTATGATGGCCTCGGATGGCCACTCGTGAGGGTTACACCCCTTCTTGGTTAGGTCAGAGAGAGGCTTTGCCAATGTGGAGAAGTTCCTGATGAACTTCCGATAGTAGTTGGCAAAACCCAGAAAGCGCTGAATGGGCCGAAGACCATTGGGACGAGGCCACTGCAGAACCGCCGCAACCTTCTGAGGGTCCATGGAAAATCCCTCCGCGGAAATTATGTAGCCCAAAAAGGCAACTTGGGATCGATGGAACTCGCACTTCTCGAGTTTACAAAAGAGTCCGTTCTCACGCAATCGTTGCAGCACCTGCTTGACATCCTGGACATGGGACTCCATGGAGGTAGAGTAAACCAAGATGTCAGCCAGGTAAACCACTACGCACTGCTGCAACAAATCACAAAGGACATCATTTATGAATTCCTGAAAAATCGCGGGCGCATTACACAATCCGAAGGGCACCACTAGGTATTCGTAGTGCCCGGTTCTGGTGTTAAACGCGGTCTTCCACTCATCCCCCTGTCTGATCCGTACGAGGTTGTACGCCGCCCTAAGGTCGAGTTTGGTAAAGACTGTTGCTCCCTTAAGGCGGTCGAACAACTCAGAAATCAAAGGAATTGGGTATGCATTTTTAATGGTAATCCGATTGAGACCCCTATAATCGATGCAGGGCCTCAATTCCCCACCTTTCTTCTCTACGAAAAAAAAACCTACTCCTGCTGGAGAAGTAGACTTACGAATGTGCCCCCGGGAAAGCGCATCCACAACGTACTCCTCCATGGCCTTATTCTCTGCAACCGAGAGAGGGTACACCCTGCCACGCGGAGGAGTGGCCCCGGGTTGCAAGGATATGGCGCAGTCGTAAGGACGATGCGGCGGTAAGGTACCAGCGTGTACCTTATCAAACACGTCCCGGTACTCCCCATAGTCGGTGGGCAACGCAGAGTCCGAGGAGCCACACAATACCTTAACCGGCCCCCGGATGCACCCGGCCCCACACTGTGGAGACCATGAGAGAATCTCGGCTGTTTGCCAATTGAAGGTTGGATTGTGCCTCTGGAGCCAGGGATACCCCAAAACCACCGAATAGTGTGGGGAAGAAATCACCTGAAAACAGGCCAACTCATTGTGAACAGCACCAATGGCTACCTCTATCGGCAGAGACTCATGGGTAACCTGCGGCGGTTGCAGGGGCCTACCATCTATTGCTTCGAGAACCAATGGGGTAGCACGAGCCTGCAGGGGAATGGAGTGTTGTGCAGCAAACGAGCTGTCCAAGAACAACCCACCGGCCCCAGAGTCTACAAACGCCTGGGCCGTCACCGAGCCCTCCGTCCAAGAAAGGACCACGGTGATCAGTGGCTTATCCTTGTGGAACGCCGGGGACGAGGAAACTCCACCCAAGATCTGTCCCCGACATGATCTCAGGTGCGAGCGTTTCCCGGACGGACCGGACAAGACTGCCGAAAGTGCCCACCGAGGCCACAGTACAGGCAGCGACCCTCCCGACGCTGAGCGGCCCGCTCTCCCTCGGAAAGGCGAGCAAACCCCAGCTGCATGGGTTCCCCACCAGACAAGCTATCCCCAGGAGGCACGGGAGGAGAGGGAGGAATGGGTGGGACAGAAAACGCAGGTGCCAGTCGATTGGAAGGCCTCCGCAGGCGTTCCTTGAGTGAAGGCCTCTCCCTGAGCCTGGTGTCAATCAGGATCAGGAAAGTGATGAGCTCCTCCAACACCACAGGCATTTCCTTAGCTGCAATCTCATCCTTCAATGTGTCAGAAAGACCATGGGAAAACGCAGCCACCAGAGCCTCATTGTTCCAACCGACCTTTGCCGCCAGGGTAGGAAACTCTATGGCGTACTCGGCCACGGTCTGTGAACCCTGATGCATGGTCATGAGCAGCTTGGCCGCCAAGGCGGAACGAGCCGGTACGTCCAATACCCTACGGAAGGCATTGACAAAACCTGAAAAATCTTGAATCACCGGGTCGTTCCTCTCCCATAAGGGATTTGCTCAGGTCAAGGCCTTGTCTGAGAGTAGTGAAATTAGGAACCCAACCTTTGACCTCTCAGACGGAAAGGCGTGGGGTATTAATTCAAAATAAATACCCACCTGGTTGAGGAACCCACGACACTGACTCGGCTCACCAAAAAAGCTCTGTGGAAGAGGGGCAGAACCAGTCATACCTCTGGGTGCTGCTGATGCAGCCGCCGAGGTGGTGGACGCAATAGGCGGAGAAGCAGCGGGAGAGACCACCGGAGTGACTACTGGCCTAATAGCACCAGGAGCAAGGTGTGCAGTGCGTGCAAGCAGAGTTTGCAATGCCTGAGCGAACTGATCCAACAGGTGATCCTGTTGATCGAGTCTGGTGACTAGCGTTGGGAGCGAAGGCGTGCCTGCACCGTCAGGATTCATGGCACTTGTGTAATGTCAGGGCAGGGGCTGAGGAACGGACAGGCAGGCCTAGCAATGTAACGCACTGGCTGACGACAACCACCACCCACAGACCGAAGTCCCTCAGGGCGGAGTCTAAATCCCAGGCTGCCCTTCACCAGGGCCCCTGATGGTGGGGATGGACTTGACGCAGCCAGGAACCAGGTCGCGGCCCCCGAGACACCTCAGCTGCGGTAATGGCTACCGCCAATGGCGTGTAGCTGGTGGAAGAGACAAAAGAGTAGTCAGACAGGCCGGGTCAACAACAACAGGACAAAACAGTACAGGACAGCAGACGAGAATCACAGGTCACGAGCCGGGTTCAGCAACAGAGGGTCAGATCAAAGGAGAATACAAAGAATAGTCGAGTCACAAGCCGAATCAGATACCAGGAGAGTCACGAGAGTCAGAACAGAGTAATAGCAACACAAAGACACAAGACACAAGTACAAAGAGCATGTGCAGGCCACAGGCTTATATGTTATCAGCCACACCCCTCTGGGGGATGGACCTCAGAGACCTGAAGGCATAAAAGGATTCCCACCATGCACAGCAGAATCCAAGATGGACGCCAGCACATGGAGTAACATAACCTCAGGGAAAAGGTAGGACCTTGACAAAGTGGCCCTGAATGCTTACTGTCTGAGTTCAGGGCTGTACACCTGCATCTATATACCTGTCAGATTAGGACCTGCAGCATTTCCATAGTGTAACATCAGTTGCCTGAAATGGCTCCAAGCGGCTCCAGCCACATAAACCAACCACAGATTCCCACTCTACATGCCACAGCACCCATGTTAATGAGCCCCAAGACCTCAATTAGACACACGGCTTTATTTATGACCTCAGTACAGTTTTATCGTTTAGATTTCACAGGAATGTTGTTGGGATTGTGAACATTAAGAACGATTTTAGTGTATTTTTACCATAAATATTATTTTGAAATTTTATCTGGCCGTGTGGGAGGGGGGCCCTGTCAGGTAGGCTGTATGGGGCCCCGTGAAATCTAACAGAGGCTCGCACACATATGTAAATGGTGATCTCACCACACATGGTACATATTGCCACGGCCATCAGAATGAGAGCAATAATTGTAGTCCCAGACCTCCTGTGTGACTTTATACTGGTAACCTGTAAAAGCTTTTAATGAAAATTTTTAGGTACTGAAGTTTGGTGCCATTCCACAGACGTATACAATTTTAAAGCGTGACATATTAGGTGTATATTTACTCAACATAACATTCTCTTTAATATTTTACTAAAAACATGTGCATTATATTATGTTTGTGTGCATTAAAATTTTATTAAAGTGTATTTTCTCCCCAAAAAACTGCCTTTGTAAAACCACTACTCAAATACTGTGTAGCATAAAAGATGGAACCCCCACCATTTTATTCTCTAGGACCTCTGCTTAAAAATATACAATGTTTTGTGGGTCTAAGTAATTATCTAGCAAAATAACGATGATTCTTACATGTATGAGAGAAATGTCAGAATTGCCTTCAGTGACAAATGGTTAATCAACAATTCAAGCAGTAAAAAGTGGGACTTTTCAGGTGCCAACAAGAAAACATACCTTTTAATAATAAAATCAATTTTTATTATACAAAAAAATAAATAAGGATGCTGGTTTAAAATAGTGAAAAATAAGCAGTAAAAATAGTACACGTGTCTGTATAGACATTCAAGGCGCCTTCAGCATGTTTACCGAGTGTTACGCTGAGTTTCCACATGTTTCTCTAATGCTTCATTTGGACTTCAATCCAGCCAATGGGGGAGGAGCAGAATGTGAAACATAGGAGGAGACAGGGAAGTGTACTAATACTGTCAAAATATTCCAAAAATATTTATTGAATATCAGTGCCAGAATGCCCCCATTGGCTGGATTGGGGCTCTTTCTGGGAGTTTTTCCCCTTTGGAGGACGGGTGGTGCTGGAGATGCCCATGAGTTTAGACAGAGGGGTATGTGATCCTTGATAAAGAGCACACAACAATTCTAGTAATAATAATTAGAAAAAACCTGCGCCAAAAAAATACAAATATATAAAACTCAATCAATAAATGCTGCTGCTCAAAGATGAAAAGAACATCAATATACCATAATAAAAATGCAGCGTAAAAATAATATTAATAAAAAACAATACAAGGTGAAAAAAAGAATCCAAAAGTCCCAAATAAAGTCTTGTGCTCCAATAGTAGAAAATGTGATAGAAAAAATTGGGTGAATCCACTCACCAAATGAAGTGGATTCCTAAGCTGACATGGCTTAAAGCTAGGTTCACATGTGTGCGGGTGGTGCCACTGCAGATGCGCACTAAAATCTGTGCAGCCGCACCACCCGCACAGAGAAATGCGGACCCACAGTTGGGTGCCATTAATTCTAAAGGGAAGCCACCCGCACTGGAAAACACAACTGTACTGGGAAATGAGGTTCCTGTGTGGGCTGCGTTTTTGGAAGAAGTGTAGGGACTTCTTCCCTGCCTGTCAAATGTATGGGCTATCATGCCCTCGTAAAACTTGGCCCTCATGGCCTCATATATGTGAACCCGGGCTAAGAATCAACCAGGTTAGAGGTGAGGTGTAACCTCCACAGATGCATCTCACCTGTTTGTGACGTTGCCTTGGAGGAGGGGCGAAATGCATTGATGCAGTTTCCGGTTCCGACGTATGACTCATGACATCACGTCCGGTGAGTGGAACGTATGCTGTTGCGGCATTCCGCTGCCATTTTTGGTGAGGGAAAGAGCTCATCTCCATACTGCTGCCAGTTCATTTCCTTCTATGCTGCTATGATTGTACAGTAACACTTGTGAAGTACCAGGCGGGATCTTTTGTCTGCCTAAGGAGGTTTTATCAATGAAAAGGCTTGGTGTTCATTCTCAGAATGTCAGAGCATTATGGGCATCGCTTTAATATTAAAAGGTTTACACAGCATCACGCTATTGGTTGGTTCTCCTGTTTTTTGGCATTGCTGTCCACCATGAGCGAGCGTTTGAAGGTTGCCAAGGAGGGGTCGCCGGTAGCTGCCTGAGAAGTTTATATGTCCAGTTAAGCTGGTTACATTTTATTAATGTGACTGCAATTACAGTTGCAAGAAAAAGTATGTGAACCCCTTGGGATTACGTGGAGTTTTGCATGAATTGGGCATAAAATGTGCTCTGAACGGCATCTAAGTCACAACAATAGAAGAACACAGTCTGCTGAACATAATACTACACAAACATTAGATGTTGCCATGGTTTAATTGCACATAACATGTAAACATTCACAGTGCACGGAGGAAAAAGTATGTGAAGCCCTAGCTTAATGACTTCTCCCAGAGATAATTGGAGCCAGGAGCGAGCCAACTTTGACTCCAATCAGTGTGATGATATTGGATGTGTTGCTGACACCTGTCCTGCCCTTAAAAAACACACACCTGTTTTGTGTTTACTGGTTTCAAGAAGCACTGTCTGATGTGAACCATGCCTCGCAGAAAAGAGCTATCAGAAGGCCTACGATCAAGAATTGCTGACTTGCATGAAGCTGGAAAGGGTTACAAAAGTATCTCCAAAAGCCTTGATGTTCATGTGTCCACGGTAAGACAGACTGTCTACAAATGGAGAAAGTTTAGCACTGTTGCTACTCTCCCTAGGCGTGGTCGTCCTGTAAAAATGACTGCAAGAGCACAGCGCAGAATGCTGCATGAGGTAAAGAAGAATCCCAGAGTGTCAGCTAAAGACCTACAGAAATCTCTGGCACATGCTAACATTTTTGTTGACACATCTACAATAAGGAAAACATTAAACAAGAATGGAGTACATGGGAGGACACCACGGAGGAAGCCATTGCTGTCCAAAAAGAATATTGCAGTACGTTTGAAGTATGCAAAAGAGCACCTGGATGTTCCACAGCACTACTGGCAAAATATACTGTGGACAGATGAAACCAAGATTGAGTTGTTTGGGAAGAACACACAACACTATGTGTGGAGAAAAAAAGGCACAGCACACCAACATCAAAACCTCATCCCCATTGTAAAACATGGCGGAGGGAGCATCATGGTTTGGGGCTGCTTTGCTGCCTCAGGGCCTGGATGGATTGTTGTCATTGATGGGAAAATGAATTCCAGAGTTTATCAAGACATTTTGCAGGAAAACGTACGACCATCTGTCCGCCAACTGAAGCTCTGCAGAGGATGGGTGAGGCAACAGGACAATGACCCAAAGCATACAAGTAATTCAACAAAACAATGGCTGCAACAGCACAGAATACGCCTTCTGGAGTGGCCCAGTCAGAGTCCTGACCTCAACCCGATTGAAATGCTGTGGCATGACCTTAAGAGAGTGATTCACACCAGACATCCCAAGAATATTGCTACACTGAAACAGTTTTGTGAAGAGGAGTGGTCCAAAATTACTCCAGATCGTTGTGCAGGTCTGATCTGCAACTACAGGAAACGTTTGGTTGAGGTTATTGCTGCCAAAGGAGGGTCAACCAGTTATTAAGTCCAAAGGTTCACATACTTTTTCCTCCCTGCACTGTGAATGTTTACATGTTATGTGCAATTAAACCATGGCAACATGTAATGTTTGTGTAGTATTATGTTCAGCAGACAGTGTTCTTCTATTGTTGTGACTTAGATGACGTTCAGAGCACATTTTATGCCCAATTCATGCAAAACTCCACGTAATCCCAAGGGGTTCACATACTTTTTCTTGCAACTGTATGGGCATTTTTGTGTATTATTGATAGATTTATGCAGTATTACACTATTGGTTTCTTTTTTTTTTGCATTTCCATCGATTTATTGGAGATAGTCTTGGGAGGTTATTCAGGGAAGATTTGCAAAGTGAGATGCATCTGTGGAGGTTATACCTCACCTCAGCCTGTTTGATGCTTAAGCCATATCAGCTTAGGAGGGCACTTCATCTGGTGAGTGCGGGTGACATTGGACATCACGGATGATTTGAGCACGCTGGAAAATATATACTTTTTTCTATCACATTTTCTATTATTGGAGCACAAGACTTTGTTTGGGACTTTTGGATTCTTTTTTTCAACTTGTATTGTTTTTTATTAATATGATGTTTTTGCGCTGCGTTTTTATTATAAATTCTAGTAATAAGGATGGTGAGAACATTGCGTACGGATAATCTCATGTAATGATGTTCTTTTCTGTGCCGTGTTCTTTGGAATATTGTGGTTTTCTGATGAAGGAACAAGTTAAACATGTTAAAACCACCACTCAGAGTAACATTCACTACACATGTTGAAGGCACCATGAATCTGTATACAAAGAACTATTTTTTTTATTAAGAACTGTTTTTTGGTAACACACATCATGTGATGCGGTTTGCCGCAATTGCAGCACAATTATTGCGTGACAATCATGGCAGAACCACACCGCATTTTCAGGTGCCATTAAAATGAGTAGCATTTTAAAATCATGGGCAGTATTGCAGCGATTCTGCTCACAATTGAAAACATCCTATCAGGAATGGGGCCTAAGAAAAACACACACAACATTTTTGACAAATCCTTAAAAAGAAAGTATAAAAATGTTTTTTTATGTGTGTGTGCCCCCTATTAACATCTATACTAGACCCCATATCTAGGATAAGGCTTTGGTATAGATTAACCACTTTTATTCCCTTCATAACCAAGACAACTTTTGCAATTCAGCAGTGTGCTACTTTAACTGCCAATTGTGTGATCATGCAACACTGTATCCAAATTAAATTTATATAATTTTTTCATGCAGATTCTTTTGGGGGTATTTGATCACCATCAAGACTGAACATTTTGAAAAAAAAATATTTGCCACTTTCTTTTATAAAACATATCCAAAATAATCACATTTCTTCAAAAATTTAGGCCAAAATGTATTCTGCTACATGTATTTGGTAAAAAAAAATCCCAATCAGTGTATATTAATCAGCTCCGACTTTCTTACTACCTATCACATTTCTTAAGGTGCTAAAATGCCAGGGCAGTACAAATGTCCACCATATGACCCCTTTTTGGAAAGTAAACACCATAAGGTGTTTGCTGAGAGGCATGTTGAGTCTATCAAAAATTTTATTTTTTACAACTTTTTGGAATGTGACTGAAAAAAGTTTTTTCTTTTCTTTACACAAAATTGTCACTTTAATTTGATATTTCTCACACATGCCATGGGTATATGTAGCATTACACCTCAAAACACATTCTGCTACTTCTCCCAGGTATGGGGATACCACATATGAGAGGCTTTTTTGGCAGCCTAGCCAAGTATAGACCTCAAAATCCAATTACCACCTTCAGTGTTTCAAGGAGCATTCTTTCTTCATTTTCCAAAAACGTGGCAAAAAATAAGATCCTCCAAAGATTCAGCTTGCCTTTCATCAAATACTTGGAGTGTCTACTTTCCAAAAAGGAGTCATTTGGGAGTTATTTTTACTCTCCTGGCATTTTAGGGCTTCTGAAACTTTAATAGTTGTTCAGGAGATCAAATGCGCAAGTTACACCCTTTGAAAGACTGAAGGTGCTCATTTGAGATTTTGGGCCCCTGTATATAGCCAGGCTCCCAAAAAGTCTAAAAAATGTGGTATCCCGATACTCAGAAGAAGTATCATAATGCCTTTTGGAGTGTAATGCCATGTATACCTATGACTTATGTGATACATATCTCAGTAAAGTGACAACTTTGTGTGATTTGTTTTTTTTTTCCATTTTTTAAAAAAACTGTGGCAAATAATAATAGGCAAATACCTTGGGGTGTGTACTATGGGGTAATTTGGGGGGTGTTTGTACCACCCTAGCATTTTAGGACTTTCAAAACTGTGATTGGTACTCAGAAAATCAAATGCCTTTGAAAGCTTGAGGGTGATTGGATATTGGACCCCTGTAAGTGGCTAGGCTGCCAAAAGTCTCACACATGTGGAATCTCCATACTCAGGAGAAGTAGCAAAAAGTGTTTTGGGATGGAATTCTTCAGTGGGGATCGAAAGTTTGGGCACCCCAGCTAAAAATTTGTATTAATGTGCATAAAGAAACCAAGGAAAGATGGAAAAATCTCCAAAAGGCATCAAATTACAGATTAGACATTCTTATAATATGTCAACAAAAGTTAGATTTTATTTCCATCATTTACACTTTCAAAATAACAGAAAACAAAAAATGGCGTCTGCAAAAGTTTGGGCACCCTGCAGAATTTATAGCATGCACTGCCCCCTTTGCAAAGCTGAGACCTGCCAGTGTCATGGATTGTTCTCAATCATCGTCTGGGAAGACCAGGTTATGTCAATCTCAAAGGTTTGAAATGCCCAGGCTCATCTGACCTTGCCCCAACAATCAGCACCATGGGTTCTTCTAAGCAGTTGTCTAGAAAACTGAAACTGAAAAAAGTTGACGCTCACAAAGCTGGAGAAGGCTATAAGAAGATAGCAAAGCGTTTTCAGATGTCAATATCCTCTGTTCGGAATGTAATTAAGAAATGGCAGTCATCAGGAACAGTGGAAGTTAAAGCAAGATCTGGAAGACCAAGAAAAATATCAGACAGAACAGCTCGCAGGATTGTGAGAAAAACAATTCAAAACCCACGTTTGACTGCACGATCCCTCCAGAAAGATCTGGCAGACACTGGAGTTGTGGTACACTATTCCACTATAAAGAGGTACTTGTACAAATATGGTCTTCATGGAAGAGTCATCAGAAGAAAACCTCTTCTACGTCCTCACCACAAAAATCATCGTTTGAACTTTGCAAATGAACATATAGACAAGCCTGATGCATTTTGGAAACAAGTTCTGTGGACCGATGAGGTTAAAATTGAACCTTTTGGCCGGAATGAGCAAAGGTCCGTTTTGAGAAGAAGGGGCACAGAATTTAATGAAAAGAACCTCTGTCCAACTGTTAAGCATGGGGTTGGATCAATCATGCTTTGGGGTTGTGTTGCAGCCAGTGGCACAGGGAACATCTCACGAGTAGAAGGAAAAATGGACTCAATAAAATTTCAGCAAAGTTTGGATGGTAACTTGATGCCATCTGTGAAAAAGCTGAAGTTAAAGAGAGGATGGTTTCCACAAATTGATAATGATCCTAAACACACCTCGAAATCCACGGGGGATTACATCAAGAGGTGTAAACTGAAGGTTTTGCCATGGCCTTCACAATGACCTCAACATAATTGAAAATCTATGGATAGACCTTAAAAGAGCAGTGTGTGACAGACAGCCCAGAAATCTCAAAGAACTGGAAGACTTTTGTAAGGAGGAATGGGCAAAGATACCTCAAACAAGAATTGAAAGACTCTTGGCTGGCTACAAAAAGCGTTTACAAGCTGTGATACTTGCCAAAGGGGGCAGTACAAGATATTAACTCTGCAGGGGGCCCAAACTTTTGCAGACGCCATTTTTTTGTTTTCTGTTATTTTGAAAGTGTAAATGATGGAAATAAAATCTAACTTTTGTTGACATATTATAAGAATGTCTAATCTGTAATTTGATGCCTTTTGGAGATTTTTCCATCTTTCCTTGGCTTCTTTATGCACATTAATTCAAATTTTTAGCTGGGGTGCCCAAACTTTCGATCCCCACTGTATGTATACCCATGGATTGTGTGAAGAATTTCTAATTAAAGTGACACTCTTGTGTAAAAGAAAAATGTTTTTTCCAATCTCTTGCCTATTACCTGAGAAATTATTCAGAATTGTTTTTTTTTTTTTTATAATTTTCTCTTCCCATTCGGCACCTGAACTTTAGTCATGTTTGGTGAACCTTGATGAAACCAAACCCAGGTGTGTTCTGCTCATTTCATGCATGATTTCACATGTGAGGTTGTAACAACCAATCTGTTTGTTTTTCCCCTCAGTTACCCTTTTACTATACATTTTAAGCAGAATATACAATTCTCAGGACTGTGAGTATTTTTTGGCTTGGCCTATGAGGACAAAGCACATTTTAAGTAGGGGGGGAGTGTAGGGACCCTGCCCTAAGCTGGAGTGCCTGTAATTACATTCTGTGTTTCCTTTTCCAGTAAGGCTGTAGCAAGCCTGAGCTTTGTTTTCCTTTTCTGTGCTCTGTAGGTTTTTCCTCAGCTCATTCCATGTGCCTGCTGCTGTAGACTTGTCTCCATTTGTTAGTGTGGAATGGAACAATATCCGAATCATGATATTTATCCTCCCCAGCCAATCAACGAGGAGCTTGTTCAGTAGTGGAGCTGAGCGAAGGTGATAAATGTTTGGAGCAAACCTTCCAGAGCGTTCTTTCTCCTCTAGGCCTTGCCTCATTGGAATGCAGCTCACTGCAATAGTTTTTCACTTAAGTATGTAACTTTTTTTTCCATGAAAGATCGGTCACTTTTTTATCTTGACATAGTTACAGTACAAAGTCAGGATGAAAAGAAACACGAGTCCGACCAAGCAATGTTTGAGCTTTGTTTGGGTTAGGAGATTGTAGGTGTGCAGCTGAGACATATCGATGATACCCTGTTTTATTTTTATTCTGGAAGAATCACGAGGTGATATTGGGTCATATCTGATCTTAACAATTTAATCCAGATAGGGCGATCCTAAGGCACCTGCTGTCACACAGGAAATGAGGTGAAATCTCTCCAATGGGACAGCAATGAGAACTGAGCAAAAATGTTTATTCTTTTAGAGTTGGATTTTCCCCATGACTATCCTAACACACAGCCCGCTGTAAGTTTTCCAGGTGGACTAAAACGAGTTTTTGGTCATTGTGTTCTTTTTCAGCCATACAATTCATCACAGAGACAGGACACAAATCTGACACTTAACAATTGTCTTTATTATAAGCAGAGTAATAACAAATAATATCAAATACATGAATATATAATTATTGTACAAGAGAGCTGAGCCATTCAAAGAGGACCTGTAATAATGCATACACGAGGATGGAAAGCCTTCCCATACCTCAATTATCTTCTAGAGTTCTTAGAATCCCCAAAACGTGAAATCATGGACAACCATGGAGGGTGGGGGCTCTGGGAGTCATTTTTTTATGGACAATGAAATTGTATTTAATCTTGGACAATATATCCAATAGCATGTTATCTCCCTGCTGATTTTATGTATAATAATGCACAGGTCATAACTCCAGACAGTGTTGGCCATGTATCAATCCCTGCTGGACCTTCCTATGAGGGATCCATGTTCTCTGTGTTGCCAGTTTCAGATTGGCCATTTTGGCTACCTATCATAAGCCAGAATTTCTGAGAATGCACCCCTGAAGAGAAAGGCTTTGTGATAATCTTCCATTACTTCCGCAAGATGGGATAAAGAAGTCAAGGGGCTTCGGTGTACAGGGTGGTCCTAGGAGAAGGTTAAAGGACATCAGGTCTAGAGCACACTAACATTGCTCCGTCCCCCATGTACAATGTCCTATGGGTGCCCTGAGTGCTCTGTTATACAAATGCAGAATCAAATAATTAAATCATTCAATCAATCAATCATTTAAAGAACTCTAATAGTATAAACTAAATTTCTCCCCATAATCTGATTGTACAATCTTCTTTAAATCTACAATCTGACTATCTGGCCTCATCATCATAGAGGTAATTAGGCCGCCTCTGCAGTTGTCCACCATGGAAGAGAATAGGTGGCTGCCGAACCAAGCTGGCCGACAATTCATAAATGTCTTCTGCCACTGACCACCAATGTGGGGGATTTTTTTTCTCCTCCAAATGACCACCAATACTGAGGAATTTTTCCTACCATTTACCTTGAGGAATATTTTTTCCAAACAACGCCAGAGTATTTTTTCCTCACCAAGGTATTTTCCCAATAACACCTAGGACATTTTTCACCTCCCACTGACCAGTAATGTAATGGTCACTATGTCACATAGCCCTGATCCCTGCACCTTACACAATGTGTTGTACATTACATAGTCCTGACCCCTGCACCCTACACAATGTGTTGTATATTACATAGTCATGACCCCTGCACCCTACACAATGTGTTGTATATTACATAGTCCTGACCCCTGCACCCTACACAATGTGTTGTATATTACATAGTCCTGACCCCTGCACCCTACACAATGTGTTGTACATTACATAGTCCTGGCCCTTCACCCTACACAATGTGTTGTACATTACATAGCCCTGACCCCTGCACCCTACACAATGTGTTGTATATTACATAGCCCTAACCTCACTACTCTGTAAGCTTCACTGTACATTACACCAAGGTGTTTATTGTCTGAACTGTTTCTGATTTGCTAAGAAGTCACCAACTACTTCAATCCAGTTTATCGATCCTTAGATTTGGAGGCTGCGTTGTTTTTCTTTTTTCAGGATATTTTTTTATGTCACCTGGTAATTCTGTCGATAATACGCTTATTCAGTGCACAGGAAGTTACAAGGACACTGGATTTTCTGGCAGGATCAGTAAGCACTTCCAGAAATGGAACTTAGTTATAAAAAAGATAACTAATACAGCCATCACATCCAAGGACTGGTAATCTGCAATATATTACATTTATGTTTTTAGGTTTAAACATCCTGTAAGACGTATTTTGTGGGTACAAGGACTGCAGCTTCTGTGTGCGGTGTATACTGCAAGTAGGCTCACACTCTATGTAACTGAGTCATGGCAAACATTCAGTGCAATGTAGTTACACCCACTACACGGCACTCTGCACATGCTCAGTATCAGCAACACGTCAAGCTTTCCCTCTTCCTTAAAGTGATTCTAAAGGTCTTAATAAAAACAAAAATAACAAACATGTTATACATGGAGAAATGTACAAAATTCCTGCTAAATTCCTACTAAATATAAAATCTAAAACTGTATAATGTTAATACATAACAAATATTTGCATTTTTTAAATCGTGCCTTTTTGTGAAAATGGTGAAATCTGAAGGTGCGCAAAACTGTAAATAATAATTCACTCTAAAAATTTGATGGTTACCATTTTTTGCTTACAGTTTTCAGAGTTTTTAAAAGACCCCCCAAGCCATACATTCTATGAAAGCACATGACCTTTAGAATAAAAGGAAGGTGCTAATGATTTTTTAGTCTCTGCAATATTAGCGCAAATGTTCATCAAATCACTATTTTTACAAAAAATACACTAAAATCATTATTAATGGATACATACATGGCAACATTTACAACATTCCTGCTAAATTCCTACTAAATATAAAAGCTAAAACTGTATTGAGTTAGTACATCGCAAATATTTGTACATTTTAAATTGCGCCTTTTTGAGAAATGGTGAAATCTGTAATAATAACAATTTACTCAGAGTAAAAATCTGGAGGTTACCATTTTTCACTTACAGTTTTCAGAGTTTGGAAAAGATTCACCAAACCATATATTTTCTGAAAGCACATGACCTGTAGAAGAAAATAAATGTGCTACTGATTTGTTAGGCCCGCAATAGTTGCACAAATGTTCATCAAATCGCTATTTTCATTACTAGCGCACACAAACATAACATAACTTACACAATTTCTGCTAAATTGCTACTAAGACCTCATTCACATGGGGCATACTAAGGTGTACACCCATGGAAGAGCTGCGTTTACCCGAACAGGAATGCACAGGTGTTCAATTCATCCCCATGCAGGCAGTCCTATTTATGTCAAATGGGATACAACGTCTGCACGGGAACAGCCACTGCTCCCAATCTGATATCCGTGTGGGTGCACGACCCCAAATGTGGATGGTGTGAGCTCAGGGGCATGCACTGAAACTCACATGGATGTCAAATTAGGAGCTAATGACATCAATGGGACTGCATGCACAGGGATGCACGGAACAACTGTATTATGTTTTTTTTTTAATATTTTGTATTTTTAGGGGTGGGGCTTTTATGAGATATCACAGGTCTAAACAGACCCCTGATGTCTCTTTTTTGACAGACAGTCCCTTTCTCCACAGCCTGAGCTGCACACTACATGAATGAATAGTAGAGATGAGCGAATTATTCAAAAATTTGATTCGGCTGATTCGCCGAATTTGAGGAAGAAATTTGATTCGATGCGAATTTATTCGCTGCGAATTGAACTTATAAAAAGGGTTTCTAGGCTTCAGAGAGCCTTTAAATTAGTGCAGAACACTGTACCTTTAATTTAAATGCCCTTTGAGATGAGTAAGGAGAAGGAGAAGGATGAGAAGAAGGAGAAGGAGAAGGATGAGAAGAAGGAGAAGGATGAGAAGGAGAAGGAGAAGAAGAAGGAGAAGGAGAAGGATGAGAAGAAGGAGAAGGATGAGAAGAAGGAGAAGGATGAGAAGAAGGAGAAGGATGAGAAGAAGGAGAAGGATGAGAAGAAGGATGAGAAGAAGGAGAAGGATGAGAAGAAGAAGGATGAGAAGAAGGAGAAGGATGAGAAGAAGGAGAAGGATGAGAAGAAGAAGAAGGATGAGAAGAAGGATGAGAAGAAGGAGAAGGATGAGAATAAGAAGAAGGATGAGAAGAAGAAGAAGGATGAGAAGAAGGAGAAGGATGAGAAGAAGGAGAAGGATGAGAAGAAGGAGAAGGAGAAGGATGAGAAGAAGGAGAAGGATGAGAAGAAGGAGAAGGATGAGAAGAAGGAGAAGGATGAGAAGAAGGATGAGAAGAAGGAGAAGGATGAGAAGAAGGATGAGAAGAAGGAGAAGGATGAGAAGAAGAAGGATGAGAAGAAGAAGAAGGATGAGAAGAAGGAGAAGGATGAGAAGAAGGAGAAGGATGAGAAGAAGAAGAAGGATGAGAAGAAGAAGAAGGATGAGAAGAAGGAGAAGGATGAGAAGGAGAAGGATGAGAAGAAGAAAAAGAAGAGGATGAGGATGAAGAAGAAGAAGAAGTAGGATGAAAATAAGAAGAATTCCAAGCCGGCAAAAAGTGTATCTGCAGAGCTCCTCTATTTCTGATAGTTCTCTGACATAGAACTGTCAGAAATAGAGGAGCTCTGCAGATACACTTTTTGCCGGCTTGGAATTCTTCTTATTTTCATCCTACTTCTTCTTCTTCTTCATCCTCATCCTCATCCTCTTCTTCTTCTGAGGATGAGGATGAAGAAGAAGAAGAAGTAGGATGAAAATAAGAAGAATTCCAAGCCGGCAAAAAGTGTATCTGCAGAGCTCCGCTAAGTGTATCTGCAGAGCTCAGCGGTTGAAACATTGTATCTATTTGTTTCCATTTATGGAAACAAATAGATACAATGTTTCAACCGCTGTAAATGTGAATGTCACAGAACTGTCAGAAATAGAGGAGCTCTGCAGATACACTTAGCGGAGCTCTGCAGATACACTTTTTGCTGGCTTGGAATTCTTCTATATTTTCTTCTTCTTCTGAGGATGAGGATGAGGATGAGGATGAAGAAGAAGAAGAAGAAGAAGAAGTAGGATGAAAATAAGAAGAATTCCAAGCCGGCAAAAAGTGCATCTGCAGAGCTCCGCTAAGTGTATCTGCAGAGCTCCTCTATTTCTGACAGTTCTGTGACATTCACATTTACAGTGGTTGAAACATTGTATCTATTTGTTTCCATAAATGGAAACAAATAGATACAATGTTTCAACCGCTGAGCTCTGCAGATACACTTAGCGGAGCTCTGCAGATACACTTTTTGCCGGCTTGGAATTCTTCTTATTTTCATCCTACTTCTTCTTCTTCTTCTTCATCCTCATCCTCATCCTCAGAAGAAGAAAATAAGAAGAATTCCAAGCCGGCAAAAAGTGTATCTGCAGAGCTCCGCTAAGTGTATCTGCAGAGCTCCTCTATTTCTGACAGTTCTGTGACATTCACATTTACAGCGGTTGAAACATTGTATCTATTTGTTTCCATAAATGGAAACAAATAGATACAATGTTTCAACCTCTGAGCTCTGCAGATACACTTAGCGGAGCTCTGCAGATACACTTTTTGCCGGCTTGGAATTCTTCTTATTTTCATCCTTCTTCTTCTTCTTCTTCTTCTTCATCCTCAGAAGAAGAAGAAGAGGATGAGGATGAAGAAGAAGAAGAAGAAGTAGGATGAAAATAAGAAGAATTCCAAGCCGGCAAAAAGTGTATCTGCAGAGCTCCTCTATTTCTGACAGTTCTCTGACATAGAACTGTCAGAAATAGAGGAGCTCTGCAGATACACTTAGCGGAGCTCTGCAGATACACTTTTTGCCGGCTTGGAATTCTTCTTATTTTCATCCTACTTCTTCTTCTTCATCCTCAGAAGAAGAAGAAGAATGAAAAGAAGAAGAAGAAGAATGAAAAGAAGAATGAGAAGAATGAAAAGATTCTTCTTCTTCTTCTTCTTTTCATTCTTCTTTTCATTCTTCTTCTTCTTTTCATTCTTCTTCTTCTTCTTTTCATTCTTCTTTTCATTCTTCTTCTCATTCTTCTTTTCATTCTTCTTCTTCTTTTCATTCTTCTTTTCATTCTTCTCATTCTTCTTTTCATTCTTATTTTCATTCTTCTTTTCATGAAGAAGAAAAGAAGAATGAGAAGAATGAAAAGAAGAATGAAAAGAAGAAGAAGAATGAAAAGAAGAATGAGAAGAAGAATGAAAAGAAGAATGAGAAGAATGAAAAGAAGAATGAAAAGAAGAAGTATTCCAGTACAGCAAAAAGTGTATCTGCAGAGAGCTCCGCTTTTTCTGACAGTTCTCTGACAGTTCCTTCACATTTACAGCGGTTGAAACATTGTATCTGTTTCCGAATAAAAACATCTGTATCCTAAATGGAAACAAATAGATACAATGTTTCAACCGCTGTACATGTGAAGGAACTGTCAGAGAACTGTCAGAAATAGCGGAGCTCTCTGCAGGGACACTTTTGCCGGCTGATCGGGAAAAATCCGATTCGCGCACCCGAAGTATGCTAATATTCGGATTCGCCGCGAATCAAATTTTTCCTGAAATTCGAAACGAATTCCACTTCGCCTGGTTCGATTCGCTCATCTCTAATGAATAGGAGTCTGTATAGCGGCTCCTATTCATTCAGAAACTGAAGCATAATAATGAAACAATATTTGCTATACTACAGTCATGAATGGACACAGTAGTGATCAGTAGTGATCGCTCACTGTGCCCATTCAATACAAGGAAGTTGACTGGTAAACACATGTTTAGCAACACCCCCTCCCCCACTGCTCTCCATCCTGACATCCTTGTGTCCCCAAGCAGCAGCTGCAGCAGGCAGGAGGGGGAGGAGGGAAGGCCAGCCAGAAGCACAGCAGGGATGGATGCTGAGGGATCATAAGGGGGGGCATTGAGGAGGAGTAAGAGGGGGATGTGTGAAAAATATTTGTAAAGCCTCTGTGGGTGCCTCTGTGGGTGCCCTGAAGCCAGTGGGAGAGGTTGTAGAGTTGGGAAGATGACAGCTGGCTGGAAGAAGGAGGAATATCAGGTCCATACAGACGTGGCCAGCTGGAAGCAGTGCTGTAGGTCTGTATTGGGTTTATATCTACTTTTACAAGCCAAGTAACTATGAAGCTGCCAACAAGCTGAGATACATCCCACTACTAAGCATATTTATTTTATACACATTGGGCTCAATGCATGAAGGAGTATCTACCATTTTAGGAACTGCAGTAAAATACATCTTAGCGTTTTCAAAAAAAGTTTGCGATTCATTTAGAAACTCTATTAAAATTCCTCTTGAGCTATTTTATGAAATGATGTATTTTAATAGTGAAAGCTAGCAGTATTTTAATGCGGATGGTAGCCAGCGTCCTTAACAACAAGTAAATATCATGGTTGCTAAGGAGCGGGCGTATGCTGCATCCTTAACAACAAGTAAATAGCGGGCTTCCCCACTGACAACAGAATGTAAATAAGAGAAATGCTGGCACTTACATTTTTTCTAAAGAAAAGGCTCTTCGGATCTGGTATGGATTTTAAGGGGAACCCCAGGCCAATTATTATTTTTTTTTAAATAAATACAAAATTCATACCCCCCTACAGCACCTTGTCCCCATATTTAGGAGGAAAAGAGCCTCTTCCCCACAACCCTGGCCTGGTGGTTGTGAGGGTGTGGGGACTGATTTATCAGCATCTGGAAGCCCCCTAGATTTTGCCCCCCCATGTGAATGAGTAAGGGGTACATAGTAAAAATTAAAAAGTAAAAGCAAATAAAAACACACAGCCAGTTTTTGATAAGTCCTTTATTCAAAGCCCCCCCAAAAAATTACCCCCAAAGTAGATCCAAAATCAATGATGATGAATGCCAAATACTGACCTGAACATTTGGGTCAGTGGCCAGCGTTCCTTGTGATTGACATTGGATCTACTTCAGGGGCATTTTGACTTTTTTAAAAAAAGACTTTTCAAAAACTGGCTGTGTGTTTTGTATTTACTTTGCACTTTTTTTTTGGTGAATAAGTAGTGGTACTATGTACCCCAGTACTCATTCACATGGGGGGATGGATAAGGGGTCCCTTTACTCCTTAACAACCAGCTAAAAAAATAATCTTTAACTATAGTATGCCTGCCAAGTCCCTTATTCAAACTATCACATGTCTATGATGTCATCGATTCAAACAGCATTTCAAGCACCAAACTTTTCCATGAGGATCAGTAACATCACTCACACCTTCAAGAAGTGTGAGAAGCCAGAACCAAGGTAGCTAAATATATTTTTTTGGAGAAACATAATTTACAGGGCAGTAAAGTGGACCTCCAGGAAGTGTCAGAAGCCGGGACCAAGATAAATAAATATATATATATATATAATTTTTTTTTTAGAAAAAAAATAATTTACAGGAAAGTAAAATGGACCTTTAGGCATTACAGATCTTAGTGATGTGTGGTATTGAAATATTTTTCAGTAAACTTACTGTGAGATAAAATAAGGAGAGGTGTTGAAATAACTCATCCCCTCTTATTGGGTTGAGCAGATTAGGTCTCCTCTGGTCCTCTCTGGTTGCTGTTCCTTGTGTTTAAGGGAAGACTTTGTACTGGAGGGTGATAACCTTTCCTCCAACACAGCAAATTGTAGACGTATCTCTTACACTCGGAGAATGTAAAATAATAGATAAGAGGATCCAGACAACAGTTGATGCTGCTGATACTGACACAGAGGATGTAGGGAATATACAGAGAGCGATCATAATTCTCATACAACTTCACATAGTTAATTAAATAGATGACATTGGTGGGGCCAAAACAAAGGACAAACACACTCAGCACAACCACGGTGAGGCGGATAGCTCGTGACCTCTTATGTGTGCGATCAAATTTTGATCTGCTGAGACTGCGGATGATTCCAATGTAACAGAAAGTTGTAATGAATAATGGTAAGAAAAAGAAAAGTGAGATAAGAGAGATGAAATAGTAAAAATAGAACTTAAGATCTTTACCAAAGTACTGAATATCATGACATAATGTGATATTTAGGTTAGAAAATTTCCAGGCTTGATCTGTTATGAGAAGAGGCACAGTGCTGGCCAATGAGATGACCCAGATGACACCACACACCAGCCAGGCTCGGGTCACTGTGCGCCAGGGGAGAGATCGCACCGGGTAGACTATGGCCAGGAAACGGTCCACGCTGATACTTGTCATGAGCAGCATGGAGCAGTACATGTTCCAGTAAAATGCTACGGTGACAAAGCGACACATTCCTTCTCCAATGAGCCAGTTAGATCCCAAGAATCGGTAGGCAATATAAAAAGGTAGGATGCTAACAAAGAGGACATCTGCAGTGGCAAGGTTCAGCATGTAGACCACTGCCGGCTTCCTGATTTTCACCAGGAACATGACGATCGCCATGATATTGAGAGGAAGAGCCACCAGGAACACAACAGTATAGATCGATGGGGCAAGCCTGGTCACAGTCCAATGTGTGAATGCAGTACTTAAGTATTTATCTGAGATAAGAAAAGTAAAACACAATATTAGCATAAATAAATGAACCAGATATGTTTATCTTTTCTTTAAAGAGGAACTCCAGTTTAAACATCTAAATAAATAGCTAATTAAATTATAAAGAAAAAAAAAAACAGGAATTTAGACTTGCCTGTAACTTCCACATTTTAGAGTACATTACAAGATACAGGCAACTTATTCATTCACCATGGGTTATTGGCTCATATCTTCAGGTGATTGGACGCTATCATGGAGAGTTGGGGGGGTGCCCTGTACTGTATTCCAAATTTTCAGGTAAGTCAAAATTCCTCTTTTAGTCATACAGTATAGGACACAGACAACTTATTCAGACACAATGGAACATCCCAAAGCAATAAATTAAAGAATGGGCAACAAGTAGGCAATCAAAGCCCCCAAAAACAACAGGGGTACATTTCACAGTGCTGCTACAATAACATTGTGGCCAAAAGTTGCATGTGCAGATTGGACATTAACCTGGTAAAACTTTGAAAAGTATGAATAGAAGGCAAGGCAACAGCCTTACAGAGTTGGGCAACAGAAACGTGGTGTCTAAAGGCCCAGGAGACTCTGAAGATCTGTACTGGAGGGTGTATGTTTTAAAATATATACTCTTGTAATCAAAATCAACAAAAAAAGTGGCCATTTGCCATTGCAAAGTGCACAAATCACTGATGAGGTGGGTAAATAGGAACATATAGACAGGCATCTTGGATGTTCATGGATGCCGTGTGTTCCCTTTGTCTCAAAAGCAAACACTGCACTTGCAGATTCCATGAAAAATGTTGGAATGTGAGGGGATTTGTTGAGGAATTTACAGTCCAGGATAAAACAGATACCTCAATTGGGTTTTGGTACCATAAAGAGGTTTGATTTAACCATTTCCCATCTGGCTCATGTACATAAACGGCCGGAAGGGAGCAGTGCAGGAGCGGGTTGCCATTCATAAATGATACCAGCATTTTCAAGCTGTGTGCGCTCTCTGGGAGCAAACGGCAATGGGATCCGGTGCCCGCTGCGTCTGGAGGACATAGCGGAACACCGATTGCTGTACAGGACCTCTGTGTGAGGTCCGGATCATGTGATCACTGATTGGCCAATCAGTGATCTCATGAATAGTAGTAACCAAAATGTCACATCTGACATCATTTCTTACTACTAGTGAATTCTGTCACCATGAGAGATCACATTGTACAAGGCTATTCACAACAGCCATGTACCATGTGACAAGCTATGACCAATCACAGCTCTCACGGTATTTTTCAATGGCTGCAAAAATGCAGCCAGAGAGGAGGAGAAATGATTGCGTTTACAGCCTTTATGGGTGTAAAAGCAATCAGCGTAAAAAAAAATCTTCATAATCCCCCACAAGTAGTACAGTGTCACTATGATGACACTGTACTGCTAGGGTGACAGTATGTTAAAAAAAATTAAAAAAACATCAATAATAATATAAAAAAATAAAAAATGTAAAAAAAAAATTAAAAAAATATATTTGGTTATAAACTAATTTGGGTTATTTTTTTTTTTACTAAAATGATAACCAAATACAATTTGGCCAAAATGTATGAAGAAACATTATTTATTTGCAAAATGTTATAAGAAAAACACTTTTTTCAAAATGTTTGGACTTTTTCATTTATATAGCAAAAAAAATAAAAATCCCAGTGGTGAATAAATACCACCAAAATAAAGTTTTATCTGTCTCAAAAAATGCTAAAAAATTCATATGGGTACAGTGTTGCATGACCGCACAATTGTAATTCAAAGTGTGATAGCACTGAAAGCTGAAAATTGGCCTGGGGGGAAGGGGGGAAAGTGTCAGGACATGAAGTGGTTAAAGAGATATCATTAACAAATATCTCAAAGGTGACACAGAGGTCCCGTACGACGATTGGTGTTCTGCTGTGTCCAGAGGACACAGCGGGCACCGGATCGTGGTGCTGCGCGCTCCCAGGGAGCACAAGCAGGGGGCGGGGAGGCCATTTACAAACAGCCACCCGACCCTGCACTGCCACCGTCCAGCCATTTATATACAACGGCAGGACGACGGGAGGTGGTTAATGCTTGTACAGTAGAGGTTTCTCATAACTGAGGCCCTCCAGTCCCCTTATTAACTTTCTTGCCCTTCTCTGGACTCTCTAAAGTTCCAACGTATTCTTCCTGAGGATTGGTGACCACAACTGGATGGCATATTCAAGATGTGACCAGACCAGAGATTTTCAATGTGGTAGAATTATAGTTGTATGTCTCTAGTAAATACCCTTTTTTTTTTTAAAGAATTCTTTATTGGGTTTTATTGTATACACAATATCAACCAGTGATAACTTCCAAAAGTATATCATGACAACATAACATTAATGAAAGTGAAACCAAGTTGACCAAAGCAAGACGTATGATATTACAATACTGACACTTCCATGGTCCCTAAGATGAAGAGAATAGTAATAGCTTATAGTAGGAGCATCAATATAAGAACTGTGAAGATGGTAAAGTAGAGTAGTTCTGCCTTGTGGGCCAACAAAGTGGGTAAGTAATGTGCGGAGAGTTGATTGTAGCAGAATCCACATTGTTTAGGTGCGGACGTAAAAAAATAGGGAGGGAAGAGAACGTATGAGTTGAGAGTAGAGGAACATAGAATAAACTAGGAGAGAGAAAGAGGAAAGAGGGATGAGCAAGGTAGAACTTCCCCTAGAAGTCATTATTTAGATATCACAGATCACAGAGTAGGACCAGAGGGTGGACTAGAGTTCTATAGTGTAATGTGCATTGACATGATATATTGTGAAATAGAGTAGACTACTGCAAGTCTTCACCAATTATTAATCATTAAAGGGAGGGTGGTTAGTCAATGACTAGAGAAGGAGGTGAGAGAAAAAGAAAAGAGACTTGAGTGCCTAGTAGAGGTAAGAGAGCAGCAAAGAAGAAATAAATCCTGCCTGTTAAATCTCACTTATACATAGACCAAGCAGAAACAAAACTATATGACAGCTTCTGTCTTTTATATCCTGAGTCATGACTGTTGTGCCTTGAAGAAGGATCTGTTGCTCTGGAGCAGGAAATAACCGTGAAATGTAGATTCTCCACTTTCGGTTGCAGTACTCCTCTCTGTGGTTGTGAGATGAAATTAATAGATTGAGCCGGTCCAAGCGGAGGAGAGAGTTAAGTTCTAATTTAACCTCTGAGATGGTTGGTGGAAAAGTTGAGACCCATGTTTTCAGTATGACTCTTCTCGCTGCCAACAGGCAGGTTTACAGCCATGGTTTGATAGCCCGAAATGTGATGAGCTGAGCTGAGGAGATTCCTGAAGTCGGTAGATCCAAGTTGCCAAAAAGAAGAGGTAGGGAGTCTTTCGGTAGTTGAAGAGTGGTGATGAAGGTTATAAAGCTGAGTAATTGACTCCAAAAGTAGATATTGATTTGCATGTCCATAATCTGTAGTGTAGCAAAGGTTTCTAGTGTCCACATAGCGGGCAGGTAGAAGCAGAGGGATTTGCTCTTAGGTACAAACAAGGCATATAGGCGTGGTGCATGATCTTGAATTGCTGCTCACGCCAGAACTCATTTGAGTTAAATACACATGTGGTGTTAAAACCGGTAAGGATTTGATCAACTGTGAAGGCATTATCAAAGTCTCTAATCCAAGAGGTAATAGGATTGGAAGTTTCTAGAGGTTTTGTATAGTATAGATTTAACGGACCGTAGATATTTGATATCTTGTACTTTTGGTTTCTGACTAAGATTTCTATCAATGATGTGCTAAAGCGAGTAGACTTAGTCGGTGCCACCGAGTTCATGAAATTCCATACTTGTAGTATATACAAAAAATGGCGGTAGGGTAGATTGAAAGAAGTTAGAAGTTGTTGAAGAGAAAGAGGGGAGCCAGAAGAGACATCAAACAGTTGGCATACCAATCTTAAATTCTGATCATACCACATTTCATATGCTGCATGATTCTGCGGGACAGAAAATGAAGGGTTATGATGTATAGGAAGGAAACAAGATAGCCAAGGGGAGACTCCCAATTTATGCCTAACCTCTCTCCATGTAATCAAAGTGTCGCGTATGAGTGGATTGTGTTTCAGGTGAGGTGGGAGTGAGTTAGGGTTCGAATGTAAAAGGGCCATGAGATGAAACGGATGAACCATGGCGGATTCAAATTGATAGTTAGAGTAGTTGGATAAGTGGAGCAGCCAATCTATACAGACACGTAAAATGCATGAGAGATTATAAGTTCGGATATTGGGAAGACCAATTCCCTTGTGAGTTTGATTCCCTTGCCTTGTGAGTTTGATTATATCCGTATGTTTAAGCAATAGGGAGATGGTTTGAAGGGGATAGAGCAGTTTTGGAAAGCTCACCATCTTAAAGAGGTGGACTCGTCCCAGGAATGATAGCGGCAGGTCTTTCCACATCTCCGATTCTCCTGTGATTTTTTGAATTGTCGGCAGAAAGTTCAGCGAGTAAAGGGACAAGGCAAGTTTCCCTATTTTAATACCTAGATATATAATATAGCTTGAGGTTATTTTGAAGAGCGAATTTTGAGCCCACGTAGGAGTACGTGCATGGTACAATGGAAGGACTTCACTTTTCGTGAAATTGACTCGAAGACTCGATCATTGTCTGAAGGCCGAGAAAGTGGAGTGTAGATATGAAAAATCTAGAGTTGGATTGGATGTAAATATTAGTATGTCATCAGCGAACAGCGCCAAACGCAGCTCTTGTTGTGCAATGTGGACACCATGTAGTTGAGAATAAAATAATAAGAAGCGGGCTAACGGTTCCAAAGCTAGATTGAATAGCAAAGGGGATAAAGGACATCCTTGCCTTGTTCCTTTATGACGTTTTATGGGGTTAGAAGTTAAACCTATTACCTGTGCCGTGGGTGCTGAATACATAGCTTGGATTAAATGTGTGAAAGGACCGGAAAAGCCGAATTTGTGTAAGACTAACTGAAGCCACTTAAAACTGACATGGTCAAAGGCTTTTTCGGCGTCGAGAGAGATAATCGCTAGATCTTGACGTGGGTTAACCTTTGCGTGGTGTAAAACTGTCAAAACTTTGCGTATTTTCGATGCAGCTGAACAACCCTGTATGAAGCCTGCTTGCAAGGGGTGAAGAGAAGGTAGAATAGTAGCCAAGCGGCTAGCAATAATTTTAGAAAGAATTTTTGCATCTAAATTTAAAAGGGATATCGGCCAATATGAGCCCGGATCGGAGGGGTCTTTGTCTTTTTTTGCTATTAATTTGATATGGGCTTGGAACGCTGATGGGAGATATGCCCCTCCCTCTTGTATGGATTGAAAAACCGTTTGTAGAGTCGGGGAGAGGGTTTTGGACATGAGTTTATAAAATTCTGAAGTGTATCCGTCAGGGCCAGGAGCTTTGCCATTTGCTAAAGATTTTATAGCCATTTGAATATCCGACTGCGATATAGGTGCGTTTAAGGATTGGAGTGATATGGGGTCTATTTGAGGGAGATTGACATTGGCCAGAAAAGAAGTGGCTTTTGATTGGTCGATGGGATCAGGGCCATACAATTTCGCAAAAATATTTTCTAAAATAGTTATGATTTCCTCTGGGGAGTGTTTTAATATACCCTGGGAGTCTTTCAAAGAGGTAAAATGTGTAGGGGTAAAGGGCTTCCGGCACAGGCGGGCCAACAGTTTACCTGGCTTATTTTAAAATTTATGGTAATGTAGGTCGAGGTAGGATTGATGGATAGATTCCTGGGCAGCCGCTCAAGTATCGAATTGATGCTTAGCATCCGTCCAAGCTTTTCTGTGTTCGTGGGTATTAGAGTCCGCTAAAATTTTTGGAGTCTGCCTAAGGTGATTGCTAGCTTTGGTGAGGTTATAGGTGAGTTTTTTCTTGTAAGCAGATGTAAATGCAATGATTTTACCATGTAAGACCGCTTTCCCCATTTCCCAGAATAAATTTGGATTGGATATGTGGGGTGCGTTTGTTTCTTGAAAGTCCGTCCAGGTGTCTCAGAGCTGTCGAGACAACTTCTGATTGTCTGCAAGAAATGCAGGGAACCTCCATATTCTTGGGTGTTGTCTGGTGTTTAAAAAATTGAGGGAAATGGAGATAGGAGAGTGGTCCGAAATAGCGATATCATGAATGTCAGAGGATGTGATGTGCTGTAGAACAGTAGAGTTGCAGAAAATATAGTCGATTCTAGAAAGGGAGTGGTGTACAGGAGAGTAGAAGGTGTAATCCTTGCCGCCTGGATGGGCCAAGCGCCAGATGTCAGTGAGTTGCAGTGCTTCTACGAAATTGTGAAGCAATGTAGGTGTTGAGTGGGACACCTGCGAGTGGTGTAGAATATGATCACGTGCTCTAGATTTATCCTCCAGTTCATTCATGTATGTATTAAAATCACCTCCTATTACCAGAGGCAAATGGAGGTAGTCTTACAGCTTCATGGACAAATCCTGGAAGACTTGTCTAGTTGGGGAATTTGGGGCATAAATACTAGTGAGGACCAGGGATTGGGAGCACATCCGAATATGAGCCGCTATGAATCTTCCCGCTTTGTCTGCGTCTATAGAGACAATTTCAGGGTTAAGCCGTTTGTGTATAAGAATGAGCACTCCTGCCTTGTTATTAAGTGAGGGGGAGCCTAGAACTTGTCCCACCCAAAGTTTCTTCATACGGATAAAATCAGATTGAGTCAGATGAGTTTCTTGAAGTAACGCTACATCTGTTTTAAGCCACCGAAGATGGCGAAGGATAGCCATGCGTTTTTGAGGTGATCTCAAGCCCTTGATATTCCATGAAAAAATGCATGTCATTGTGTCAAAAGTGGTATGGTGCAAAAAATAGTGGAAGACTTACAGTTCTGCTAGGTGGAATCTTCTAGCTTCACATAACTGTCCAGGCTTATGTGTGTTGGTGTTGGCTTCTGGGGAAGAGGGTAGTCTCTGGAAAAAAGTGAGGAAAAGGGACAGAAAAGAAGGAAAGAGAAATAGAGAGCAAAGACCCAACAGGGGCCTATCTGTGGATCAAAATAAACAATAAACCGTAACAATAAAGTGGACTTCACATAAACCCGCATGCTGTTCCTATACTACGACTAGCGTGACCCGGAATAACAAGAGAAAAGAACCTTCATCAAGGGACATGTTAGATTTGCTGAGAGGAGATCCCTCCGGCCATAAAAAATGCCAGGGGGGAAGAACTCAGCAATCCCAACAGCCAAAGTGGCGCTTTGGTCAGAGCAAGGCACATATGTCAGCAGAACAAACAGATGTATGCATATTCTGTTAGGCAAAGCAACTGGTTCAACTCAAAACCACGTGAAAAGTTTGTCACTAACATCTTGTATTAGTGATCGTAAGCATCCCGTAAGGTAAATTCTTAGTTCTTGAAATTTAGAAGAGTGATGAGCAGATTAGACGATGGGAGAGGAGGAGGTAATCCCAAAGAATTATTAGATGAAGGCCCTGTCATTTAGAAGAAAAATTAATGCGATGCCGCTTAGGAGGATCTTTGCAGGGGCTGCGTTGATCTCTGGGGCCGGATGTACGGGCAGGATGACGTGGAGACGATATGACATCAGTGTCCATCAGTGTATCTTGTAGATATTGATTGGCTTCCTCTGGGTGGACAAAAGATTTGGTATCGCCAGAAGGTGTAGTGAATCTAAGAGTAGCCATGTATACCAGTGTAAATTTAAGCCCTTGTTGGTAAAGCATGGTGCATATTTGCTGGAATGCCTTTCGCTTACGTGAGACTTCCTGCGAATAATCAGTGAATAAGAGCAATTTGTGACTTTCTATCTGCAGGGAGCGAGAATTGCGAAAAGAATTGAGGATGGCCAGGCGGTCAGCATAGTTAAGGTATTTGACGATCACTGAGTGTGGCGTGCGCCGTTCATTAGAAGGTGACCCTAGGCGATGAGCTCTCTCTACCTGGCATGAAGTGGCTAGTCCCAGGGCTGTGGGAATACGCACTGAACATAGTTCTGGAAGCGCTCCTGAGGTATAAGATTCTGGAAGGCCTACAATACGTAAATTATTTCTGCGTGAGTGGTTTTCTAAGTCATCCAATTTGTCCAAAATGCTTTGATGTGTACGATTGGTTTGAAGCGTGCCTGCTTGCAACAATTGGACCTCATCTTCTAAGTCTGAAATACGTTGCTCCGCCTCAGATAAACGTTTGGATTGGTCACTCAAATCTTTTCTATGCTGATCAATTCCTGTAGCAACTGCGTTGTCCACAGCCTGTGTAATATTAGGCAGCAAACTAGAGGCGACTGCCTGTGCAATTTTTTCATAACAGTCTGTGGGACTACAAGTGCCAGAGGGGATGCCTAGGGCTGGTAGTGGTGTTGCAATGTGTTCATGCATACCTGAGCCAGTGTCCTTCCCTGAATCAATTCCTGTGTCCATGCTGCAGCATGTATCGGTGGCCATCTTGGCTGCAGGAGGGGGAGAGCCACATCCCTCTCCCCTCGTGGCGGGGTCTGAGCCGGTCAGTGCTGGCAACAGGTATTTCTCCATGACAGAGGGTTAATGCACGGGTCGAAGGGGGACCTCCTGAGCTGGTCTGCGGGAGTCCCCGATGCAGAACCAGAACCGGAAGTCCTAAAATACCCTTTTAATGCATGCTGATATTCTTCTAACTTTGCTTGGTGCAGCTTGGCATTGCATTCTTTTGCTGAGCCTATGATCTACTAGGACCCCCAGAACTTTTTCCATCTTGGATTCTTGCATTAAACCTCATTTGCCATGTAGTTTTCCCATAAGTTTTTACATCCTGCTGTGGTAGAGTCAGCACAAAAAGGGCCCACAGGTAGATTGGCAGCAGCACCAGATGTGGTTGTTCAAAGGATAGGCACGAGTTGTCTGCTTTAGTAAAACATCTAATCACTTCACTGAGTAAAATGGATGAGAAAACTTATTACCAGAAACTGTCATATAATCCACTGAAAGATCACATAATTTAATAACTACGTGTAAAGTAAATGGAAATACCATAAACAGCGCTCTCAGCCCTCAAATACACTTAAATTACATTTAAAAAATATTAACAAATGTATATATATAAATAAACATATAAAAAAGGAAAAAGAAACTGCCACCAAATAAAGTGCCAATATTGTGCCAAAGAAATAAAAAACAAACTCAGGAAAAAAGTCCACTAAGTGTAGTCCATATATATAAATCTTTCTTCAATAAAGATATATTCTCACAATCGTGAATTATTCTGTGCTCAACACCCCATCAAAGTGCTAACTCACCAGATGCTGGTGATTAATCAGTATAACTTTCAAATATCAGTGGATGTGGAAAATTCAGCAGCATAACAATTGCACCAAATTATAATCATTCATCAGATGGTTGATCCCATTATACTCCGTCATGGTAAATATAATCCATATGTGGATAAATAAAGAACACTCGCCATAGCATAATAACATTTGACTATTTATTCAGTCAAATTCCCCCCTTAAAACCAAAATCACAATATGCAAGTTAAAAAACAGCCTTTAATAATATGAATACGTCTGCAGCCTGCAACAAACAGTCTCCAGCTCCCATAGTGGCGTCTCACCAGCCGTACTCAGAAACAGATGACATGGTTGCAATCACATGGTCTGGCCACGTGGTAGTGGCGTACGCGATGACATCACTGCTTGATCACGCCCTAATGTGTTTCATCACAGGACTTCGTCCGAGGGTGTGATCAGCAGTCAGACATACAGACTCTTATAGAGCCACTCGTACTCCCATAGGTTGGCTTTAATTGATGCACTACCGACCTCTAATGAATGAGCACATGATGGCATATTATTATTTATATTATTATTATTGTAATACAGGATTTATATAGCGCCAACAGTTTGCTCAGCAGGAGATAATACAGCAACAATACAGTTCAATACAAGAGGGATTTGAGGGCCCTGCTCCTTGGAGCTTAAAATCTAGGAGGGAGGGGCTAGTGGTACAAAAGGTAGTAACTGTGGGGGATGGACTGGTTGGAAGAGTAGAAGATTCCAGTATTAGCTGAGGGGATTATCGGCTTTCCTGATGAGATAGGTTTTCAGAGAACGCCTAAAAGTGAGCATAGTAGGCGATAGTCTGATAAATTAGGGTAGAGAGTTCCAGAGGATGGGGGAAGCTCTGGAGAAGTCCTGGAGTAGAGCATGGAAGGAGGAGACAAGGGAGCTAGAGAGCAGGAGGTCTTGCAAGGAGCAGAGAGGACAGTTTGGGTGATATTTAGAGACAAGATCGGTGATGTAATTTGGGGCAGAGTTATAAATGGCTTTATACATTATTGTTAGTGTTTGAATTTGATCTGTTGGGCAATGGGAAGCCAGTGGAGGGATTGGCAGAGAGGGGTGGAGGACACTGAGTGGGTCTAGTGGAGAGATTGGCAGAGCTGGGTGGCAGATACAGAACGGTTAGTAAGGTGGATGATTCTGGCAGCAGCATTCATGATAGACTGAAGAGGGGATAGCCTGCAATGAGGTAGGCCCATGAGGAGGGAGTTAGAATAGTCAAGGCGAGATATAAACAGGGAGTGAATAAGTTGCTTAGTGGTTTCCGAGGTTAGGAACGGGCGTATCTTGGAGATGTTGCGGAGGTGAAGTCTACAAGATTTGGACAGTGATTGGATTTGGGGCTGAAAGGACAGATGGGAATCTAGGATTACACCTAGTACCCTGGCATGAGGGGAGGGAATGATGATTGTGTTATTGATCTTGATGGAGAAGTCAGGGGAGGGGGCACGGACTTGGGGGGAATATTAAGAGCTCAGTTTTGGAAAGCTTGAACTTTAGGAAGTGGAGTGACATCCATGCCGACATGTCACTTAGTAGGTTAGTGATACGAGAGGAGACTGAAGGGGTGAGGTGAGGGGTAGAAAGATAGATTTGTGTGTCATCAGCATAGAGATGATACTTAAAGCCATGGGAGTTTATCAAGTGACCAAGGGAGGAGGTGTAGATGGAGAAGAGTAGGGGTCCAAGGACAGAACCTTGAGGGACCCCTACAGAAAGAGGGAGTGAAGAGGAGGAAGCAGCATTATAGGTAACTCTGAAGGAGCGCTGCGATAGGTAGGAGGAGAACCAGGAGCGAGCAGAGTCTCTGAGGCCAAGAGAGGTCAAGTAGTAAGAGTATGGAGTAGTGGCCATTGGTTTTAGCAGTTAATAGATCATTAGTGAGTTTTAGTAGGGCAGTTTCCGTGGAGTGGAGTGAGCGAAAGCCAGACTGTAAAGGGTCAAGAAGGTTGTTGTCGGTGAGGTGGGAGCTCAGGTGATTGTAGACTAAGCGTTCTAGGAGTTTAGAGGTAAATGGCAGCAGGGAGATGGGTCTTAAGTTGTTCAGAATGGTGGGGTCTAGGAAGGGCTTTTTAAGTATGGGAGTGATGTGCGCATGCTTTAGAGGGGAGGGGAAGGCACAGAAGAGAGGGAAAGATTGAAGATGTGAGTGAGGGAGCATAGAATGGAAGAAGAGGGTGACCGTAGTAGTTGTGAGGGGACAGGATCCAGGGGGCAGGTAGTGAGACGGGCTTCTGAGAAAACCTTAGTGACTTCTTTGGTAGTGGCAAGGTCAATAGAGGAAAGTGTTGAGGGAGGTTTAGTATAAGGTATGCTAAGTGGGATGGATGTCTGTGCAGTGGAGATGCCCCTACGAATTGTGTCAATCTTGTGTTTGAAATGATTTGCAATCTTGTGAGCAGTGAGTGAGGTACTGGGTGGGGGTGGAGGTGGAGAAAGTAGAGAGTTAAAAGTAGGGAAAAGACGACAAGGACTGGATGACAAGGTATTAATAAGAGTGACAAAGTAGGCTTGTTTGGCAGCATGAAGGGAGGAATTGTATGTTAAGAAAGCAGATTTATATTGGGTGAATGCTTGCTGAGATTTTGTTTTATGCCACAATCGCTCCAGCGCTTGACTATGTAGTTTAAGATTTCTGGTGTGGTCAGTCTGCCAAGGTTGTAATGGTCGGGGCTGATGCTTCATGTTGTTAGAGGAGCAAATGAGTCTAATGCGGATGAAAGCGAACTGTTATAGACAGCAGTGGCCAGGTCAGGGCAGGACAGGGGAGAGATTCTGTCATAGAGTTGGTCAGTTGCAGAGTGGAAAGGAGCCGGGTTCAAGTTGTGAAGGTTTCTGCGGGTAATTGTTTGCTGCTTGGAGGGATAGGTGTTTGAAGACGAGGAGACTGTGAAGGTGATGAGATTGTCATCAGAGAGAGGAAAGGGGGTGTTTTTGAGGTTGTAGGGAGTGCAAAGACGGGAGAAAACAAGGTCTAATGTGTTCCCATCAGAGTGAGTGGAGGACTGTATACACTGTGCTTTTTTTTTTTTAATTTAAATATTTATTCAATTTTTCATGTTAATACAAAAGCCCAAAAAGGGAGATAATTCTCATACAAATAGACATTTATAACATTTCTAACTTTCCCTCACTAAAAACTCTATTCTTTCCCATCCCACTACCCCCCCTTCCCACCCCTCGTCCCCCCTCCTCCCCCTCTGCAGACTCTAGCCCATTCTACTCTCTTGAGGCTTATTGATTTTTTGCTAACATCCTAATTCATATTTTCCCATATTTCTCTTTCAATCCTGCTCTTTCCCACTTTTCCCATCTCCTAAAATAAACTCTCATCCTATCTTCCTGCATATGGTATGATCTTTCCATTCAACCTATCTGGTTTACTCTGTTAATCCAGTCTTCCTCCTTCGGTACCTCAGCCTTCCCCCAATACTTAGGTATCAACCCTTTCGCCGCATTCAAGAAGTACCAAATACCTGAATCTTTATATTTATTTACAGATGTCTCCACATTGTGTAGGAGGCACGTCGTTGGGTCCAACCCTATGTCAATTTCAGTTATTTCTTTAATCAGTTTGACTATTATCTTCCAAAAAGCCTGGATTTTCGGACATTCCCACCACATGTGAAACACCGTGCCCATCTCTCCACATCCTCTCCAACACATATTTGAGTTTTCCCCATTCATCTTGTGCTCTACACTCGGTGTAATGTGCCATCGTGTCAAACACTTATAATTAACCTCAACCTCTCTCATACTAACATTATCGTGTATCAATCTAAACATCTTTCTCTGTCTATCTTCATCAAACCCAACTCCCATATCTCTTTCCCATTTTGTGATAAAAATTAACTTTGTGTTTGTGTCTAGTTCTGTGAGTATTCTATACACTTTTGAAATACCGTGCTTCCCATCCCTTCGTGTCTCTAACAACCTTTCAAACATATTCCACTCCTGTTTTATTCTCAGGGGTTTCGGTAGATTTCCAATAAAACATTTCAATTGATGATATTTTCACTCATCTATTCTAATAAAAATATCTCCCTTCTTCTCCATTAAATCTTTAAGTGATCTCAGTTCCCCCTCCACCAAAACATCTCTCAGTTGGGTATCCTCCTTTCTAAATCATCTCCCTGATATCTTATTCTTTCCCGGGGGAAAGTACTCGGTATTTGTAAGAGGCATTAATATAGAATTAAATTCCCATTTCATGTTTTTGTGTAAATTATCCCATACCCTAAGAACATTTAAAGTGTAGATACTTGTGCTTTCTTTAATTCCCCTGAACTGTGGTGGGACCCATATCATCTGGTTCAATCTAATGCCACTAAGATCATTTTCAATTGTTACCCAACTTTTCCCCTTATGGTTAAATGTCCAGTCATATATTCTTGCTAAAACCACTGCTTTATAGTATCTCTTGACATCAGGTAGACCCAATCCCCCTTTCTCTTTAATCCTACTCAATGTTTCATATGCTATTCTGGGTTTTTTATTCTTCCATATGTATCTTGTTAACATTTTTTTCATTATCTTAAAGAAGGCTTCTGGAATTTTAATTGGTACCATTTGAAATCTATACAGTATTTTAGGCATAATTACCATTTTGACTAGGTTTATACGTCCTATCCAGGATGGATTTCCTCCTTCTAGTCTTTTTAAATCTTCCCTGATCTCATTTATCAAAGAGATATAGTTTAATCTATATAAATGCTTAGATGAGGCAGTGAGTTTTATTCCTAGGTATTTTATCTCTTTTGCTCTCCATATAAAGGGGAATTCTTTTTGTAGTTTTTCTTTTTCATTCTTTGATATATTAATGTTCAGGATCTCTGTTTTCGTTGGATTAATTTTTAAATTTGATAGTTCACCGTACTCCTTCAGAGTCTTCATTATATTTGGGAGAGTTATTCGGGGATTCCCCACATAGAACAATAAGTCGTCCGCAAAGGCCGCTACTCTGTGTTCTATGGATTCTATCTGAATTCCCTTTACCGATCCACTATTTCTTATTATTGACAACAGAGGTTCGAGTGACAATACATATAGCAGGGGGGACAGTGGGCAGCCTTGTCTTGTACCATTAGACATTCCAATGTGTTCTGATCTCTCCCCATGATTGCAGTAGGCTGCCTATATAATTTACTTATCCACTCTCGCATTCTATCACCTATCCCCAGCACTTTTAAGTTGTCCATCATAAAGCCCCAGTCCACTCTATCAAATGCCTTCTCTGCATCAATTGACAAGAGCACCACCGGGGCTTTCCCTTTTCTACTTTTCTGAATAAGCATCAGGGTTCTCAAGCCATTATCTCTACCTTCTCTCCCCGGCACAAAGCCCACCTGGTCTCCATGGATCCATTCAGGCATCAGATCCCTCAACCTGTTTGCTAACACCTTTGCATACAGTTTAGTGTCAGTGTTCAATAATGAGATAGGCCTATAGCTGGAGCACTGAGATGGATCTTTTCCCTCCTTGTGTATAAGTACTACATGGGCCTGTAGGGATTCTCTCCTAACTTCCAACCCACCTCCCAGAGCATTCATATATTTCTCCAGCTTGGGTAACAGTACTTCACTAAATTTCTTATAGTACTTAACTGTATAGCCATCCGGGCCTGGGCTTTTTCCCCCCCCTGTGCTTTTTAATGCTATTTTAATTTCTTCCTGGGAAATTTCTGCGTCTAGGGCGTTCAACTGTGCTTCACTTAGTTTTGGTAATCCCGCATTTTTTAAGTATGTCATCTTTTTTTTTTTAATTTCCTCTTGAACTTCTTTTAGAGAGCCTTGGGGACTAATATTATATAACTTTTTGTAATACTCCGTAAACACTTTAATAATCTCTTTATTTGAGTGGACCAACCCCCCCTTTGAACTTTTTATCTTTTCTATATAGTTCCTATTTTTCTTTTTATTCAAAGCTCTCATTAGATATCTTCCTGGTCTGTCTCCCCATCTATATCTCTCATTCAAAACCCTGTTGTATACTCTTCTCTTCTCCTCATCCATCAACCTCTCTAGCTCATCTTTTTTGTCCAATAACTTCTGTCTCGTATCTTTTGTTATTTTCTTCTTATGTATCTGCTCCAAGTCCAATATTTCTTTTAATAGCCCACTGACCCTCTCTCTTCTTTCCTTTTTCTTCCTTGCTCCTACCGCAATCAAGATTCCTCTTATGAATACCTTATGGCTTTCCCAGACTGTAGCTATCGATACTTCCTCTGTTTCGTTCTCCTTAAAGTATACCTTAATCTCTTTCTCAATTTTCTGAACTACGTCCTCATCCAGAAGAAGAACCTCATTTAACCTCCACCCTAATCCTCCTGTCCACCTTCTTCCCCATCCCATTTTCATTACGACCGGAGCATGATCCGAGAACGTCCTTGTCTCTATGTCGATTTTAACCAGGTGATCTATAAGTTGATGGTCTATTAAGATGTAATCTAATCTCGAGTATATCTCATGTGCATTAGAGAAGAAGGTATAGTCTCTGTCTTTCATATGCGTTATTCTCCAGGTATCCACTAGTTAATATTCATGCATCACTTTTTTCAAAGCTCTCAGAGACCTACTCCCCTCTCTTTGCACAGAAGAGGTATTATCCTTTTGTGGGTCCATACAGAAATTTAGGTCTCCAGCTACTATCAAACGTCCTTTTTTAAATTCCATTAATTTTTTCAACAGACCCTTCATATACACCTCCGGGTTTTTATTAGGGCAGTATATATTGGCTAAAGTACACTCTATCCCCTGAAGTCTACCTTTTAAGAATAAAAACCTCCCCTCCGGGTCAGTTCTTCTATCCTCCAGCTCAAATCTCATATTCTTTGCCAAACCTATTGCAACCCCTTTTGCTCTTTTAATTGGAGAATCTGCATAGTACCATATTGGATAGTGTTTGGATTTCAATTTCACGTTTGCCTCTATCTCAAAGTGCGTCTCCTGTAAAAATACCACTGACGTAGCCCTATGATGTAACTCATTAAACAACCTAAATCTCTTCCCTGGACAACTCAGCCCATTCACATTATAGGTTATAAACTGTATTTCTTCCATCATTCCCAATTAACTCCATCTCTCTTCCAGATTGCCTCTTCCTCTTTATCCCTTCTGTCATGCTGAGTATTAACCCAATACCTCCTCCCCTCCCTCCCTCCCACCCAACTCCCATCCCACCCAACTCCCATCCCCTCCCCCCTCCCTCCTATTTTCCCAACCCGCCCCCCTCCCTCCCCCCCCCTCTTTTTAGGCCTATTGATTGCCTACCGATCATTTGTGGTAATACTAACCACTTTTGATTTAATCTATGGGGAAAAAACTCCAGCCATGGACAGCTTTCCGCCCTCCCCCACCTCCCCTTTAACCCCTAAGTCCTACCAAAATATCTCAATAACAGTGGTTTGAGAACGGCAGGGGCAAGGCGGAGAGAGACAGGAGGTAGAGAGAGAGAGAGAGAGAGACTAAAAAAAAAAAAAAAAAAAAGGAAAGGGTCTATCTCTCTTCCTCTCCCCCTACCCCTCCCTCCCCCCGCCCCCCCCACCAACCAATTGCCAGTCCTCTTTTCTTTTCGTTCTAATTTCCCGGTGTTCTTCTGCCCAGCCAGAAATCTCCATTCTTTGTAGTTTGAGTCTGTCGCAAAAATTTTTCAAATCTTCTGGGAACCTAAGATATGCTGTAATTCCATTTCTCCATCCTATTAGGCACTCAGGGGTCCCCCATCTATATTGCACCTTTTGTTCTTTCAATCTTTCCAATAGAGGTCTAAGGGTTCTCCTTCTCCATAAAGTCTCTGGTGACAAGTCCGCATATATCTGTAAGTCCTTTCCTTCGTACATAATTACTGCTTTTCCCTTTATCCTCTTCCAAATTTTATCTTTATCTAGGAATTCACAAAATTTGACAAGTATATCTCGTGGCCTATCCTTTCCCGAATTTCCTTGGAATTTTCCTTGTCTAAAAATTCCTTCTATTTTAGTTTTTTCCATATTAGTACTGTCCATTATGGAATTCAATATTTTACAGACCACCTCTTGCAAATTTTCTCCTTTTGAATTCTCTGGGACCCCACGTATTCTAATATTTCTCCTCCTATTCCTATTTTCTTGTATCTCAGCCTTATAGAGCAGTTTTTCTTGGGCTTTCCCCATGTTAATTATTTCTTTTTCCAATTCGGCAATAATTTGGGACTGATTTTTAACTTTTTCCTCCGTTTCTTCCACTCTCGCCAAAAGGTGTCCCAAATCATTTTGAATATTTACAATTTCTTGTTTTATTGTTTTCTCAGATCTTTGAACATTCTGCCATTTCTTTTTTGTTTGGTATTTGTAGCTCTGTCTCCATCTCTATATTAGCCGATATTTGTTGGCTGCTAATGTCAAGGCCTAGTGATAGTCTAGGGCTACTTTCCAGGCTTAGATCTATTTCACCTTTTCCACTTTTGCCCTGAGACCTTTCTGGGGTTATATTTCCCTGGGAGGTGTATTTTTTGATAGTACCAGTCTGAGTCCCTTTTAGCCCACTTCTTTTTGCGCTTTTATTTTTCATTCTTCTATTGCTCTTATTCTTCTTTATAGGCTCAGGGGTTAAGGAGAGATAGTTATTAATATATACGTCACAACTTATCCACTCATTTGATTTTCAAGCTTTTCATTCGTCTTTCCTCTTCTCCTTTCCACTCCTTTACATTTCCCATTCAAGGGGATCCCCTCTCTTCTCTCACACACTGCCTCTCCCAACAGCCCACAAGAAGCACGTTATTTATTGAGACTCGGTCAGAGTCACTCACCCTGCTCGTATCTCTCTTCTTCTCGGGGTCCGACCAGCAATTCTCTCTGTCCTTCAGCTGGGCAGTGTGTTCATTTTAGGGGTTTCTCCAGAAAAATCCTCCTTCTTTCTCTCTCCAAGCCCCCGTGTCTCTCCTCCTTCAGAAGCAGGGCTCAGAGCAGTGGGCCAACCAACAGGGCCCCAAACAATGGACCGACCAGTATGACTCCCAGTAGTTTAGCAACAGTCAAGGTCTCAGCCAATAAGCCAGCAGACAGAGCACCGGGTAGGAACCGGCTGACAGGACTCTGGGCACTGGGTTAAGATGCAGAGCTCCGAGCAGTAAGGCTACCAGCAGGGCACCAGACTCTCAGCGCTAAAACAGGGGACCAGGTATTGGGTCGGCAACCGTGCTCCAGGGAGTAAGTCCGCAAGCCGAGCAGCTCCTCTCTCTCTGCACCAAACACCGGCCGGCTTCCTGGTTTCCCAGTGGTGCTTAGCGGCCGGCCACGTGGCTACACCGCTCCACCTTATCTCCCCGCAGCCCGACACACCTTCACCCCGAGCACTGCAGCCAGATCCCGTCTCACGGGTCAGCTCTCCATCCATCCAAGGGGGACCACCGCACCACAACTCCACATCACAGGTAGGGGTTTGGGGAGGTGGGTGAAGGAGCTTGCCCGAGAGCTCCTACATCGGGCTCTCGTCAGCCGCCATGGTTCTGTATACACTGTGCTAATGCAAAAGATGAGGTTATGTTGAAGAGTTGGGATGTAGCCGGGTTGTTGACATTAATAGGGATGTTAAAATCTCCGAGAATGATAGAGGGTAGTTCAGAGGAGAGAAAGCAGGGTAGCCAGGTGGAGAAATCATCAAGAAAGCGTGACACAGGTCCAGGAGGCCGATATACCACTGCAGTCCTCAGAGAAATGGGAGAAAACAGCCGGATGCAGTGAGTCTCGAAAGAAGAGAAGGATAGAGAGGGAGGGTTAGGGAGGACTTGAAAGGCGCTCAGTGGGGATAGAAGCAAACCAACCCCACCACCTTTCCAACCGCTGGGTGTGGGTGAATGGGTCCAGAGGAGGCCTCCATAGGAAAGTGCTGCGGGAGAAGAAGAATCTGCTGCTTGGAGCCAGGTTTCTGTGATTGCTAGTAAGTTAAGGGAGCAGGAGACAAAAAGGTCATGGCCAGAGGTGAAATTATTACAGACAGAGCGGGCATTCCAGAGCGCACATGTAAAAGGGAGGGTGGTTAAATTGAGGGGATTGTGGCTATTCCTGGAAGAAAGAGGACACCTGGTGTGGGGGTGAGATAGTGGAGGACCAGGGTCTGGGGAGATATCCCCAGAGGTTAGGAGGAGGGTGAGGAAAGTCACATGGGAGCGGGATGTATACAAGCACGCATGCCTTCCAGTCCTGGTGTTTGGGTCAGCAGGAGAGTGAAGTATCAGCAGGAGGTTATGAGAGCAGTGGTAGGGAGATGGTAGCAGTGAGGGTGAGACGTACAAGTTTTGAGGTGGAGCAGAGGAGTAAAGAAATTAGATTTTGGGAACGCAGGAAAGTAACATGAAAAGGAGGAGTAGAGGGAACATATTAAAAAGGTACACGGAGTGGGACTCAGACTTGTAAGAGATGTTTCCCAGGGTGTTTGCTTGCAGTCTGTTTATCATGCAGTAGAGTTATATACTCTACTGATTTGCCTAAATAGACCTATTATCAGGAGGGGACCAAGCAATTACTCCCTATTACCATCTTGTGTTCAAACAACTAATTGGTAATGCAAAAAAACGTTAAAAGGTGACTAACAATTACATAATGATTAGAACTTATATGACAAATCACAGGTAACAAAATGAGATCAGCATCACTCCCTTTAATAGATTGCTTCTAATCTCAGCTTGTTACCTGTAACGGACCACCTGACAGCACCTCTATAAATCCTCTGATAGAGCCTCCCCAGAGTGCGGAGTCTAAGTACCGGAACACTTGTTCACCAGGGCCCCTGATGGTGGGGATGGACTTGAAGCGCTCCGGGACCAGGTCGCAGCTACCGGGTATCTCTACCAGAGGTAGAGGAGTCTGCCAGAGGCTCCTGCGGGTTAAGAGTCTGATGTGAGGGAGCCCGGGGATCCCTGAGGGATGGATGGATGAGCAAGATCAGAGTCAAACAGGCCGTGTCAGTAACTAGCGGGTCGGTGCGGTACAAGACGGTAGGCAAGGGATAGTCAGGTCACACGCAGGGTCAATACCAGAAGATCAGATCTATAAGGGAGCATCCAGGAGCAGAGTCAGGCAAGCCAAGGGGTCAGGACAGGAGAAGGCAACAAGGTCAGACAATCCAGATCAGAGTACTCACAACACAGGCAACAGGATACGCAAAGACCATTTGGCAACAAGTGTCTGTGCAGGGCTGGTTTAAGTAGCCCGACCTGCACCTGACAGGCGCAGCCTAGGTCCTAGTGCCTGCCCAGTACTGTCATAGACGACGGGTGCGCCTGGGTCCTGGTGCCCTCCTGCCTGCATGTCTTGACAGACACCTACGCATGTGTAGACCCATGCGTCGCGATGGTCCCTGACATTACCTGTATGAAAGACACCTGGTAGCCACAATCCTGCTGAATGATAGGGGATCAAATACTTATTTCCCTTATGAACATGCAAATCAGTGCATCATTTGTTAGACATGCATTTCCTTTGATTTTTTGTTGCTATTCTGTCTCTCAGTGTTACAATACACCGAACATTCGATTTTTAGACTGATAATTTCTTTGTGAGTGGGCAGACATTCAAAATCAGCAGGGGATCAAATACTTATTTCCTTCACTGTATGTTGACACAGAGATTTATAGCAAAGGGATATGAACAACAATTTATAGAATATGAAAGAGATAAAGTAAGATCTTTGGACAGAGCTTCCCTGCTGTTAGATAAACATAAGGTGGATGATATGATGCAAGGGGTACCAGTGATTGTGGATTATAATATCCAGTTTGAACAAGTGGAGCATATTATCAGGCAATATTGGCCCATACTTAAATTGGATAAACATTTTAGTTCTGTTCTTTCAGATACACCAAGGTTTATATGTAAAAAAGTCCGTACTTTGAGGGATAAATTAGTGCACAATGTAGTGGACCCCCGAGAGAATTAGGATTCACTTTCTTCAAAGGTAAATGTTTTTTTGCCTGTGGACGGTGTTATAGCTGCACTAGGTTTAAGAAAAACTATAAAAAAGAGAGGTTTTTTAGTAGCTCTACAACAGGGAGGGAGTATTGAATTAAAGATTTTGCCACACCCTGTCTGCCTTTAGGCGATCTTTGAAAACTCACTTATTCAGGGAAGCCTACCCCTCCTCCACCTAAGAATTGTACCTGGATCACCTCCATCAGATCATCCCCCGCAGCTATCATGTTTTGTACCACCTCCCCTTTCCTTTAGATTGTAAGCTCCACAAACAAGGCCCTCCTATTCCTTCTGTACTGAAATGTATTGTAATTGTACCGTCTCCCGTTATATTGTAAAGTGCTGTGCAAACTGTTGGCGCTATATACTGTAAATCCTGTATAATAATAATTAGAGATGAGCGAATCGAAGTATCCGAAGTGGAATTCGAGTCGAATATTGGAAAAATTTCGTTTCGCGCCGAATCCGAAAAATAGCCTAATTCGGACGCGCGAATCGAAATTTTTCCGAAAATGGCGGCTGACATGTGCGGCGACAGAGCGGGGATGTCTGGGAAGGCGCGCAGACAAGGCGCGCTGACCCATAATGCATTCCTCAACGACATGTGATCGCATCAGCCAATCAGCAGCCAGCCAGCCAGCACTGTGTAATGGTCGAGCTATAAATAGCGGCCATTTTGGAATTCTTCATTTGCCTGCAGTCATTGAACAGAGGCAGACCGCTCTGTATTAGGGACAGGGACAGAGTTAGGGCCACAGAAACGATACTTGGGGACAGAGAAACGATACTTAGGGACAGAGAACTATTACTCAGGGACACAGAATTGTTAATTAGGGCCACAGAATCGTTACTTAGGGACAAAGAAACGCTAGTTAGGGCCACAGAATTCATACTCAGGGACAGACAGAATTGTTACTGAGTGCCAGAGAATTGTTACTTAGGGCCACAGAAACGTTATTAGGGCCACAGAATTGTTACTCAGGGACAGACAGAATTGTTACTGAGTGCCAGAGAATTGTTACTTAGGGCCACAGAAACGTTATTAGGGCCACAGAATTGTTACTCAGGGACAGACAGAATTGTTACTGAGTGCCAGAGAATTGTTACTTAGGGCCACAGAAACTTTAGTTAGGGCCACAGAATTGTTACTCAGGGACAGACACAGAATTGTTACTGAGGGCCACAGAACTGTTACTTAGGGCCACAGAATTGTTACTCGCACAGACACAGAATTGTTACTCGCACAGACACAGAATTGTTACTGAGGGCAACAGAACTGTTACTTAGGGCCACAGAATTGTTACTTGCACAGACACAGAATTGTTACACAGGGACACAGAATTGTTACTGAGGGCCACAGAACCGTTACTTAGGGCCACAGAATTGTTACTTAGGGCCACAGAATTGTTACTCGCACAGACACAGAATTGTTACTCGCACAGACACAGAATTGTTACTGAGGGCCACAGAACTGTTACTTAGGGCCACAGAATTGTTACTCGCACAGACACAGAATTGTTACTCAGGGACAGACAGAATTGTTACTGAGTGCCAGAGAATTGTTACTTAGGGCCACAGAAACTTTAGTTAGGGCCACAGAATTGTTACTCAGGGACAGACACAGAATTGTTACTGAGGGCCACAGAACTGTTACTTAGGGCCACAGAATTGTTACTCGCACAGACACAGAATTGTTACTCGCACAGACACAGAATTGTTACTCAGGGCCACAGAACTGTTACTTAGGGCCACAGAATTGTTACTCGCACAGACACAGAATTGTTACTCGTACAGACACAGAATTGTTACTGAGGGCCACAGAACTGATACTTAGGGCCACAGAATTGTTACTCGCACAGACACAGAATTGTTACTCAGGGACAGACAGAATTGTTACTGAGTGCCAGAGAATTGTTACTTAGGGCCACAGAAACGTTATTAGGGCCACAGAATTGTTACTCAGGGACAGACAGAATTGTTACTGAGTGCCAGAGAATTGTTACTTAGGGCCACAGAAACTTTAGTTAGGGCCACAGAATTGTTACTCAGGGACAGACACAGAATTGTTACTGAGGGCCACAGAACTGTTACTTAGGGCCACAGAATTGTTACTCGCACAGACACAGAATTGTTACTCGCAAAGACACAGAATTGTTACTCAGGGCCACAGAACTGTTACTTAGGGCCACAGAATTGTTACTCGCACAGGCACAGAATTGTTACTCAGGGACAGACAGAATTGTTACTGAGTGCCAGAGAATTGTTACTTAGGGCCACAGAAACGTTATTAGGGCCACAGAATTGTTACTCAGGGACAGACAGAATTGTTACTGAGTGCCAGAGAATTGTTACTTAGGGCCACAGAAACTTTAGTTAGGGCCACAGAATTGTTACTCAGGGACAGACACAGAATTGTTACTGAGGGCCACAGAACTGTTACTTAGGGCCACAGAATTGTTACTCGCACAGACACAGAATTGTTACTCGCACAGACACAGAATTGTTACTGAGGGCCACAGAACTGTTACTTAGGGCCACAGAATTGTTACTCGCACAGACACAGAATTGTTACTCAGGGACAGACAGAATTGTTACTGAGTGCCAGAGAATTGTTACTTAGGGCCACATAAACTTTAGTTAGGGCCACAGAATTGTTACTCAGGGAAAGACACAGAATTGTTACTGAGGGCCACAGAACTGTTACTTAGGGCCACAGAATTGTTACTCGCACAGACACAGAATTGTTACTCGCACAGACACAGAATTGTTACTGAGGGCCACAGAACTGTTACTTAGGGCCACAGAATTGTTACTTGCACAGACACAGAATTGTTACTTGCACAGACACAGAATTGTTGCACAGGGACACAGAACTGTTACTGAGGGCCACAGAACCGTTACTTAGGGCCACAGAATTGTTACTCGCACAGACACAGAATTGTTACTCGCACAGACACAGAATTGTTACTCAGGGACACAGAACTGTTACTGAGGGCCACAGAACTGTTACTTAGGGCCACAGAATTGTTACTCGCACAGACACAGAATTGTTACTCGCACAGACACAGAATTGTTACTGAGGGTCACAGAACTGTTACTTGGGGCCACAGAAACGTTAATCAGGGACACAGAATTGTTACTGAGGGCCACAGAACTGTTACTTAGGGCCACAGAATTGTTACTCGCACAGACACAGAATTGTTACTGAGGGCCACAGAACTGTTACTTAGGGCCACAGAATTGTTACTCGCACAGACACAGAATTGTTACTCAGGGACACAGAATTGTTACTCAGGGACACATAATCGTTTAATTAAAGAGTATGTCAGACAACATGCAGAGGAGTGGCAGAGGAGGCAATGTTTTAGGAGCGAGCAGACGTGGCAGCAGAGGAAGGGGTCGAGGCAGCACTATTCGCAGCCAGAGGCCAGTGCTCCCGGTGTCATCCAGCGGTCGTGTCTCCACCGACAACCCTGCCGTCATCGATTGGTTGGCTCGGTCGTCTTCCTCTTCCCAGGTCACCTCTGACACCTACAGCCAACGGTCGGTGGGTACATCAGACACAACCGTTAGTTGGCATGGCCCGGGACCAAGCCCACTGAAATCACGTGTCCTCTACCTGCCCCTGTCCTTTGGTGTTCCCTCACCAAGCGAAGTATCGCATGCTGTGGGCTCAGCCCCACTGTACAGTGAGGAAGAGCTAACAGAGGGCGGTCAGGAACGGGGGGAGACATCCGCCTTTTCAGCAGCCAGGCGAAGAAGTAGTGGCGAGGAGAGTGGCCCAGTAGCCGGTCTAGAGACAGGTCTGTCTCCTGACCCAGACGCAGCCGAGGGGGCTAGTAGTGAGGCGGAGACCCTACTTGATGATGAGGAGGTTGATCGCACTTGGCAGCCTCGTCGTCATCAGGCAATTTCTTCCGCATCATCAGGAGAAGAGGGTGGCAGCTTGGCAGTGAGCGAAACAGTCGGTGGGTTGTCCAGGAGACAGCAGCAGGGTCGCAGCAGTGTCAGTGGAAGCAGTGTCAGTGGAGCCAAACGGCCACGGAGTAGAGCACCAGCTCCACTGCAGCCTACCAACACGGCCAGTAGTGGTGCCGGTGTGCACGGAGGAAGCAGCAGTCAGCCAGTGAGGAGTATCGGGGGCAAAGTTTCCTACTCGGCGGTGTGGCAATTTTTCGTCAAGCCGCCCGAGGAAGTAAACGTAGCCGTATGTCGACTATGTGGCCAGAAAGTCAAGCGTGGCCAGGGGGCCCATGTTGGGACTACAGCGTTGCGGCAGCATATGCAGCGTCGCCATTTGGTGGCCTGGGAAAACCGTGATAAAGATACGGCGGTTCTGCCCGCACCAGCCCCCGCTCCATCACCCGCTCCGTTACTTGCTCCGTCACCCGACGTCAATCGCCCTCCATCAGCCAGTCAAGGCTCCAACACCTCTGCTGAGGGGAGTTGTCGCTCGTTGGCATCTTCCGCTCGTTCAGATGCTCCTTCTCCTGCTACTCCTCTTCACGGATTCCGTCAGCAGTCTTTCTTGGAATCCGTTTCCAAGAGACAACAGTTTGCGAGCACGCACCCGACGGTGCAAAAGCTGAACGTCCTCCTGTCCAAGTTGCTGGTGCTGCAGTCCCTCCCTTTCCAAGTGGTGGACTCAGCACCTTTCCGAGAAATGATGGCTTGTGCCGCGCCGCGGTGGAGAGTGCCAAGCCGTCATTTCTTCGCCAAAAAGGCAGTGCCAGCCCTGCATTCACATGTAGAAGACATGGTGGGCCAGTCTTTGAGCATGTCGGTCTCTGCCAAAGTGCACGGCAGCGCCGACGTGTGGAGCTGTAACTACGGTCAGGGACAGTACATGTCATTTACGGCCCACTGGGTGAACGTGGTGCCGTCACAGCCGCACCAGCAACTTGGAAAGGTCACGCCGCTTTTGCCTCCACGTTTGCACGTCCTTGGTCCGGCAAAGATGTCCGCCTCTACCACCTCTTCTTCCGCCGTGTCCTCAGCCGCCACCCCCGTGCCAAGTCCCATTACCCGACCGGCATATCACATGTGCAGGGCGCAATGGTGTCACGCTGTTCTGCACCTGGTATGCCTTGGCGAACGTAGTCACACAGGGGAGGAACTTCTGAGTGTAATGAACAGAGAAATCGACAGATGGCTGTCTCCGCGCAAACTGAAAATCGGAACCATGTTGACCGACAACGGAAAGAACATGGTGTCTGCTCTGCGTCAAGGAAGGTTGTGCCATGCGCCATGCATGGCTCACGTGTTCAATCTGGTTGTCAAGCGGTTCCTAAAATCCACCATCCCACTGCAAGACATCCTTAAAATGTCACGTAAACTTTGCATGCATTTCAGCCATTCATACACCGCAAAGCACACCCTCCTTGAGCTGCAGCGGCAGAACGGAATTCCACATCATCGCCTGATCTGCGACGTTGCAACAAGGTGGAATTCAACCCTACACATGTTAGACCGCCTTTACGAGCAGCGAAAGGCCATCACCGATTTCCTGATGTTACAAGCGGATAAAGGTACTCCCCTGTGTAACTTCGATGTCAGCCATTGGCAGCTCATGCGTGACACCTGCCGCTTGCTCAGGCCCTTTGAGGAGGCCACGCTATTCGTGAGTCGGCAGGACTATGGGATGAACGACGTCATTCCTCTGTTGCACGTCCTTGAACAAATGCTGTTAACAATGGCTGGTCAGGGTGCGGTAGACGTGGCGCACAGATCTCAACGCCACATGACCCCTGTGGGGGCAGGACAGGAAGAAGAGGAGGAGGTAGAGGAGGACATTTGTGCTCAGGAATTATTGAGTGAAATGGGTGGTTTTTCCACTCAGCGGACAGGAGTGGAGGAGCAGGAGCATCTGGTAGAGGAGGCGGAGGAGGAGACAGAGGACCCAGACGCACCGTGGCAGTATGCTGTGGAGATGGAGGCAGGGAGTCCCTCGCATTCCTTGGCACAAATGGCCCATAGCATGCTCGCTTGCTTGCGTAGCGACAGCGGAATAATAACCATCAGACAGAGGGATGACTTTTGGCTGTCCACCTTGTTGGACCCTCGCTACCGTTCAAAAATGGTGGCCTTTTTCACACCTGCTGAGAGGGAGGCCAAAATAACGTACTATAAAAACCACCTATGTAGTCAGTTGGTCTCTGCCTTTGTGCGCCAACGTCCATCCTCAGACACTGTGGGCCCTGTGCGCTCGCGTTCCGCTGCCATGGCAGCAGGGGAGGGGTGGGGTGGTAGGAGCAGTGGCAGCTCCACCAGCAGCGGCTGCCTCAGTCTGCAGTCGATGATGAGTAGCTTTCTTCACCAGCGCAGTGAGGAAACTACTAACCAGCCGCAGCAGCAGCAGCATCAGGTGGACCTGGAGCAGGACCTCAAACAACAGGCTTGGGCCTACTTGGAGAGCACCCTGCCAACCGAGGTAGACAATCCCCTTGACTACCGGGCAACGAAACTTGACCTTTGGCCCCAACTAGCTGAATTTGCCCTTGAAAGGCTGTCATGCCCGGCCAGTAGCGTGGCATCGGAGCGCGTGTTTAGTGCGGCAGGAGGTATTGTAACTCCGCGGAGGACACGACTGTCCACCCAAAGTGTGGAGAGACTCACGTTTGTGAAAATGAATCAGGCGTGGATTAGTCTGGATTTCAAACCACCAGTTCCTGACACAACTGACTAAATCCGCTATGAATCATGCCTCAAACATGTGCCACTTTGAGGTCTCCTCACACACTGCTGGTGTGTTGAATTTTTTGACATAGGGTGCTGGCAGATTATGGGCCTCCTATAGCTGCTGCCAGGCCCCTAATCTGCCATAGGCCCCTATAAACCGCCTCTTCATGCTGCTGCCAGGTCCAGAGTCTCTCATGGGTCCCTGTACGGCCTCCCATTGCTGCTGTCTCCATCGCCACACTCTGCCATGTGCCACTTTCAGGTCTCCTCACACTGCTGGTGTGTAGAATTTTTTGACATAGGGTGCTGGCAGATTACGGGCCTCACATAGCTGCTGCCAGGCCCCTAATCTGCCATGGGCCCCTATACCGCCTCCTCATGCTGCTGCCAAGTCCAGAGTGTGTCATGGGTCCCTGTACGGCCTCCCATTGCTGCTGTCTCCATCGCCACACTCTGCCATGTGCCACATTCAGGTCTCTTCACACTGCTTGTGTTTTCAATTTTTTGACATAGGGTGCTGGCAGATTACGGGCCTCCCATAGCTGCTGCCAGGCCCCTAATCTGCCATGGGCCCCTATATACCGCCTCCTCATGCTGCTGCCAGGTCCAGAGTCTCTCATGGGTCCCTGTACGGCCTCCCATTGCTGCTGTCTCCATCGCCACACTCTGCCATGTGCCACTTTCAGGTGTCCTCACACACTGCTGGTGTGTTGAATTTTTTGACAAAGGGTGCTGGCAGATTACGGGCCTCCTATAGCTGCTGCCAGGCCCCTAATCTGCCATAGGCCCCTATATACCGCCTCCTCATGCTGCTGCCAGGTCCAGAGTCTCTCATGGGTCCCTGTACGGCCTCCCATTGCTGCTGTCTCCATCGCCACACTCTGCCATGTGCCACATTCAGGTCTCTTCACACTGCTTGTGTTTTCAATTTTTTGACATAGGGTGCTGGCAGATTACGGGCCTCCTATAGCTGCTGCCAGGCCCCTAATCTGCCATGGGCCCCTATATACCGCCTCCTCATGCTGCTGCCAAGTCCAGAGTCTCTCATGGGTCCCTATACGGCCTCCCATTGCTGCTGTCTCCATCGCCACACTCTGCCATGTGCCACTTTCAGGTCTCCTCACACTGCTGGTGTGTTACATTTTTTGTCATAGGGTGCTGGCAGATTACGGTCCTCCCATAGCTGCTGCCAGGCCCCTAATCTGCCATGGGCCCCTATACCGCCTCCTCATGCTGCTGCCAGGTCCAGAGTGTGTCATGGGTCCCTGTACGGCCTCCCATTGCTGCTGTCTCCATCGCCACACTCTGCCATGTGCCACTTTCAGGTCTCCTCACACACTGCTGGTGTGTTGAATTTTTTGACATAGGGTGCTGGCAGATTACGGGCCTCCCATAGATGCTGCCAGGCCCCTAATCTGCCATGGGCCCCTATATACCGCCTCCTCATGCTGCTGCCAGGTCCAGAGTCTCTCATGGGTCCCTGTACGGCCTCCCATTGCTGCTGTCTCCATCGCCACACTCTGCCATGTGCCACTTTCAGGTCTCCTCACACACTGCTGGTGTGTTGAATTTTTTGACATAGGGTGCTGGCAGATTACGGGCCTCCCATAGATGCTGCTAGGCCCCTAATCTGCCATGGGCCCCTATATACCGCCTCCTCATGCTGCTGCCAGGTCCACAGTCTCTCATGGGTCCCTGTACGGCCTCCCATTGCTGCTATCTCCATCGCCACACTCTGCCATGTGCCACTTTCAGGTCTCCTCACACACTGCTGGTGTGTTGAATTTTTTGACATAGGGTGCTGGCAGATTACGGGCCCCCTATAGCTGCTGCCAGGCCCCTAATCTGCCATGGGCCCCTATATACCGCCTCCTCATGCTGCTGCCAGGTCCAGAGTCTCTCATGGGTCCCTGTACGGCCTCCCATTGCTGCTGTCTCCATCGCCACACTCTGCCATGTGCCACTTTCAGGTCTCCTCACACACTGCTGGTGTGTTGAATTTTTTGACATAGGGTGCTGGCAGATTATGGGCCCCCTATAGCTGCTGCCAGGCCCCTAATCTGCCATGGGCCCCTATATACCGCCTCCTCATGCTGCTGCCAGGTCCAGAGTCTCTCATGGGTCCCTGTACGGCCTCCCATTGCTGCTGTCTCCATCGCCACACTCTGCCATGTGCCACTTTCAGGTCTCCTCACACACTGCTGGTGTGTTGAATTTTTTGACATAGGGTGCTGGCAGATTACGGGCCTCCCATAGATGCTGCCAGGCCCCTAATCTGCCATGGGCCCCTATATACCGCCTCCTCATGCTGCTGCCAGGTCCAGAGTCTCTCATGGGTCCCTGTACGGCCTCCCATTGCTGCTGTCTCCATCGCCACACTCTGCCATGTGCCACTTTCAGGTCTCCTCACACACTGCTGGTGTGTTGAATTTTTTGACATAGGGTGCTGGCAGATTACGGGCCTCCCATAGATGCTGCCAGGCCCCTAATCTGCCATGGGCCCCTATATACCGCCTCCTCATGCTGCTGCCAGGTCCAGAGTCTCTCATGGGTCCCTGTACGGCCTCCCATTGCTGCTGTCTCCATCGCCACACTCTGCCATGTGCCACTTTCAGGTCTCCTCACACACTGCTGGTGTGTTGAATTTTTTGACATAGGGTGCTGGCAGATTACGGGCCCCCTATAGCTGCTGCCAGGCCCCTAATCTGCCATGGGCCCCTATATACCGCCTCCTCATGCTGCTGCCAGGTCCAGAGTCTCTCATGGGTCCCTGTACGGCCTCCCATTGCTGCTGTCTCCATCGCCACACTCTGCCATGTGCCACTTTCAGGTCTCCTCACACTGCTGGTGTGTTACATTTTTTGTCATAGGGTGCTGGCAGATTACGGGCCTCACATAGCTGCTGCCAGGCCCCTAATCTGCCATGGGCCCCTATACCGCCTCCTCATGCTGCTGCCAAGTCCAGAGTGTGTCATGGGTCCCTGTACGACCTCCCATTGCTGCTGTCTCCATCGCCACACTCTGCCATGTGCCACTTTCAGGTCTCCTCACACACTGCTGGTGTGTTGAATTTTTTGACATAGGGTGCTGGCAGATTACGTGCCTCCCATAGCTGCTGCCAGGCCCCTAATCTGCCATGGGCCCCTATATACCACCTCCTCATGCTGCTGCCAGGTCCAGAGTCTCTCATGGGTCCCTGTACGGCCTCCCATTGCTGCTGTCTCCATCGCCACACTCTGCCATGTGCCACTTTCAGGTCTCCTCACACTGCTGGTGTGTTCAATTTTTTGACATAGGGTGCTGGCAGATTACGGGCCTCCCATAGCTGCTGCCAGGCCCCTAATCTGCCATGGGCCCCTATACCGCCTCCTCATGCTGCTGCCAGGTCCACAGTCTCTCATGCCATGTGCCACTTTCAGGTCTCCTCACACTGCTGTTGTGTTGAATTTTTTGACATAGGGTGCTGGCAGATTACGGGCCTCCCATAGCTGCTGCCAGGCCCCTAATCTGCCATGGGCCCCTATACCGCCTCCTCATGCTGCTGCCAAGTCCAGAGTGTGTCATGGGTCCCTGTACGGCCTCCCATTGCTGCTGTCTCCATAGCCACACTCTGCCATGTGCCACTTTCAGGTCTCCTCACACTGCTGGTGTGTTCAATTTTTTGACATAGGGTGCTGGCAGATTACGGGCCTCCCATTGCTGCTGCCAGGCACGTAATCTGCCATGGGCCCCCGTACCGACTCCTCATGCTGTGACGTTGCAACAAGGTGGAATTCAACCCTACATATGTTAGACCGCCTTTACGAACAGCGAAAGGCCATCACAGATTTCCTGATGTTAAAAGCGGATAAAGGTACTCCCTGTGTAACTTAGATGTCAGCCATTGGCAGCTCATGCGTGACACCTGCGCTTGCTCAGGCCCTTTGAGGAGGCCACGCTATTCGTGAGTCGGCAGGACTATGGGATGAACGACGTCATTCCTCTGTTGCACGTCCTGGAACAAATGCTGTTAACAATGGCTGGTCAGGGTGCGGTAGACGTGGCGCACAGATCTCAACGCCACATGACCCCTGTGGGGGCAGGACAGGAAGAAGAGGAGGAGGTAGAGGAGGACATTGGTGCTCAGGAATTATTGAGTGAAATGGGTGGTTTTTCCACTCAGCGGACAGGAGTGGAGGAGCAGGAGCATCTGGTAGAGGAGGAGGAGGAGACAGAGGACCCAGACGCACCGTGGCAGTATGCTGTGGAGATGGAGGCAGGGAGTCCCTCGCATTCCTTGGCACAAATGGCCCATAGCATGCTCGCTTGCTTGCGTAGCGACAGCCGAATAATAACCATCAGACAGAGGGATGACTTTTGGCTGTCCACCTTGTTGGACCCTCGCTACCGTTCAAAAATGGTGGCCTTTTTCACACCTGCTGAGAGGGAGGCCAAAATAACGTACTATAAAAACCACCTATGTAGTCAGCTGGTCTCTGCCTTTCTGCGCCAACGTCCATCCTCAAACACTGTGGGCCCTGTGCGCTCACGTTCCGCTGCCATGGCAGCAGGGGAGGGGTGGGGTGGTAGGAGCAGTGGCAGCTCCACCAGCAGCGGCTGCCTCAGTCTGCAGTCGATGATGAGTAGCTTTCTTCACCAGCGCAGTGAGGAAACTACTAACCAGCCGCAGCAGCAGCAGCATCAGGTGGACCTGGAGCAGGACCTCAAACAACAGGCTTAGGCCTACTTGGACAGCACCCTGCCAACCGAGGTAGACAATCCCCTTGACTACTGGGCAACGAAACTTGACCTTTGGCCCCAACTAGCTGAATTTGCCCTTGAAAGGCTGTCATGCCCGGCCAGTAGCGTGGCATCGGAGCACGTGTTTAGTGCGGCAGGAGGTATTGTAACTCCGCGGAGGACACGACTGTCCACCCAAAGTGTGGAGAGACTCACGTTTGTGAAAATGAATCAGGCGTGGATTGGTCTGGATTTCAAACCACCAGTTCCTGACACAACTGACTAAATCCACCATGAATCATGCCCCAAACATGTGCCACTTTCAGGTCTCCTCACACTGCTGGTGTGTTACATTTTTTGTCATAGGGTGCTGGCAGATTACGGGCCTCCCATAGCTGCTGCCAGGCCCCTAATCTGCCATGGGCCCCTATACTGCCTCCTCATGCTGCTGCCAGGTCCACAGTCTCTCATGCCATGTGCCACTTTCAGGTCTCCTCACACTGCTGGTGTGTTCAATTTTTTGACATAGGGTGCTGGCAGATTACGTGCCTCCCATAGCTGCTGCCAGGCCCCTAATCTGCCATGGGCCCCTATACCGCCTCCTCATGCTGCTGCCAGGTCCAGAGTCTGTCATGGGTCCCTGTACGGCCTCCCATTGCTGCTGTCTCCATCGCCACACTCTGCCATGTGCCACTTTCAGGTCTCCTCACACTGCTGGTGTGTTACATTTTTTGTCATAGGGTGCTGGCAGATTACGGGCCTCACATAGCTGCTGCCAGGCCCCTAATCTGCCATGGGCCCCTATACCGCCTCCTCATGCTGCTGCCAAGTCCAGAGTGTGTCATGGGTCCCTGTACGGCCTCCCATTGCTGCTGTCTCCATCGCCACACTCTGCCATGTGCCACATTCAGGTCTCTTCACACTGCTTGTGTTTTCAATTTTTTGACATAGGGTGCTGGCAGATTACGGGCCTCCCATAGCTGCTGCCAGGCCCCTAATCTGCCATGGGCCCCTATATACTGCCTCCTCATGCTGCTGCCAGGTCCAGAGTCTCTCATGCCATGTGCCACTTTCAGGTCTCCTCACACACTGCTGGTGTGTTCAATTTTTTGTCATAGGGTGCTGGCAGATTACGGGCCTCCTATAGCTGCTGCCAGGCCCCTAATCTGCCATGGGCCCCTATACCGCCTCCTCATGCTGCTGCCAGGTCCACAGTCTCTCATGGGTCCCTGTACGGCCTCCCATTGCTGCTGTCTCCATCGCCACACTCTGCCATGTGCCACTTTCAGGTCTCCTCACACACTGCTGGTGTGTTCCATTTTTTGTCATAGGGTGCTGGCAGATTACGGGCCTCCCATTGCTGCTGCCAGGCCCGTAATCTGCCATGGGCCCCCGTACCGCCTGGTCACGCTGCTGCTGGGTCCACAGTGTGACATGGGTCCCTGTACCGCCTCCCATTGCTCCCACTCTGCCATGTGCCACTTTCAGGTCTCCTCACACTCCTGCTGGTTTCCATTTTGTCATAGGTTGCTGGCAGATTACAGGCCTCCCATAGGTGCTGCCAGGCCCCAAATCTGCCATGGGCCCCCGTACCGCCTCGTCACGCTGCTGCTCGGTCCACAGTGTGACATGGGTCCTTGTACCGCCTCCCATTGCTCCCACTCTGCCATGTGCCACTTTCAGGTCTCCTCACACTCCTGCTGGTTTCCATTTTGTCATAGGTTGCTGTATGGCCTCCCATTGCTGCTGCCTCCACCGCCACACTGTGGCTCCAAACACTGGTTTTGGCCCCGTGACTGGCCAAATGAGTGAAGTGTGCGGTGATTCTAAGATCGACGGCACTCATCTGCATGTCATACTGAGTGACAGTATTATTTCTCTTCCCCAGCAGACTCCAAGGGCATTTAAATTAAAGGTACAGTGTTCTGCACTAATATTAAGTCTCTCTGAAGCCTAGAAACACCCTTTTTTAAGTTAAATTCACAGCGAATTTATTCGACTCGAATCGAATATTGTCCACGAATTCGCCGAATCAGTCGAATCGAATTTTTCATTTCTTCGCTCATCTCTAATAATAATAATAATAACATAATAAGGATTACTCAGGGTTACAATTCTGGGAGAGTCCTATAAACGCAACTGGAGAGGTAATAGTAAAATCAGAGAGTTGAGTAAAAGAAAGTCCGTTTGGATCCATGAACTTAAAACTCTGGCCCCAAGAGGGATGAATAAAGAATTTGATTTAAACTGTTTGATAAAGTAAGTGATTTTTAATATTAATTTTGTATTAATTGATTACATTTATCGGCATTTTATCATTATGTTTTATTATTAATTTTACTCATTTGGGTTCATGTTTGATATTATAACATATAGAGATTTTATATATATTTTTTGTATATTATACTTATTTTCTCATTGTTAAATAGGCTGCTGTTTAGTAGTAAAGAGATGTATATGTGATAAGCATCCAATCCAATGAGTTCCTTATCCGGTGGAAATCTGTGCTGTCAGTGACAGTCATTCCATTGTACAATTGCTGTTCAGAGGTAGATTATACCACTCCACAATGTTGGAGATGGGATGTTATCTTCTCTGTTATAGTGTGCTTTAATTTGGTCTTCAATAAAATGGCGCTGGAGACAGGTTGTTACCTTCTCTATCATAGTGTGCTCTAATCTGGTCTTCTACAAAATGGCGTTGGGTTCTATATATAAGGCTGATGAACGGCGGGCGGTCCAATTAGGTCCCCTTGATAAAGTCACGTGATCAGTGACGAAACGTGTTGGGGGGAGCTTGCGGATGAGGTCACGACGCAACAGAGAATTGGCATTTATGATAGCAGGGGTATACATCACTCCAGGACTCTGCAGATCATGAGGCACTCTGGTAACATTCTCAGGGCCGCAGTTGCTATTGTGTCATCATAATATTTTCATGATCTTGCGATTGTCTGGAACATATACCTATGTTACCGATTGTAGCTGACTTAGAAGGCACAGTTTCCTAGGGGCTGTAGAGATATTCAGTGGATGCTTATTACACTTGGTGCGGTCTGGCACCTGTCACATGTGAGTGCATATGTGGAAATCTTTGTGATTAATAAAGCTTTTAAAGGGTAAACACTATGTTAATTTTTTTTTTTCATGAGGATTACTACCAGTGAAGGGGGTTCTTTGGAGTGAGCCATTAGGATCCATTATTCATCAAGTTGATATTCAGAGACCAATTTGGGACCAAAAGTGCCGTTAGACCAAACATTATATGATGTGATGTCACACTGCTGGAGGTGAGCAGACATCTGCCGGAGAAATTGTGCACCGTGTTTTGGAGCACCGGTGGTCATAGGAGGAAGGATATTTGCTCAGAAGAAATCTATTGGGACTTTTTATATGATTTTTATTATTCACAATGTTCAAATATTAATTTATATCTGTTGTGTAGCACTGCCTAGTTATATATTTTATATACAGAAGAAAGGCACAGCTATGGGATATGGAGATATCTTGAGGTCGACCATTTGGGCACTTACACTGAATATGCACCCTATATCATTCTATACAAACACCATATCAATGACCTTATTATCGTATGGGAAAGTGATCCAAACAAGATTGCAGACTTTGTGCAATTCTAAACAGAAAGGCACTCTCATATTTACCTGCCACACAGATCCTAAGAACATTGACTTTCAGGATTTAAATCTCTGCATCGCTAAACACCTCAAAAACATATTTTAAAAAGGTTAATGCAAACAGCTATGTGGACACCCCAAGTGTATGAGGTGCCCAGTTATGGCAAATAGAACAAGGACATTTCTCCTCCTTTAATACTGAGGTTACACGTAATATCAAATCACTTATTATCTGTGACAAAGAAGATTTAATATATTCCTTGGAGTGTCCCTGTGGCCTACAATATATGGGTCGCACAACCCAAAAACTGAGAACAAGGATTGATTAACATTGAAAAAATATTGAAAATGGCTTCCTGGACCCCAGCGTTTCAAAACACTCTGACTTGGTCCATAACAAACATGGATTTCACCTGTCAGTTATGCCAGCTGAGCAAATCCCATCCTCAAGCAGCTATAACTGATTCAATAAATTAGTAGCAAGATAATCTTTCTGGGTTTTTACACTAAAGGCCTTGCACCTGGGCAGCCTCAATAAAATTATCAAGACCACCGATTGAACTTTTAATAATTTTAGACAATATTTCTGAAACAAGTTATTACCTTTGATCACCCACGTTCCCATGTTTTTACCCACCTACGTTCCCATGTGCATATGTACATGTACATATATCTTTCAAGATGTAGTATGTATTTGTATATGGAGAATGTGTGTACTTCTATTTTTGGGCATGTACTGTATATACACTACATACAGTATATACAGTATCACTACCTCACATATTCATTTTTTTGCTGCATACATACAGTATATACCCTTTTTATTTTAACCATTACATCTCATATTCATATTTCAGCCCCTACTCATCATTCCTGACCATGATTTTTACTCTTTTATACCCATTAATTTTAAGTAATCACTATTTATATATTTTACCATCCATGATAATCACTTATTAACTATTATTAATTTTTTTTCTTCCACCTGTTTTATTGATTGCTATTTATGATCATTGTTTATTCTATATAGGGTTGTGTTTTTAAATTTCATATTTGATTCTCAGTTTATCAAATATTATTATAGCTATATAAAATATATATTGCATCCTTGTATTAGGAATCAAATATCATAATCCAACTATCTTCTTCTTTCCATCTCTCCTCAATATTGATCTCAACCCTTTAGTTCATGTGCTGCCTTAGGCAACACTAATATTGGGCACACCCCACCAGCACCTGCCCCCTGCGCCAAGTACCACATCCAATCACTACAATTCTTGCCATCCTTCCACCCCCTGCCGCAACCACCTGATTCATGGACTAACATTAACATCCGAAACATCCGCAACATCTGCTACATTTTATTATTTGCTTTGCTCACTTCTCCCTCGCATATTTGATTGCTTTTTATATATTTTAAGGTTTTCTGTTTGGGCTGTGCTTTTGAGGTTTATTAAATACCTATTGTAACCTATGACAGTTTTTTACACAGACACTAATTTTATCACCTTGAACTGAGGAAGTGGCAATTTAAAGCCATTATTTTGTGAAATAAAGTAATTGGATGTTTTACTAAGGCAGACAATTATCCTTTGAACAACCACATTGGGCGCCTCTGTCAATTGGATATCCTAAGGGTCCTTTTTACGCTGATTTTTTCTACCACTACGTTCACCCACCTGAGAACCCTCACAGAGCACCCAGGTTGGGAATGTCTGAGGCAGAGAGCGAACACACTGACCCTGCATGGAGACAGATTTTCTCCACCTGTGAACTAGGAAGGACACGTGTTCTCCCATTTTGACTTTTTTTCTTATTATTATGGAAGTGCTGTATCCTTGTTTCTGAATTAATCTATTGTACTATAAGGACTCTCCCACCTCCCTTTCTTTTCTTATTTTGGTGGAAACTCTGAGCTTTACCAGAACCACCGGGCCAGCTCATCAGGATCCTTCAGTTCGTGATCCACCACCACAATCTGGCAATCTGGTTTTCTTTGTATTATCAGCAAACACTGAGATTGAACTATTTTTACCCACTTTTACAGTATATAATTAATGAATACATTTAACAAAATTGCTCCCAGGGCAAATCTTTAAGGTACCCCGCTCACAATTCCAGACCATTCCGATTACATGCTTTTTATCACCACACTTTGGACATTCCCTTATAACCAGTTTTCTATCCAGGAACATACACTGTTGTTAATGCTAACAGACCTCAATTTGTAAATTAAGTGTATATGGGGAACTGTATCAAATGTTTTGGCAAAGTCCAGATACACTACATTAAAAAGCCTTCCTCTGAGTAGATTAAAGCATACTTTCTCATAGAATGTTAAAATATTGGTCTGGCAAGAATGATCTTTCATAAATCCTTTCTAGTCACTACTAATGATACCATTTTCATAAGAAAATTCTTGGATATAGTCACTCATGTTTTGTTCCAATTGTTTTTATACTATTGATGTTAGGGTGACTAATAAATAAATATATAACCTCCTCAACTTCAAATCCCTCAAAAAGTCATACTTTCTCCCTAGTAAATGCAATAATCATATATTATAACCTTTTTGTGATACAATAATAATCTAATTAAACCTTAAAGTGTCATATATAATCACTAGAGATGAGCGAAGTATTGAAAAATTTGATTCGACTGATTCGGCGAATTCGTGGACAATATTCGATTCGAGTCGAATATATTCGCTGTGAATTTAACTTAAAAAAGGGTGTTTCTAGGCTTCAGAGAGACTTAATATTAGTGCAGAACACTGTACCTTTAATTTAAATGCCCTTGGAGTCTGCTGGGGAAGAGAAATAATACTGTCAGTCAGTATGACATGCAGATGAGTGCCGTCGATCTTAGAATCACCGCACACTTCACTCATTTGGCCAGTCACGGGGCCAAAACCAGTGTTTGGAGCCACAGTGTGGCGGTGGAGGCAGCAGCAATGGGAGGCCATACAGCAACCTATGACAAAATGGAAACCAGCAGGAGTGTGAGGAGACCTCAAAGTGGCACATGGCAGAGTGGGAGCAATGGGAGGCGGTACAGGGACCCAGGTCACACTGTGGGCCCAGCAGCAGCGAGACCAGGCGGTACGGGGGCCCATGGCAGATTTGGGGCCTGGCAGCACCTATGGGAGGCCTGTAACCTGCCAGCAACCTATGACAAAATGGAAAACCGCAGGAGTGTGAGGAGACCTCAAAGTGGCACATGGCAGATTGGGAGCAATGGGAGGCGGTACAGGGACCCAGGTCACATTGTGGGCCCAGCAGCAGCGTGACCAGGCGGTACGGGGGCCCATGGCAGATTTGGGGCCTGGCAGCACCTATGGGAGGCCTGTAACCTGCCAGCAACCTATGACAAAATGGAAAACCGCAGGAGTGTGAGGAGACCTCACAGTGGCACATGGCAGAGTGGGAGCAATGGGAGGCGGTACAGGGACCCAGGTCACACTGTGGGACCAGCAGCAGCGTGACCAGGCGGTACGGGGGCCCATGGCCGATTTGACCTCGTTCATCCCATAGTCCTGCCGACTCACGAATAGCGTGGCCTCCTCAAAGGGCCTGAGCAAGCGCAGGTGTCACGCATGAGCTGACAATGGCTGACATCTAAGTTACACAGGGAGTACCTTTATCCGCTTTTAACATCAGGAAATCTGTGATGGCCTTTCGCTGTTCGTAAAGGCGGTCTAACATATGTAGGGTTGAATTCCACCTTGTTGCAACGTCACAGCATGAGGAGTCGGTACGGGGGCTCATGGCAGATTACGTGCCTGGCAGCAGCAATGGGAGGCCCGTAATCTGCCAGCACCCTATGTCAAAAAAATGAACACACCAGCAGTGTGAGGAGACCTCAAAGTGGCACATGGCAGAGTGGGAGCAATGGGAGGCGGTACAGGGACCCAGGTCACACTGTGGGCTCAGCAGCAGCGTGACCAGGCGGTACGGGGGCCCATGGCCGATTTGGGGCCTGGCGGCACCTATGGGAGGCCTGTAATCTGCCAGCAACCTATGACAAAATGGAAAACCGCAGGAGTGTGAGGAGACCTCAAAGTGGCACATGGCAGAGTGGAAGCAATGGGAGGCCGTACAGGGACCCAGGTCACACTGTGGGCCCAGCAGCAGTGTGACCAGGCGGTACGGGGGCCCATGGCCGATTTGGGGCCTGGCGGCACCTATGGGAGGCCCGTAATCTGCCAGCACCCTATGACAAAATGGAACCCTGGGCTGGGGCAGGCAGAACCGCCGTATCTTTATCACGTTTTTCCCAGGCCACCGAATGGCGACGCTGCATATGCTGACGCAACGCTGTAGTCCCAACATGGGCCCCCTGGCCACGCTTGACTTTCTGGCCACATAGTCGACATACGGCTACGTTTACTTCCTCGGGCGGCTTGACGAAAACTTGTCACACCGCCGAGTAGGAAACTTTGCACCCGCTACTCCTCACTGGCTGACTGCTACTTCCTCCGTGAACACCGGCACCACTACTGGCTGTGGTGGTAGGCTGCAGTGGAGCTGCTGCTCTACTCCGTGGCCGTTTGCCACCACTGACACTGCTGCGACCCTGCTGCCTCCTGGCAGCAGCAATGGGAGGCCGTACAGGGACCCATGAGAGACTCTGGACTTGGCAGCAGCATGAAAAGGCGGTATATAGGGGCCCATGGCAGATTAGGGGCCTGGCAGCAGCTATGGGAGGCCCGTAATCTGCCAGCACCCTATGTCAAAAAATTCAACACCAGCAGTGTGTGAGGAGACCTGAAAGTGGCACATGGCAGAGTATGGCGATGGAGACAGCAGCAATGGGAGGCCGTACAGGGACCCATGAGAGACTCTGGACCTGGCAGCAGCATGAGGAGGCGGTATATAGGGGCCTATGGCAGATTAGGGGCCTGGCAGCAGCTATAGGAGGCCCGTAATCTGCCAGCACCCTATGTCAAAAAATTCAACACACCAGCAGTGTGTGAGGAGACCTGAAAGTGGCACATGGCAGAGTATGGCGATGGAGACAGCAGCAATGGGAGGCCGTACAGGGACCCATGAGAGACTCTGGACCTGGCAGCAGCATGAGGAGGCGGTATATAGGGGCCTATGGCAGATTAGGGGCCTGGCAGCAGCTATAGGAGGCCCGTAATCTGCCAGCACCCTATGTCAAAAAATTCAACACACCAGCAGTGTGTGAGGAGACCTGAAAGTGGCACATGGCAGAGTGTGGCGATGGAGACAGCAGCAATGGGAGGCCGTACAGGGACCCATGAGAGACTCTGGACCTGGCAGCAGCATGAGGAGGCGGTATATAGGGGCCTATGGCAGATTAGGGGCCTGGCAGCAGCTATAGGAGGCCCGTAATCTGCCAGCACCCTATGTCAAAAAATTCAACACACCAGCAGTGTGTGAGGAGACCTGAAAGTGGCACATGGCAGAGTGTGGCGATGGAGACAGCAGCAATGGGAGGCCGTACAGGGACCCATGAGAGACTCTGGACTTGGCAGAAGCATGAGGAGGCGGTATATAGGGGCCCATGGCAGATTAGGGGCCTGGCAGCAGCTATGGGAGGCCCGTAATCTGCCAGCACCCTATGTCAAAAAATTGAACACACCAGCAGTGTGTGAGGAGACCTGAAAGTGGCACATGGCAGAGTGTGGCGATGGAGACAGCAGCAATGGGAGGCCGTTCAGGGACCCATGAGAGACTCTGGACCTGGCAGCAGCATGAGGAGGCGGTATATAGGGGCCTATGGCAGATTAGGGGCCTGGCAGCAGCTATAGGAGGCCCGTAATCTGCCAGCACCCTATGTCAAAAAATTCAACACACCAGCAGTGTGTGAGGAGACCTGAAAGTGGCACATGGCAGAGTGTGGCGATGGAGACAGCAGCAATGGGAGGCCGTACAGGGACCCATGAGAGACTCTGGACCTGGCAGCAGCATGAGGAGGCGGTATATAGGGGCCTATGGCAGATTAGGGGCCTGGCAGCAGCTATAGGAGGCCCGTAATCTGCCAGCACCCTATGTCAAAAAATTCAACACACCAGCAGTGTGTGAAGAGATCTGAAAGTGGCACATGGCAGAGTGTGGCGATGGAGACAGCAGCAATGGGAGGCCGTACAGGGACCCATGAGAGACTGTGGACCTGGCAGCAGCATGAGGAGGCGGTATATAGGGGCCTATGGCAGATTAGGGGCCTGGCAGCAGCTATAGGAGGCCCGTAATCTGCCAGCACCCTATGTCAAAAAATTGAACACACCAGCAGTGTGTGAGGAGACCTGAAAGTGGCACATGGCAGAGTGTGGCGATGGAGACAGCAGCAATGGGAGGCCGTACAGGGACCCATGAGAGACTGTGGACCTGGCAGCAGCATGAGGAGGCGGTATATAGGGGCCTATGGCAGATTAGGGGCCTGGCAACAGCTATAGGAGGCCCGTAATCTGCCAGCACCCTATGTCAAAAAATTCAACACACCAGCAGTGTGTGAGGAGACCTGAAAGTGGCACATGGCAGAGTGTGGCGATGGAGACAGCAGCAATGGGAGGCCGTACAGGGACCCATGAGAGACTCTGGACCTGGCAGCAGCATGAGGAGGCGGTATATAGGGGCCTATGGCAGATTATGGGCCTGGCAGCAGTTATAGGAGGCCCGTAATCTGCCAGCACCCTATGTCAAAAAATTCAACACACCAGCAGTGTGTGAGGAGACCTGAAAGTGGCACATGGCAGAGTGTGGCGATGGAGACAGCAATGGGAGGCCGTACAGGGACCCATGAGAGACTCTGGACCTGGCAGCAGCATGAGGAGGCGGTATATAGGGGCCTATGGCAGATTAGGGGCCTGGCAGCAGCTATAAGAGGCCCGTAATCTGCCAGCACCCTATGTCAAAAAATTCAACACACCAGCAGTGTGTGAGGAGACCTGAAAGTGGCACATGGCAGAGTATGGCGATGGAGACAGCAGCAATGGGAGGCCGTACAGGGACCCATGAGAGACTCTGGACTTGGCAGCAGCATGAGGAGGCGGTATATAGGGGCCTATGGCAGATTAGGGGCCTGGCAGCAGCTATGGGAGGCCCGTAATCTGCCAGCACCCTATGACAAAAAATGGAACACACCAGCAGTGTGTGAGGAGACCTGAAAGTGGCACATGTTTGAGGCATGATTCATGGAGGATTTAGTCAGTTGTGTCAGGAACTGGTGGTTTGAAATCCAGACTAATCCACGCCTGATTCATTTTCACAAACGTGAGTCTCTCCACACTTTGGGTGGACAGTCGTGTCCTCCGTGGAGTTACAATACCTCCTGCCGCACTAAACACGCGCTCCGATGCCACGCTACTGGCCGGTCATGACAGCCTTTCAAGGGCAAATTCAGCTAGTTGGGGCCAAAGGTCAAGTTTCGTTGACCAGTAGTCAAGGGGATTGTCTACCTCGGTTGGCAGGGTGCTGTCCAAGTAGGCCCAAGCCTGTTGTTTGAGGTCCTGCTCCAGGTCCACCTGATGCTGCTGCTGCTGCTGCTGTGGCTGGTTAGTAGTTTCCTCACTGCGCTGGTGAAGAAAGCTACTCATCATCGACTGCAGACTGAGGCAGCCGCTGCTGGTGGAGCTGCCACTGCTCCTACCACCCCACCCCTCCCCTGCTGCCATGGCAGCGGAACGCGAGCGCACAGGGCCCACAGTGTCTGAGGATGGACGTTGGCGCACAAAGGCAGAGACCAACTGACTACATAGGTGGTTTTTATAGTACGTTATTTTGGCCTCCCTCTCAGCAGGTGTGAAAAAGGCCACCATTTTGGAACGGTAGCGAGGGTCCAACAAGGTGGACAGCCAAAAGTCATCCCTCTGTCTGATGGTTATTATTCCGCTGTCGCTACGCAAGCAACCGAGCATGCTATGGGCCATTTGTGCCAAGGAATGCGAGGGACTCCCTGCCTCCATCTCCACAGCATACTGCCACGGTGCGTCTGGGTCCTCTGTCTCCTCCTCCTCCTCCTCTACCAGATGCTCCTGCTCCTCCACTCCTGTCCGCTGAATGGAAAAACCACCCATTTCACTCAATAATTCCTGAGCACCAATGTCCTCCTCTACCTCCTCCTCTTCTTCCTGTCCTGCCCCCACAGGGGTCATGTGGCGTTGAGATCTGTGCGCCACGTCTACCGCACCCTGACCAGCCATTGTTAACAGCATTTGTTCAAGGACGTGCAACAGAGGAATGACGTCGTTCATCCCATAGTCCTGCCGACTCACGAATAGCGTGGCCTCCTCAAAGGGCCTGAGCAAGCGGCAGGTGTCACGCATGAGCTGCCAATGGCTGACATCGAAGTTACACAGGGGAGTACCTTTATCCGCTTGTAACATCAGGAAATCGGTGATGGCCTTTCGCTGCTCGTAAAGGCGGTCTAACATGTGTAGGGTTGAATTCCACCTTGTTGCAACGTCGCAGATCAGGCGATGATGTGGAATTCCGTTCTGCCGCTGCAGCTCAAGGAGGGTGTGCTTTGCGGTGTAGGAATGGCTGAAATGCATGCAAAGTTTACGTGACATTTTAAGGATGTCTTGCAGTGGGATGGTGGATTTTAGGAACCGCTTGACAACCAGATTGAACACGTGAGCCATGCATGGCGCATGGCACAACCTTCCTTGACGCAGAGCAGACACCATGTTCTTTCCGTTGTCGGTCAACATGGTTCCGATTTTCAGTTTGCGCGGAGACAGCCATCTGTCGATTTCTCTGTTCATTACACTGAGAAGTTCCTCCCCTGTGTGACTACGTTCGCCAAGGCATACCAGGTGCAGAACAGCGTGACACCGTTGCGCCCTGCACATGTGATATGCCGGTCGGGTAATGGGACTTGGCACGGGGGTGGCGGCTGAGGACACGGCGGAAGATGAGGTGGTAGAGGCGGACATCTTTGCCGGACCAAGGACGTGCAAACGTGGAGGCAAAAGCGGCGTGACCTGTCCAAGTTGCTGGTGCGGCTGTGACGGCACCACGTTCACCCAGTGGGCCGTAAATGACATGTACTGTCCCTGACCGTAGTTACAGCTCCACACGTCGGCACTGCCGTGCACTTTGGCAGAGACCGACATGCTCAAAGACTGGCCCACCATGTCTTCTACATGTGAATGCAGGGCTGGCACTGCCTTTTTGGCGAAGAAATGACGGCTTGGCACTCTCCACCGCGGCGCGGCACAAGCCATCATTTCTCGGAAAGGTGCTGAGTCCACCACTTGGAAAGGGAGGGACTGCAGCACCAGCAACTTGGACAGGAGGACGTTCAGCTTTTGCACCGTCGGGTGCGTGCTCGCAAACTGTTGTCTCTTGGAAACGGATTCCAAGAAAGACTGCTGACGGAATCCGTGAAGAGGAGTAGCAGGAGAAGGAGCATCTGAACGAGCGGAAGATGCCAACTAGCGACAACTCCCCTCAGCAGAGGAGTTGGAGCCTTGACTGGCTGATGGAGGGCGATTGACGTCGGGTGACGGAGCAAGTAACGGAGCGGGTGATGAAGCGGGGGCTGGGGCGGGCAGAACCGCCGTATCTTTATCACGGTTTTCCCAGGCCACCAAATGGCGACGCTGCATATGCTGCCGCAACGCTGTAGTCCCAACATGGGCCCCCTGGCCACGCTTGACTTTCTGGCCACATAGTCGACATACGGCTACGTTTACTTCCTCGGGCGGCTTGACGAAAAATTGCCACACCGCCGAGTAGGAAACTTTGCCCCCGATACTCCTCACTGGCTGACTGCTGCTTCCTCCGTGCACACCGGCACCACTACTGGCCGTGGTGGTAGGCTGCAGTGGAGCTGGTGCTCTACTTCGTGGCCGTTTGGCTCCACTGACACTGCTGCGACCCTGCTGCTGTCTCCTGGGCAACCCACCGACTGTTTCGCTCACTGCCAAGCTGCCACCCTCTTCTCCTGATGACGACGAGGCTGCCAAGTGCGATCAACCTCCTCATCATCAAGTAGGGTCTCCGCCTCACTACTAGCCCCCTCGGCTGCGTCTGGGTCAGGAGACAGACCTGTCTCTAGACCGGCTACCGGGCCACTCTCCTCGCCACTACTTCTTCGCCTGGCTGCTGAAAAGGCGGATGTCTCCCCCCATTCCTGACCGCCCTCTGTTAGCTCTTCCTCACTGTACAGTGGGGCTGAGCCCACAGCATGCGATACTTCGCTTGGTGAGGGAACACCAAAGGACAGGGGAAGGTAGAGGACACGTGATTTCAGTGGGCTTGGTCCCGGGCCATGCCAACTAACGGTTGTGTCTGACGTACCCACCGACCGTTGGCTGTAGGTGTCAGAGGTGACCTGGGAAGAGGAAGACGACCGAGCCAACCAATCGATGACGGCAGGGTTGTCGGTGGAGACACGACCGCTGGATGACACCGGGAGCACTGGCCTCTGGCTGCGAATAGTGCTGCCTCGACCCCTTCCTCTGCTGCCACGTCTGCTCGCTCCTAAAACATTGCCTCCTCTGCCACTCCTCTGCATGTTGTCTGACATACTCTTTAATTCAACGATTCTGTGTCCCTGAGTAACAATTCTGTGTCCCTGAGTAACAATTCTGTGTCTGTCCCTGAGTAACAATTCTGTGGCCCTAAGTAACGGTTCTGTGTCCCTCAGTAACAATTCTGTGTCCCTCAGTAACAATTCTGTGTCTGTCCCTGAGTAACAATTATGTGGCCCTAAGTAACGTTTCTGTGGCCCTCAGTAACAATTCTGTGTCCCCCTGATTAACGTTTATGTGGCCCTAAGTAACGGTTCTGTGGCCCTCAGTAACAATTCTGTGTCCCTCAGTAACAATTCTGTGTCTGTCCCTGATTAACGTTTACGTGGCCCTAAGTAACGGTTCTGTGGCCCTCAGTAACAATTCTGTGTCCCTGATTAACGTTTCTGTGGCCCTAAGTAACGGTTCTGTGGCCCTCAGTAAAAATTCTGTGTCCCTCAAGAAACAATTCTGTGTCTGTCCGTGAGTAACAATTCTGTGGCCCTAAGTAACGGTTCTGTGGCCCTCAGTAACAATTCTGTGTCCCTGATTAATGTTTATGTGGCCCTAAGTAACGGTTCTGTGGCCCTCAGTAACAATTCTGTGTCCCTGATTAACGTTTATGTGGCCCTAAGTAACGGTTCTGTGGCCCTCAGTAACAATTCTGTGTCCCTGAGTAACAATTCTGTGGCCCTAAGTAACGGTTCTGTGGCCCTCAGTAAAAATTCTGTGTCCCTGATTAACGTTTCTGTGGCCCTAAGTAACGGTTCTGTGGCCCTCAGTAAAAATTCTGTGTCCCTCAAGAAACAATTCTGTGTCTGTCCGTAAGTAACAATTCTGTGGCCCTAAGTAACGGTTCTGTGGCCCTCAGTAACAATTCTGTGTCCCTGATTAACGTTTATGTGGCCCTAAGTAACGGTTCTGTGGCCCTCAGTAACAATTCTGTGTCCCTGATTAACGTTTATGTGGCCCTAAGTAACGGTTCTGTGGCCCTCAGTAACAATTCTGTGTCCCTGAGTAACAATTCTGTGGCCCTAAGTAACGGTTCTGTGGCCCTCAGTAACAATTCTGTGTCCCTGATTAACGTTTCTGTGGCCCTAAGTAACAATTCTCTGGCACTCAGTAACAATTCTGTCTGTCCCTGAGTAACAATTCTGTGGCCCTAACTAACGTTTCTGTGGCCCTAAGTAACAGTTCTGTGGCCCTCAGTAACAATTCTGTGTCTGTCCCTGAGTAACAATTCTGTGGCCCTAAGTAACGTTTCTGTGGCCCTAAGTAACAGTTCTGTGGCCCTAAGTAACAGTTCTGTGTCTGACCCTGAGTAACAATTCTGTGGCCCTAACTAATGTTTCTGTGGCCCTAACTAACGTTTCTGTGGCCCTAAGTAACAATTCTCTGGCACTCAGTAACAATTCTGTCTGTCCCTGAGTAACAATTCTGTGGCCCTAAGAAACGTTTCTGTGGCCCTAAGTAACAGTTCTGTGGCCCTAAGTAACAATTCTGTGTCTGTCCCTGAGTAACAATTTTGTGGCCCTAAGTAACGTTTCTGTGGCCCTAAGTAACAGTTCTGTGGCCCTAAGTAACAGTTCTGTGGCCCTAAGTAACAGTTCTGTGGCCCTAAGTAACAGTTCTGTGTCTGACCCTGAGTAACAATTCTGTGGCCCTAACTAACGTTTCTGTGGCCCTAACTAACGTTTCTGTGGCCCTAAGTAACAATTCTCTGGCACTCAGTAACAATTCTGTCTGTACCTGAGTAACAATTCTGTGGCCCTAATAACGTTTCTGTGGCCCTAAGTAACAGTTCTGTGGCCCTCAGTAACAATTCTGTGTCTGTCCCTGAGTAACAATTCTGTGGCCCTAACTAACGTTTCTGTGGCCCTAAGTAACAATTCTCTGGCACTCAGTAACAATTCTGTCTGTCCCTGGGTAACAATTCTGTGGCCCTAATAACGTTTCTGTGGCCCTAAGTAACAGTTCTCTGGCACTCAGTAACAATTCTGTCTATCCCTGAGTAACAATTCTGTGGCCCTAATAACGTTTCTGTGGCCCTAAGTAACAGTTCTGTGGCCCTCAGTAACAATTATGTGTCTGACCCTGAGCAACAATTCTGTGGCCCTAACTAACGTTTCTGTGGCCCTAAGTAACAATTCTCTGGCACTCAGTAACAATTCTGTCTGTCCCTGAGTAACAATTCTGTGGCCCTAATAACGTTTCTGTGGCCCTAAGTAACATTTCTGTGGCCCTAAGTAACCGTTCTGTGGCCCTAAGTAACAGTTCTGTGTCTGACCCTGAGTAACAATTCTGTGGCCCTAACTAACGTTTCTGTGGCCCTAAGTAACAGTTCTGTGGCCCTCAGTAACAATTCTGTGTCTGTCCCTGAGTAACAATTCTGTGGCCCTAAGTAACGTTTCTGTGGCCCTAAGTAACAGTTCTGTGGCCCTAAGTAACAGTTCTGTGTCTGACCCTGAGTAACAATTCTGTGGCCCTAAGTAACGTTTCTGTGGCCCTAACTAACGTTTCTGTGGCCCTAAGTAACAGTTCTGTGGCCCTCAGTAACAATTCTGTGTCTGTCCCTGAGTAACAATTCTGTGGCCCTAAGTAACGTTTCTGTGGCCCTAAGTAACAGTTCTGTGGCCCTAAGTAACAGTTCTGTGTCTGACCCTGAGTAACAATTCTGTGGCCCTAAGTAACAGTTCTGTGGCCCTAAGTAACAGTTCTGTGTCTGACCCTGAGTAACAATTCTGTGGCCCTAAGTAACGTTTCTGTGGCCCTAACTAACGTTTCTGTGGCCCTAAGTAACAATTCTCTGGCACTCAGTAACAATTATGTCTGTCCCTGAGTAACAATTCTGTGGCCCTAATAACGTTTCTGTGGCCCTAAGTAACAGTTCTCTGGCACTCAGTAACAATTCTGTCTATCCCTGAGTAACAATTCTGTGGCCCTAATAACGTTTCTGTGGCCCTAAGTAACAGTTCTGTGGCCCTCAGTAACAATTCTGTGTCTGTCCCTGAGTAACAATTCTGTGGCCCTAACTAACGTTTCTGTGGCCCTAAGTAACAATTCTGTCTGTCCCTGAGTAACAATTCTGTGGCCCTAACTAGCGTTTCTGTGGCCCTAAGTAACAATTCTCTGGCACTCAGTAACAATTCTGTCTGTCCCTGAGTAACAATTCTGTGGCCCTAATAACGTTTCTGTGGCCCTAAGTAACAGTTCTGTGGCCCTCAGTAACAATTCTGTGTCTGTCCCTGAGTAACAATTCTGTGGCCCTAAGTAACGTTTCTGTGGTCCTAAGTAACAGTTCTGTGGCCCTAAGTAACAGTTCTGTGTCTGACCCTGAGTAACAATTCTGTGGCCCTAACTAACGTTTCTGTGGCCCTAAGTAACAGTTCTGTGGCCCTCAGTAACAATTCTGTGTCTGTCCCTGAGTAACAATTCTGTGGCCCTAAGTAACGTTTCTGTGGCCCTAAGTAACAGTTCTGTGGCCCTAAGTAACAGTTCTGTGGCCCTAAGTAACAGTTCTGTGTCTGACCCTGAGTAACAATTCTGTGTCCCTAACTAACGTTTCTGTGGCCCTAACTAACGTTTCTGTGGCCCTAAGTAACAATTCTCTGGCACTCAGTAACAATTCTGTCTGTCCCTGAGTAACAATTCTGTGGCCCTAATAACGTTTCTATGGCCCTAAGTAACAGTTCTGTTGCCCTCAGTAACAATTCTGTGTCTGTCCCTGAGTAACAATTCTGTGGCCCTAACTAACGTTTCTGTGGCCCTAAGTAACAATTCTCTGGCACTCAGTAACAATTCTGTCTGTCCCTGAGTAACAATTCTGTGGCCCTAACTAACGTTTCTGTGGCCCTAAGTAACAGTTCTTTGGCCCTCAGTAACAATTCTGTGTCTGTCCCTGAGTAACAATTCTGTGGCCCTAAGTAACGTTTCTGTGGCCCTAAGTAACAGTTCTGTGGCCCTAAGTAACAGTTCTGTGTCTGACCCTGAGTAACAATTCTGTGGCCCTAACTAACGTTTCTGTGGCCCTAACTAACGTTTCTGTGGCCCTAAGTAACAATTCTCTGGCACTCAGTAACAATTCTGTCTGTCCCTGAGTAACAATTCTGTGGCCCTAATAACGTTTCTGTGGCCCTAAGTAACAGTTCTGTGGCCCTCAGTAACAATTCTGTGTCTGTCCCTGAGTAACAATTCTGTGGCCCTAACTAACGTTTCTGTGGCCCTAAGTAACAATTCTCTGGCACTCAGTAACAATTCTGTCTGTCCCTGTGTAACAATTCTGTGGCCCTAATAACATTTCTGTGGCCCTAAGTAACATTTCTGTGGCCCTAAGTAACCGTTCTGTGGCCCTAAGTAACAGTTCTGTGTCTGACCCTGAGTAACAATTCTGTGGCCCTAACTAACGTTTCTGTGGCCCTAAGTAACAGTTCTGTGGCCCTCAGTAACAATTCTGTGTCTGTCCCTGAGTAACAATTCTGTGGCCCTAAGTAACGTTTCTGTGGCCCTAAGTAACAGTTCTGTGTCTGACCCTGAGTAACAATTCTGTGGCCCTAAGTAACGTTTCTGTGGCCCTAACTAACGTTTCTGTGGCCCTAAGTAACAATTCTCTGGCACTCAGTAACAATTCTGTCTGTCCCTGAGTAACAATTCTGTGGCCCTAATAACGTTTCTGTGGCCCTAAGTAACAGTTCTCTGGCACTCAGTAACAATTCTGTCTATCCCTGAGTAACAATTCTGTGGCCCTAATAACGTTTCTGTGGCCCTAAGTAACAGTTCTGTGGCCCTCAGTAACAATTCTGTGTCTGTCCCTGAGTAACAATTCTGTGGCCCTAACTAACGTTTCTGTGGCCCTAAGTAACAATTCTGTCTGTCCCTGAGTAACAATTCTGTGGCCCTAACTAGCGTTTCTTTGGCCCTAAGTAACGATTCTGTGGCCCTCATTAACAATTCTGTGTCCCTGAGTAATGTTTCTCTGTCCCTAAGTAACGTTTCTCTGTCCCCAAGTATCGTTTCTGTGGCCCTAACTCTGTCCCTAATACAGAGCGGTCTGCCTCTCTTGAATGACTGGAGGCAAATGAAGAATTCTAAAATGGCCGCTATTTATAGCTCGACCATTACACAGTGCTGGCTGGCTGGCTGCTGATTGGCTAATGCGATCACATGTCATTAAGGAATGCATTATGGGTCAGCGCGCCTTGTCTGCGCGCCTTCCCAGACATCCCCGCTCCGTCGCCGCACATGTCCGCCGCCATTTTAGGAAAAATTTCGATTCGCGCGTCCGAAGTAGGCTATTTTTCGGATTCGAAAATTTTCCAATATTCGACTCGAATTCCACTTCGCCTACTTCGATTCGCTCATCTCTAGTTTTTATCCATGCAAAAAGTGTAGAATGTGTAGAACTACTGGGATAAAAGATAGGGTGATTTCATCCTTTAGATCCCATTCAACCGGAGAAGAATTTTCCATTAAGCGGTTTATTACATGTAACACACATTATGTAACGTACATGTTGGAATGTCCATGCCGCTTCCAATATATAGGTAGAACAAAAAGAAATTTATCTGTTAGATTGGAAGAACATGTGAGGAATATTATTAAGGGCAAAAAAGACCATAGTGTCTCGAGACATTTTAAAGCATTTCACAACTCAGATCCAAGTGTTTTAAAATTTTGTGGGATTGATACTGTAAAAGGACATTGGAGGGGTGGGAATAAAATCCAAAAATTGTCTCAAAATGAAACTTTTTGGATATTTAGGATGAATACACTAAAACCAAGGGGTCTTAATATAGAACTTGACTTAAATTGTTTTATTTCAGATTTTTAATAGTGAAAATTTAAGTATATTAGTTGGGAGCTGTTAACTAGGATTCTTTTAGGATTTTATGGTTGATCATGGTAGTGAAGGAGAGCAATAGAAAATAATATAATAGGATATATAAAATATATATATATATTTTATAATTAATATAATTATTTAATTTTATAGTTGCATTTATTTGCAGTCCTATTGTAGTTGTAGTAAAGGGAATTGAATATATGATTTGAGGTGAAAAAGATTTTTGACCTCGATATTTTAAATGGTATGAGCTATTAAATAATAATAAAATATGTTTTATTTGTAAGGTTGGATAGTTCATGAGAGTGACCACTAGAGGGAGTAGAGTATTAAGATTTTAATGAGAGTCCAAGATATAAAGATAGAAATGAAATTTTGAGGGGCTATTATTATTATTAATATTATTATAATTATCATTATTTTATCTGTATTTATTAAAATGGTTTTAGAAATATGGTGATGATTATATGTAAGATAGTCTTGGTATGTGGTGTAATATTTTATCAAATTATCTTTGTTAATATTGAGGCAAGAATTAGTAGAGTAATATTTGTATATTGTGATTTGTTATATGTATAAGTAACCTGCAGTCCCCTGTTATACTTTGGGTAAGGTATTTTGATAAGACCAATGTACGTTAGGTCTTGTGTACCTATAAGAATGACAGAGGAATTGGTATTGCCTGTTTTTCCCTCTTCTAAAATGGCGGCGGTAGCCTCACACTATTGAGAGGCATTGATTTAAAAGGAGTGAGATGTGGGACGTCTGTATCCCTTCAGACGAAGTCCGGAAGTGACGAAACGCGTTAGAGTGTGACGTCAAGACACATGTACGCAGACCGGAAGTGTCGCCGCGGCCATTTTGTTGGTTGTTCACACATGGCTTACTACATTTGTTTGTTAGAACTTGCATAGGAGCCATGTTTGGAGCTGGAAATTTGGAATTTTAAATGTAAGTGGCTATTAAAATTTTCCCTATACTTTGAATATGAGTCTTGAGACCCTTCTTGTCTTTTGAGGACCTTGGAAAATATCTTTGAAGAGGAAATAGAAGATCTCTGATTTAATGCTGATGAGCTGATTATATATATACAGAGGGTAATAGTATGTAATACTATCGGTGTTGGTGGTTGCACAGTGTTGCAGTGTTCACGGAGTGTTCACAGTTTAATTTGTAGTTTATATGTGCACTATATATAATTATTAATTAATTCAACAAAAAAGTTTTTGCACATTTTTATAGGTTGTGTTTTTGCACGGAGTGAATATTCTTTTATATAAAAGTAATGCACTAGAGTATCTATATTTTTTTCTTTGAGGTTATCACGGGATGGAATAGGATTCAATCCTTCCTATTGGATGATAAAGTTTGAAAATCTGGGACTTTTTTTTGGACACTGGATTTTTCGTTGGATTTTTTTCTTTCTTTTTGAACAATTTATGGGGGTTTTTGGTGATTATATATGACACTTTAAGGTTTAATTAGATTATTATTGTATCACAAAAAGGTTATAATATATGATGTTAGGGTGACTGGCATATAGTTTCCAGGTGTAAATCTTGGCCCTTTGTTTAATATTGGCACCACAATGGCTTTTTTCCAATCAGCTGGTACCAGTCACTAAGTTGTCCTTAAAAATTAGGAATAACGGTGTCGCTATTACCTGGCTAAGTTCTTTGAGGACTCTTGGGTGTAAGCCATCTGGTCCTGGTGATTTATTTATGTAAATTTTTCATTTCTTTTTTGGACACTGGCTTCTGTTAACCACAAGTTTCCTTGTTGTGTTAATAACAGTACAGTGATGATAATTATACCCCCTTTTTTCCTTTGTAAAAACTGAGGAGAACAATGCTTTTACTACATTTGCTTTCTCCTTGTCATTTGTAACTAACTTCCCCTGATCATCCTTTACAGAGTCAATATGCTGTGACCTTTCTTTCTTACTATTAAGATATTGTTTTTGGGATTCTTTGAGGCCTACTCTTGGCTTCAAAAAGGATTCTCCAGCCCCAATTCCCCCCCCCCCCCCGTAGGTCTACTCACTCTCTCAGGGACCTCTAGATTTTCTCCAACATTTCTGGACCCATTAATCACCTCAGTTTTCTCAGCCTCCCGGACCCTCTCTTGGTCTCCCAGGCTTTTGTACCAGTCCAGAATTTCCCAGTCCCTTGGTAAGAAGTCCCACACAAGGGATTCAATCTGTTAACAGGGGTCTGTTTACACACAGCTGCAACTGCTACTCCACCTCTGTCCTCCACCTGCTCTCCCCAGACAATCATTATAAAGGCATTATAAAGGCTGTGTGCACCTGGGCACATACCCTTCTGGTTTTCCACAAACCCCTAACAGTCCCATCCACAAATACCAAGATCTGGAGATATACTACATTTGTGTAGAGGTCATAACTGTCATAGACAGACCGGGTGAGTTGGAGGATAGTAGCATCACTGGTTATAGGAGAGATTGCCATCACCAGGTCCTGAATTGCTGCCAATGTCACTGATTCCAGATGCCAGAGAATTGGAGGAGACTTATTTACAGACTACATAGAGGTGAGAGGTTGTTGGTAACAACTTACTTAACCACTTCTTCAAAAGGATGCTGTGACCTTATCTTGGGATATAGTTTGGGAATTTATGCACCATATTGTGGGATCTACCTAAACCTGAACATTGGAACATAGGAACTTTGGGTCCCATGATTAAAAATTCACTAGCTAGTGGTGGTTTGGAAAGACTGAAGGACCTTTTCAGTTTCTAGTATGATCCTTTTAGTTATCTCCCCCCCCAGATCCAGGATTCAGGTGCAGAGGCTTGTGGTCCTCATTGTTTGTGGCATTGTACAAATTTGTTTATCTGTTACTGTTTATTGCTGTTGCTTTTTCTTTCATTGTTGCCTCAAAGAGTGTTTATACCAAATAAATTCTCCTTCCTCAGCCTTGCTGTGCCAGAGGTTGTGGTTTATTGCCTCATCCTCTGGCACACCAATGAAGAGAATCAGGAATCAAGAGACCCATACATTAGATGCTTCTTTTTGGGGGGAGCACAACATATGGGAACTCGAATGTGGGATTTCCTGTTCCGTGAGTAAATAACAATGGTCATCGTGGACTCTGTCACAGCTGCCCAGTGGTGCAGAGAGAAAAACAGCCAACCAAGCCTCATTTTAGTTCTGGATGTCCCTGGAGTCCCCTGGGATGAACAACAGCTTTGGCAGGCAGTGTTAGCATTGGCTCCAAAACAATGCTGGATAAAGTGTACCAGGCAAACTCCTGCACCTACACTCTGTCAGGAGAGGAGTCCCAGCCTGTTTCCAAGGGGCTAATCTACAGATGACCAATGACTTGAGGCTGCTTTAGTTCAACTAAAACTGCCAACCCAGAGAGTTAAATTCAGGCAATGCCAATGGAAGGTGTTTCTGTTTCAACAACCTCAGTCACCACTGTGGTCACGTCTTTCACTACTTTGGAGACTTCATGACAGGTGTGATCAGGTTAGCATTGTCTACTCAGGAGAAAGCTACAGGGTGCTCTGAAGAATCTTCTCTGGGATACAGCCAATGCCCACTGAAGAACAATATGAGACCCGAATGGAACAGACTGTGCAGACTTTGAAAGAAAAGGAAATGTCAGAAGCTCAGTAGAAACAATGTGTCACCAAGAGTTTGAGAGGAGCTGCTACAGTAATTTGGGAGAAAAGAGAAATCTTATGATTTGATTTATTAGTTCAAGCATGTTTCAACATAAGAGTGAGGGACTGTCTGAATATATCCAGAGAATATACTAGACACTGCATCAAATTGTGCTTGAAAAAGCAAAAGAGCCTGTGTTTGTAGATAAAGCTGTAGTTAAGCAGATCCTGAGAGGTGCCCTACATTCTGACCCAGTCTGGATCCAGTTAAAGACATTGAAAAAGGACACATTGCTAAGATATGCCAAATTCATTATGGAAAAGAGAGAGAAGAGGAGGCAATGTTTGAGGCCAAGAAGTCATGCTTAGTCTGAGAATGGGATTGTCAGGTGAAGTTGGGTCAGTGAATGAGGTAGAAGTCAAATTAAAAATAGCAACCCTGAAATCACAGATGTCACAAGTGATAGAAATGATGACTCTACTGGCTGACAAAATCACTAAATCTCCTAAAGAGAGTGTTCTGGGGTATGATCCATCTTCAAACCCTGTTCAAAGCCAAGTGATTTGCATTAACTGTGGAGGAGTGGGACACTGCTGATGCAGTTGAATGATAAAGTTAAAGTCGAAAAGCCAGTGCCAGCAGGCAACCAGGTGCCCACCCATGACAGCCATCTTCAATTCTAAAGAAGAAAAGAAATGACAGGGGAGGCCTAAAGTCTCAGATAGGGCCCCACCTGCTGAAAGGCCATCCAACTCACTTTCTTTGACCCCAGATATTTCATCCAGGAAAGACCATACATGTCAATCTTCTAAAACTCAGAATAGACAGCAAAAGCATCATCATGCTTAGAGGGAAGTGCAAGCATAGACCACATGGATTTGCAACCCCAGTTTCTACACAAATGCCCATATTGATTTGGATGCTCAAGTGACCCTGCTGTACCAGGACTTCTATAAACGTTTAAAACCCCTACCCCTGCTGTATCTGGAGGCTCTGAAAATTGGGGATATTGGAGCTAAACAGTTCCCTTATGATGGGTATTAGCCTGTCGGACTGGCATGTTATCCATCTGTACTAGTTTAATACACTCAACACCTTGGTTATTGTGTGCCCTCATCCTCCTCCTGGACTTACAAGGAGCTCTGTGATAGAATAGACATGTGCAGAACAAAAAAAAAATATTTTGCTTCAGATAAATTAGTTTTTTTACATTCTGCTGTCAGTGGGGAGACAGCTGATGAATCATCGCTTGTTAGGGATAAGGTGGACGGCTTCCCAGACCACTTCTTAACATTCAGCTAGTCTTCACACAGAATTCAGATCCATTGATACATTTTTCAACCAATTCAAATTGTTCAGAAAATGTGAAAGATGTTTGAAAAAGAAAAAACAAAAGAAAATTTTAATGACATTTGTTACTATTGTTGTTCAGAGATTTGGATACATACGAATCTCTGAATAACCAAAAAATTGTCTGAATTAAGATTCAGACCAAAACTAATCTCATATGTTTAAAAGGGAATGTATCCCATGTTACAGAAGGTGAACCAATGAAGAAGACTGGTTCCCTGAAAATGTGCTTTGAATATCGCACCTTCAGCAGAAGGACTATTCCTGACCAGTATACCACCCTATGGATAGAGGATGCTCTACAATGTCTATCGTGGGTGAAGCTGTTCAGTGTGTTGGACCCAAGCAGTAGGTACCATCAAATTCCCATGCATCCAGAAGATCAGGAAAAGACTTCCTTCATCTGCCTGCTGGGGTTCTATGAATATGACAGGATCCCCCAAAAATCTGTTTTGAATTCCTACAACCTGTGACTGATGGAGCAGATGGTGAGCAACGTGAACTTGACTGAGGTAATAGGGTACTTGGAAGACATGACTGTCTTTATCAGATCCCATGAATAGCATAAGGAGTGCTTAGAGAAGGTCTTAAAGAAACTCCAAATGAAGAATTCAAGCTGTCCATCAACCACTTGCTGCCCTGCAACAGTTACCAATATCCGGGTATCATGTGATCGCTATGATTGGTCAAAGCGATTGCATGTTAACAATGTAAACAACCTATCATGAATAGTTTTCCATTGATAAAAAGCTTGCTTACTGTTGTGATTTATGATTGGTTCATAGCAATCACATGGTACCTGGCTACCTGTACCATATGATTAGCTGTAGCCAATCACAGATCACAACCATAAGCAAGCTGTTCATGAATGGATAACCCATTCATGACAGCAAAAATGATTGTGTTTACAGTGATCCTCACAGTATAAGCAAAAACAGTGTAAAAAAAATTCCTGATCACCCACCAGAATAATACAGTGCCACAGGGGCGGACTGACCATTTGGAAACTCGGGCACTGCCCGAGGGCCAGGGATCAGTAGGGGGCCCCATGAGATGCCCCTGGTACCTTTTTCATAGGCTTTTTTGAGTTTGGGCAAGGACACAGGGGCCCCATGATCCCCTATTGCCCCGGGGCCCCATGAGTTGTCAGTCCACCCCTGCAGTGCCATATGGTGACACTGAGCTACTTTGATGACAGGATGTAAAAAAAATAGTTAAAAAAAGGAAAAAAGTTTTTTTCTTCTGCATGCTTTCACCAGTCACTATCCTTGATTACCTGCACACCAGTCATAGGAGGACACTGTACTGCACTAGTGACAGTATGTAATAAGAAACAAAAGTGAGAAAAAACACTTTCTTGGCATTTTAGGTCCTCAGGAAATGAGACTGGCTGTCAGTACATCAGGATTGATCAATTTGCATATATATATACCATAGTTTGTAGACTCTAAAATTTTCACACAAACCAATTAATATACACTTGATGGGACTTTTTTTTTTACGAAAGACATGTAGCAGAATACATTTTGGCCTAAATTTATAAAGAAATTAGATTTTTTTTGGCTTTATAACAAAAAGTAGAAAATATCTTTTTTTTCATTTATATAATGAAAAATAAAAAAACTTGATTTATGTGAAAACAACTTCTATAAATTTCAGTTTGGGTACAGTGTTTCATGACCGAGCAATTGCCAGTTAAAATATCGCAGTGCTGAATAGCAAAAATGGCCTGGTCATTAAACGGGTAAAACCTCAAGTCAAGTGGTTAAAAAGCGTCAGTTTTATCAGCTTTCTGTCACCCATCTCTGGCACATTGTTTTTACTTAGGAAGTGGCCACTGACCTTATGAAAAGGGAAGCTGTTACCTCTTGACCAAGGCCTTGCAACATGAACAAAAAAAATGAACAAACTGAGGTTGAGGATGAGGTAGGCGAGGTAGCTATGAGAAGACAGACCTGTCAGGTGAAATGGTCAAGGAAGACTTGAGATTCAATACAGGATGCATGGACCGATCAGTGTGAGAGGAGTTTGACCAATGCCCCTGTTCTGGCCTACACTGACCAGCTCAGCCCTATGAATTACATGTCAGTATTAGTCATGATGGACTAGGTGTGCTGTTGCATTAGGAGCTGAGAAAGGATTAAGCAGAAGGCCTTCTTTGAAGTCTGGCCTTGAAAGCTCTGGAGTGTGATTGTCTTTTTGCTAGTGAATAAACCAAAGGAAGCAAGTCTGGTCCATAAGGAGAGGAACAACATGACAGGTCCTCTTACAACAATCCTGTCCATATTATTATTACAGGTCTTCTTATCTCAATCCTGTCCATAATAACATGAGAGGTCCTTTTACCCCAATCCTGTCCATAATAACATGACAGGTCCTCTTACCCCAATCCTGTCCATAATAACATGGCAGGTCCTCTTACCCCAATCCTGTGCATAATAACATGACAGGTCCTCTTATCCCAATCCTGTCCTTAATAACATGACAGCTCCTCTCATCCCAATCCTTTCCATAATAACATGACAGGTTCTCTTACCCCAATCCTGTCCATAACAACATGACAGGTCCTCTTACCCCAATCCTGTCCATAATAACATGACAGGTCCTCTTACCCCAATCCTGTCCATAATAACATGACAGGTCCTCTTACCCCGATCCTGTCCATAATAACATGACAGGTCCTCTTACCCCAATCCTGTCCATAATAACATGAGAGGTCCTCTTACCCCAATCCTGTCCATAATAACATGACAGGTCCTCTTACCCTAATCCTGTCTATAATAACATGACAGGTCCACTTACCCCAATCCTGATCATTATTTAAGTTGTAAAGTGATGCATAAACTGTTGGCTATATATAAATCCCATATAATAATAATAATAATAATTAGAACATTAGGTGATATACATATTGCTGGAACTAAAGTGTCCGTATCTCAGGGCAAAGAGTTATACCTTTTAGAGCAAATAGGAGAATGATAGAAAAAAACAACAACTTGTAGACATATTTGAAGTCAAAATATTAATTTGTTAAACATGAAATAATATTGTATGATGATTTCCTTACCTAAGATGGTAAACGTGGAACCGTCACCTGCAAAAGTATCAGAGTATAATGTCAGAGAATCATCCAATCAGAACATACAATTAAGTTCTTCTTTAATTAAACAATTTTTTTCAATTAAAAAAATATAACTTTCCTCTATCCATTTTAGCTTTTTTTTGTAGAAACCTCAAGAATAATAATCAGTAAATAGGGATGATGTATGGGTGCACTGCTGCCATGGGTTCAAGGTGAGACCTGGGGGTATTAAATTTGCAGTCCTGGAAAATTTATGAACAGATTTTACGGTAATGCAGGTGCACAGAGTACCAGTGCCCGCTCCTCCTCCACAGAGTACCAGTGCCCGCTCCTCCTCCACAGAGTACCAGTGCCCCCTCCACCTTCCCAGAGTACCAGTGCCCCCTTTCCCTCCAAAGGGTACCAGTGCCCCCTCCACCTTCACAGAGTACCAGTGCCCCCTTTCCCTCCAAAGAATACCAGTGCCCCCTCCACCTCCACAGAGTACCAGTGCCCCCTCCACCTCCACAGAGTACCAGTGCCCCCTCCACCTCCGCAGAGTGCTAGTGCCCCCTCTCCTTCCACATAGTACCAGTGCCCCCTCCACCTCCACAGAGTACCAGTGCCCCTCTCCCTCCACAGAGTACCAGTGCTCCCTCTCCCTCCACAGAGTACCAGTGCCCCCTCTCTATCCACAGAGCATCAGTACCCCCTCTCCCTCCATAACATACCAATGCCCCCCCCTTCTTCTTCCACATCATACAAGTGTTACTTCTCTCCCTCCACAGAACACCAGTACCCTCCCTTAACAGAGTACCAGTGCCTTTCTCTCCCCAAACTAAGAATTGAGTGTTCCCTTACCCCCCACAGAGCACCAATGCCCCCTCTCCATTGACCACAGACGTTGACCATCTAAAACCCCAAGTCTTGGCTTGAAACTTGATTATACATCCACAGTCTTTACAAACTGGAATTACCAAAGAGACATATAACCATTCAGAGTTCTATTTTTTTCCAGCTCTAACTTAACATTTCATCACATTATGTTTTGCATGGTTTTAGATGGTGTAAATAAAGTATAACATTTCTTTTTAAGATATATATACTCTCTCCTCTTATACCTTTTGATTATACTGCATGTGTCGGTGAAAGTACCTTTTACATTGTATTTTTAAAACTCATTAACCTTTAACATCCAACATTTTTCCTTCCACTTGTAGGCAGGTGCAGTTTACCCTCCATTCTGTAGATGGCGCTGTGTTGCTGTGCAGAGGAAATGGAGGATGAGAGGAACTCAATTCTTCTGCAGCTTTCTTAGGTGTCACCAGAGGAGCAGTGATCCGACTGGACACTGCAACACAGGATGATCTCAGCAGCCATCTTTAGTAGGGGCAATGCCCTGCTGTAGTTGGTGCACAGTTGCAAAATGGATAGACTAGGGACAGGACCCGGACTTGACAGGGACAGAATACTTAGCTCTAGGGAGAGGTTTGTGATGATGAGGGACAGACTAGGGACACCACTGCCGGCTCTGCTACTTCCTGGACTCTAGCACTGTGACAAAGGTTTTGCATTCATTCTTCCAAGTGCCGCTTCCACTGCTACTCTGCCTAACAGTCTCCCCTCTACACAGATGCGGCTCTGGTAATGTAAGCCTTATTAGAGTGACCGCATTAGTGCCGGAACTATTCCAATGTGCCACTAACATTGCTGAGATCTCCTGCACCTGTGTTGCCTGTATTACTGAAATGCTGAAACCAAAATATGTTTGAACCATTTAGCCAAGTGCCTGCCGCTATTCCCCATTTGTTATTTTTTACCTTCACTTAACCAAATAATAATTGTACCACTTTACTTGGTCTCTGTGTGCCATTATTACATATTGGGGACCATCTAACTGGCCCCACCCACACACTGACTACCAATGCTGACCTTTTATTCCTTCCACTGACCACCAACATTGAGCATTTTTTCCTCTTGTTGACCAAAGACACCGTCCACCTTTTCCTCCTGCTGAACAGCAACATAAAGGGGCATTGCGACACATACTGCACCACTGCACCTCTGTGGTTGAGTTACTAAAAGTTGAATGTGCCAGATGTGGAGGAAACCAATTATCGTCCATTATTTTTTAAGCTTTATTGAACAAGCTGAAGTTAGAAGCTGATTGGCTGCCATGCACAGCTGCACCAAATGTTGTACTCCAGTGTTAGTGAATCTACCTCCTCGTGTTGTACATCACAAATTGCTTACCTCTTCACGTTCCATACTCCTAACCAAAGTCTTTACTGTCTTATTATTTGCTGGTTGCTCAGTAGCTGTGGACTATTCTAATAAATGTCTTATTTTGTGCCATCTCAGACAAAGTATTAGCTTTATTTTTAAATATGATCCATTAGGTTTCTATGCCCGGGATGTCAACAGGATGAAATATTTTACAGTCACCCATAACAACTCCTGAGCAGCAAGATAACATTTGGAGACATTCAGAAAGGCAAGGCTCCCCTGATCATGTGAGGAAAATAAGACAGATCTAGAAATCTAATGGAGTTTATACTTCCAGGAAAAGCCAAGAGAGTTGTTTTTAGGTCTCTTAGGATGAGACATCGGGAGTAGTTTTGATAAAATGGCCATTTTGATGGTCGCAATGTGGTTGAAAAAGGAAATATGACGAGATTTCCATTATAAGAGGAGCTTATTGAGTTTGTTGTAAGGAGGAGTAACATCTTCTTTGTAGAGTGTAATGTAAGTAAGTGCAGGTTTTACCCAAGTCTTTATGCATGGAGCATTCCCACAAGTATGGGAAAGTTTGATTGAGATATTGCAGTATTTGTTGAGAAATAGTAATAGGAAGAGCTTCAGTTTAAGTATTTTTAGTCATTAGAGGGTCCATGTTTGAGTAAAAACTCATGATCTAAATGGCATGTGATGAAGCGAAAATGAAAGGGTTATGGGCGCATGGTGGTCAGACCAAGATATAGGGTGAATGTTGGGGCCTCTACATACTCTCAGTGCTGAGGCAATCACAAAAAGCAATCTATTCATGAATGGGATATGTGAGGGTACGAGTAAAAAGTAAATGGCTCATCCAATGGGATAGGCAGATGTGACAGGGGATATCTGCACTAAAAATCAGGGCACCAATTATCCGTGCCGCCCAGCAGTGCCGCTCATCAGTGCCCAACAGTGTCACCCATCAAAATCTGTATCACTGAAAGCCCTGTTATTGTGTTTTTCTTTTAAGACAAAAGATGTTATCTAGTTCAGACAACTGTAAGAGTTGTTTTTTCTAAACTAAAACCTCAGTATTCAGGTTTAATTGCAGTGTTGGAACTTTGGAATAAATAAGTTGGTTTTGTGTTGCAGTTTGGGCACTCAGGCTCAAAAAGGATCGCCATCACTGGCCTCGGGTGTCAATGGGAAAATTTTCAAAATGGGATGCAGAACCTTTTTCTAATGAGGATTGCTACACCTGCTTTTTTCATAGAATTAGAAGCTATATAGATTTGGGGAAATGCTTAAAGTAATTGTAAACTTTATTTTTTTAAACATAATAAACATGTTATACTTACCTGGTCTGTGCAATGGTTATGTACTCAGAAGATCCAGTCCTCCTCCTTGCTACGGGGACACTTGTGCAGAGTTGCTCCAGAGCCCCGATTGTTGTGTCCATTGACACACAGAGTGTGGCTCAGCCCTTCCCCTACTCCCTCCTCACTGGCTGTGATTGACAGCAATGGGAGCCAATGGCTCCTACTGTTGTCTCTGAGCCAATGAGAAGGGATAGAGCTGCTCTTCTTCACATCGCTGAGTCGAGATTGGGCTCAGGTAAGTATAAGGGAGAGCTTAGCATTGAATACATTGGGGTAAAAAACCTTAAGCCTTTAAAAGCAAATGCCCTCATACAAGTTTTTCTCAGATGAGTCTTCTGAACAAAAATTATATCTGCTGTAGAATGCCTAAACCCCTTTAGCAGCAGATTTTTCTGGTGTTAGAATGAAGGTCCTTGATGTTAAGAGATAAAATATGGGTACAGAATAGAAACAAATGTTATACTTAGCAGTCCAGAGACTGGTTCGAGGGGTCAACTTTGTGGAGTGACATATGAAGGTGTGTTGCTAATAGAGAGGTGGGCATGGACCTGGAAGTTGAATGAATGAAAAGGTACACAATAGTAGGAGACCCAGGAGGACCCCACTGCTGACAAAGAAACATAAAAAAGCCAGATTGGAGTTTACCAAAACTTACCTGAGGAAGCCAAAATTATTTTGGGAGAATGTACTGTGTGAACAGATGAAACAAAATTACAGCTTTTTGGTAAAGCCCATCATCTACTGTTTTCAGAAAAAGAAATTAGGGCTTTAACCATTTCCCGTACTGAAGTAATGCTACAGAAGTACTGCTACAGGGCAGCACGGATACACAAAATCATGCATATATACGCGATTTTGCATCTCTGGGTAAGGGGAGCAAGAGCGCGCCCTACCCATGCTGCCATTCACGGCTGCGTCTGTCAATCACCAGGTCCCAACCGGTGATTACAAGCCGGTACCCGGTCATTGCCAAGCATCTCTGACTGGGGGGCAGAACTGATTATAAACAAAACAGTTCTAATCCCTGTCAGTTCGTGCACATTGCTTAGCATGGCTGTGTATGGCACAGCCATGCAAAGCAGTGTGCTCACAGTGAAGCACTAACACACAGCCCCTAGTAAAACAGCACACAGTTAACTAATCACTGTATTGGTGTCACTGGGGATGTCATTGACACCAAGTCAGTTCCCCCCAGTGTCAGAATGCCCACCACAGTCCCGCAGTCCCGAAATAAGTCGGTATATACACCACCATTTGTAAACGCTATAACTTTCACATAAACCAATTAATTTACACGTATTAGGATTTTTTTAGCAAAGATATATAGCAAAATACATTTTGGCTTAAACTTGACAAAATGTGATTCTTTAAATTTTTTTTACTAGACATGTTTAATAGCAAAAAGTCAAAAATATTGTTTTTTTTTCTCAAAATTGTTGGTCTATTTTTTTATAGTGCAAAAAATTTTAAAATGCACAGGTGATCAAATATCACCAAAAGAAAGCTCAATTTGTGGGAAAAAAAGGACACAAATTTCATTTGGTTGCAGCATTGCATGACCGCGCAATTGTCAGTTAAAATAATGCAGCGCCGTAATACAAAAAATGACCTGGTCAGGAAGAGGGGTAAATCCTATGGAGGGCAAGTGGTTAAATGAAAGAATACAGTCCATACAGTCAAACTTGGTGGAGGATTACTGATGTTTTGGTTTTGCTTTGCTGCTTCAGGCACTGGATGTCTTGATTGTGTGCATGGTAACATCAAATCTTAAGACTACCAAAGAATTCTGGGGTGCAATGTAGGGCCCAGTGTCAGAAAGTTGGGTCTCTATCGGCAGTCATGGGTCTTACAGCAGGGCAATGACCTAAAGCACATGTCAAAAAGCTGATAGTTCAGAGGGGAAATACACATGGAGGGATTGAAGCTTCCCCCCAGAAATGGTTTCAGACAAAGTGCTGGAGAGAACTGTACTGGTTACAGTGAGTCCAGAATTAAATCACACAGAGCACCTGTGGAGAGATCTCAGAACAGAAGCTGGGAAAGGAACCCTTCCAATCTAAGAGCCAAGGAGTATTTTGCAAAAAAAGAGTGGTAGAAAATCTCAGTAGAGAGGTGTAAGAAACACATTAATGGTTACAGGAAGCAATTGATTTCAGTTATTTGTTCCAAGGGGTGTGCTACCAAATATTAAATTGAGAGTGCCAATAATTTGTCCAGTTCATTTTCGGAGTTTTGCGTGGAATGTATCAGATTTTGCTTTTTGTTTCTCCACTTTTTTGTGCCATACCAATGCAAACAAAAGAAATAAACATGAGAATTCCGAAACATTTATAATTGCAACAATTTTCTGGGCGAAGTGGTGCACTACCTGACAGAAATGCAGGGGTGTCAAAAATGTTTTTTGACCATGACTGCATAGAGCCTTAACAGGGTGATAAATAGGTTCAATATAATAAAATCATTTAAGTTTAGTAGATATAAACTATCTTTAAGATCATCCAGAAATAATGTACCTTGTTTTAGAGTTTCACAAATTAGTAAATCTATTGTACTCCATAGAATTTGGAATTGATTGGATAGATGTAGTACAGAATGCTATCTGGTCATTCATATGGTATGGTGAAAATGTCTAGATAGACTATGTTTTTAGAAGTTTGTGTGTATACTGAACCTGTGTTATTTAGACGTTTCCATAACATTTGCATATTACGTACAACATATTGTAGACCACAGGGACATTCTATAATATACTATAGATGACATATTGAGTACTGAAGTCCAGAAACAGTTCAATCAACCAACTATTACTATTAGCTGTGGATATAAATGAGGTTTTACCATGTGTAATTGAAAACATAGACATCTAATATAACCACATCTATAAATCTCTCTCTTTTACCTGTCATGAGTTAGTACAAGTCAGTAGATGTTTTAATAACAAACAGGTCATACTTACCTTCTCTGTGTAATGATTTTTGCATAGAGTGTTGGGCTACATTTGATGTTTCTCTGTTCTGCCAGGTATGGGACCTGTAGGAGGGTGATCTCTCTATGTGTTCTATGTCCTAGCTGCATGGGAAGAAGGGGGTGATAGCTGGAAGTGTGAAGGAATGGGGAGAACTTATCATACCCTCTGAGCAGTATACCGAAGATTGTGCAGCAGTGAATTGGCTGTGGGAGATGCGACTAGTCTTGCTGATCCTCTGTGGTTGAACTACTCTTTGATGATGTATAGAGGAGCAGTTATGGAGTGGATAAGGTGCACAGGGGTTTTGGGCCCCTATGCTTCTTTCTTTGCTCAAATTTATGAGTATTTTTAAGAGTAGCAGGCTTTTGAATGCAGGCCAGGAGCAGGTGCTCAGTGTGGCATGTGCATCCTCAAGGCCATTAAAACCACATCCCTCAGAAATCATCTGTTTTTTTTTGTCCATGTGACAACTGTAAGCACATTGAACACTGATTTAGAAATAGAAGTAGCCACAGCCCTGCTCTGGAGTGGGAACTACCTTTAGCAAGCAACCTCCTCACTGCCATAATTTTAGCTTATGTAAAGAACAGAAACCAGGGGATCAGCCAGGAAAACAACATTTTCATAGGAGAAAATACTGTGCTCCTGACATGGGAATATTAAAGTATTTCATGTTGGATAGAGTAAGGGAGGGTTATACCTCCTGTAAAATGACAATGGGGAGATTTCCCTTTGCTTACTGTCCCATAGTCAAAACAAGAAATCCCTCCAAAGTGAACTTATTTTCAGTGATTATGGTAACCAGGATTATGGGAACCATGGTGAATCTCCCAAATGGGGGCACAGATGGCAGTGAAACCCTGACAGGGACTGTAATCCCTCTCCAATCTATTCAAAACCATACAAATTGCCTTAAGTTTTACAATAATATAAAGCCAACTTAATTATGTCATGAAAATCAAATGTTAATAGAGAAAGAAAACATTTAATAAATAAATTGATGAGATGTTTCTCCAAAGTTTGGTGATCCATCTGCAATGGTGAGATCAGATCACTGTGACCTAAAGATGCAGGTAAAATGCTACATAACAATATACTCTCAACTCAAGGTGTGCCAGACTGTGTGCTCTCCCCCTGCTCATCACCCCCCACCCCCTCTCATCCTGTCACGGCCCTTTGAAGCCACCCTGGTCCAGGATGAGAGGTGTGATTCCTGTCACCTCTCTGTCCCTATCTTTCCCCATGCAGATTAGCCTAAGGGGGAGAGATAGTTCCCTGCTGTGGGGTTCACACCTCTCCAGCCATCTGGGGGGGATTATTACCTGAGGATTATTACCCGCTGGCACTCTGCATGAGTAACAGGAGTTGGGAGGATTATTACCCAAAGACTGTGCTGCTAATACTCAGGACTCAGCGAAAATACCTGCTGCTATACTGCCCATACTGTGGGCCCAAGAGTGCTTGTGTGCTGTTGCTGGAGAATCAGGACTGGTACCTGCTGTTAGGACCCTCTGCTGTGTGCTGAGGAGGGTTGCCCCCTGGCTATCGTCTGCTGTGAACCCGAGCATTCCTGCCAGAGCCGTGAGTGTATGCACCCCTGTTTTATTCCCCCTGGACTGTTCCTGAACTCTTTTCCTCTTCTTATCCCTACTTGGATTACAAATTGCTAGAGACTCTAACTTTGCCCCCCCCCCCCTTGGGGCCAGATTACAATTATTTTGTGCCCTCTCATTGCTATTCCCCTAGACCCCAATTGAGTGACTGTGATTTCTTTAATAAAGCTTTGTGTGTTTATCATCTTCTCTGTGTGTTCTGTCCTGCCTACCTCCCGTCACACCCTCCTTAAAGGTTGGAGGCAGGGCTGCCTCCTCTCTACATGTCTCTTTGTGCTGGCTGTGGAACCTCTGGCCTAATATTCATGATTTTTGGGTGGAGTCATTGGAGAATATATTATCTCTGTATGCAGACCTTAAGTCCTTCCTAGATCTTTATGTCACCCCCGATTATCGCCCAACTCAAATCGAGGCTACATTGAGGGCCTGGTCATCTATTATCAACTGGTACCTAATTCCTGAATTCTGGTACTCGCGTACCTTTCTATGGAACAGTCCTATGCTTATTCTTTAACTAATCACCATGACCCTATTGTCTGGTAGAGAGTGGGTAACCATCGTCTTAACCACCTTTTCCAGGTGAGTATACTATTAATTCTCTGAAAAAGGACTATAGGCTTCCAAACCAGAGTATCTTCTAATATCTCCACCTTAGGCATGCAGTTAGAGTTTGATTTCTTCACTCACTGTCTCTCCAGCAATATCCCCTTGAATCTCTATTGAGAACTCCTGGTCTTCAAAAAAATTAGAGGTTAATGTCCCACATCTGTGGCTTTTTAAATTGCAATTAGTGTCAGTGTGTAAATAGTCAATGAGTTTGTTAGTTCTTACGTGGAAGCACTGACTAGGCTAGATACTGAGCCATGGGTATCAGAAAAGAACTGTCAAAAGTTCTGCGTAACAAGGTAATGAAACTTTATAAAGATGGAAAAGGACATAAATAGATGTCCAACTGGCAGCCTAGTCAGTGCTTCCACATAAGAGCTAACAAACTCAGTGACTATTTACACACTGACACTAATTGCAATTTAAAAAGCCACAGATGTGGGACATTAACCTCTAATTGGCATTTTAACCCGTGTGTGTCACCTTGTGTGTCTGTACCAAGACCAAACATTCCAGGGGAAGGAAACTTTTGATCCGGGTCATTTGGGTGATTTCTGTTATCGTTATGGTTTAAAAAGGATCCAAACAACTATTTGATAATAAATGGCTTCATATGATCATCATCCTTCAATAAAAGTGCATTTTTTGGCATGATCAGTCATATTTTCAATGTCAGTGCCAAAACTTCACAATTTCTGCCAGGGTATGCAAATTTTTGAACACAACTGTATATTAAATTGATCTCTGCTAGAGACAAATTTGTCATATTGAAATTTCCCCATAATATACTATTATAGTACCCAGAAGTTACATCCTATCAACCCAGCCCTTTCTCCTCTTTGTAATAAATGTCATAGTGACACCGGTACCTTCTATCATATGATATGACACTGTCGCCTGGTGTTTGAAAACAGGTTGCGGCAAAGTTGGCAGTGGTATCGGCCTACCCCTAACACCAGAGCCTCTTGTGCTATTACTGGGTATTCATAGCAATCTTTCTATTCAAAATCATACCAAACTTCTACTTCTTTATGTATTCTATTATGATAGATGGAATATCCTTCTCAATTAGAAACTTCCTACCCCTCCATCTTATAATGACTGGTGTTCTGCTCTCTATGTATCAGTTGACGTATATGATGAGAGGTTGTCCAACTAAGCATGATAAAATCTGGCCCACATGGATAAACTCTACCTGATCTTGCCCCTCACCCCCCTTTTTATTTATAATGCTAAGTTTATCTATGAATGTAATGGTGATATTTCTCATATGTGTTGTGCTGTATCGAATGTTATGTGATATAATCTCATGAGGACTCTGTATGTCGCATGTCTTCCTTTTTGCTACCTTCCTGTGCTGTAACTGAGATGTGGTACTGTTTCTTGTACAAGGTCATTTTGTAACCATGAAAAATGTTTTATATATTTTTACTGTGGAAAAAATGCTACATAATGAATAGAGATGAGCGAAGTATTCAAAAATTCGATTCGACTGATTCGGCGAATTCGTGGAAAAATTTCGATTCGAGTCGAATATATTCGCTGTGAATTTAACTTAAAAAAGGGTGTTTCTAGGCTTCAGAGAGACTTAATATTAGTGCTGAACACTGTACCTTTAATTTAAATGCCCTTGGAGTCTGCTGGGGAAGAGAAATAATACTGTCAGGCAGTATGACATGCAGATGAGTGCCGTCGATCTTAGAATCACCGCACACTTCACTCATTTGGCCAGTCACGGGGCCAAAACCAGAGTGTGGAGCCACAGTGTGGCGGTGGAGGCAGCAGCAATGGGAGGCCATACAGCACCCTATGACAAAAATGGAAACCACCAGCAGTGTGAGGAGACCTGAAAGTGGCACATGGCAGAGTGTGGCGATAGAGACAGCAGCAATGGGAGGCCGTACAGGGACCCATTACAGACTCTGGACTTGGCAGCAGCATGAGGAGGCGGTATATAGGGGCCCATGGCAGATTAGGGGCCTGGCAGCAGCTATGGGAGGCCCGTAATCTGCCAGCACCCTATGTCAAAAAATTCTACACACCAGCAGTGTGTGAGGAGACCTGAAAGTGGCACATGGCAGAGTGTGGCGATGGAGACAGCAGCAATGGGAGGCCGTACAGGGACCCATGAGAGACTCTGGACTTGGCAGCAGCATGAGGAGGCGGTATAGGGGCCCATGGCAGATTAGGGGCCTGGCAGCAGCTATGGGAGGCCCGTAATCTGCCAGCACCCTATGACAAAAAATGGAACACACCAGCAGTGTGAGGAGACCTGAAAGTGGCACATGTTTGGGGCATGATTCATGGCGGATTTAGTCAGTTGTGTCAGGAACTGGTGGTTTGAAATCCAGACTAATCCACGCCTGATTCATTTTCACAAACGTCAGTCTCTCCACACTTTGGGTGGACAGTCGTGTCCTCCGCGGAGTTGCAATACCTCCTGCCGCACTAAACACGCGCTCCGATGCCATGCTACTGGCCGGGCATGACAGCCTTTCAAGGGCAAATTCAGCTAGTTGGGGCCAAAGGTCAAGTTTCGTTGCCCAGTAGTCAAGGGGATTGTCTACCTCGGTTGGCAGGGTGCTGTCCAAGTAGGCCTAAGCCTGTTGTTTGAGGTCCTGCTCCAGGTCCACCTGATGCTGCTGCTGCTGCTGCTGCTGCGGCTGGTTAGTAGTTTCCTCACTGCGCTGGTGAAGAAAGCTACTCATCATCGACTGCAGACTGAGGCAGCCGCTGCTGGTGGAGCTGCCACTGCTCCTACCACCCCACCCCTCCCCTGCTGCCATGGCAGCGGAACGCGAGCGCACAGGGCCCACAGTGTCTGAGGATGGACGTTGGCGCAGACAGGCAGAGACCAGCTGACTACATAGGTGGTTTTTATAGTACGTTATTTTGGCCTCCCTCTCAGCAGGTGTGAAAAAGGCCACCATTTTTGAACGGTAGCGAGGGTCCAACAAGGTGGACAGCCAAAAGTCATCCCTCTGTCTGATGGTTATTATTCGGCTGTCGCTACGCAAGCAAGCGAGCATGCTATGGGCCATTTGTGCCAAGGAATGCGAGGGACTCCCTGCCTCCATCTCCACAGCATACTGCCACGGTGCGTCTGGGTCCTCTGTCTCCTCCTCCTCCTCCTCTACCAGATGCTCCTGCTCCTCCACTCCTGTCCGCTGAGTGGAAAAACCACCCATTTCACTCAATAATTCCTGAGCACCAATGTCCTCCTCTACCTCCTCCTCTTCTTCCTGTCCTGCCCCCACAGGGGTCATGTGGCGTTGAGATCTGTGCGCCACGTCTACCGCACCCTGACCAGCCATTGTTAACAGCATTTGTTCCAGGACGTGCAACAGAGGAATGACGTCGTTCATCCCATAGTCCTGCCGACTCACGAATAGCGTGGCATCCTCAAAGGGCCTGAGCAAGCGCAGGTGTCACGCATGAGCTGCCAATGGCTGACATCTAAGTTACACAGGGAGTACCTTTATCCGCTTTTAACATCAGGAAATCGGTGATGGCCTTTCGCTGTTCGTAAAGGCGGTCTAACATATGTAGGGTTGAATTCCACCTTGTTGCAACGTCACAGCATGAGGAGTCGGTACGGGGGCCCATGGCAGATTACGTGCCTGGCAGCAGCAATGGGAGGCCCGTAATCTGCCAGCACCCTATGTCAAAAAATTCAACACACCAGCAGTGTGAGGAGACCTGAAAGTGGCACATGGCAGAGTGTGGCTATGGAGACAGCAGCAATGGGAGGCCGTACAGGGACCCATGACACACTCTGGACTTGGCAGCAGCATGAGGAGGCGGTATAGGGGCCCATGGCAGATTAGGGGCCTGGCAGCAGCAATGGGAGGCCCGTAATCTGCCAGCACCCTATGTCAAAAAATTCTACACACCAGCAGTGTGAGGAGACCTGAAAGTGGCACATGGCAGAGTGTGGCGATGGAGACAGCAGCAATGGGAGGCCGTACAGGGACCCATGAGAGACTCTGGACCTGGCAGCAGCATGAGGAGGCGGTATATAGGGGCCTATGGCAGATTAGGGGCCTGGCAGCAGCTATAGGAGGCCCGTAATCTGCCAGCACCCTATGTCAAAAAATTCTACACACCAGCAGTGTGTGAGGAGACCTGAAAGTGGCACATGGCAGAGTGTGGCGATGGAGACAGCAGCAATGGGAGGCCGTACAGGGACCCATGACAGACTCTGGACCTGGCAGCAGCATGAGGAGGCGGTATATAGGGGCCTATGGCAGATTAGGGGCCTGGCAGCAGCTATGGGAGGCCCGTAATCTGCCAGCACCCTATGTCAAAAAATTCTACACACCAGCAGTGTGAGGAGACCTGAAAGTGGCACATGGCAGAGTGTGGCGATGGAGACAGCAGCAATGGGAGGCCGTACAGGGACCCATGAGAGACTCTGGACCTGGCAGCAGCATGAGGAGGCGGTATATAGGGGCCTATGGCAGATTAGTGGCCTGGCAGCAGCTATAGGAGGCCCGTAATCTGCCAGCACCCTATGTCAAAAAATTCTACACACCAGCAGTGTGAGGAGACCTGAAAGTGGCACATGGCAGAGTGTGGCGATGGAGACAGCAGCAATGGGAGGCCGTACAGGGACCCATGAGAGACTCTGGACCTGGCAGCAGCATGAGGAGGCGGTATATAGGGGCCTATGGCAGATTAGGGGCCTGGCAGCAGCTATAGGAGGCCCGTAATCTGCCAGCACCCTATGTCAAAAAATTCTACACACCAGCAGTGTGAGGAGACCTGAAAGTGGCACATGGCAGAGTGTGGCGATGGAGACAGCAGCAATGGGAGGCCGTACAGGGACCCATGACACACTCTGGACTTGGCAGCAGCATGAGGAGGCGGTATAGGGGCCCATGGCAGATTAGGGGCCTGGCAGCAGCAATGGGAGGCCCGTAATCTGCCAGCACCCTATGTCAAAAAATTCTATACACCAGCAGTGTGAGGAGACCTGAAAGTGGCACATGGCAGAGTGTGGCGATGGAGACAGCAGCAATGGGAGGCCGTACAGGGACCCATGAGAGACTCTGGACCTGGCAGCAGCATGAGGAGGCGGTATATAGGGGCCTATGGCAGATTAGGGGCCTGGCAGCAGCTATGGGAGGCCCGTAATCTGCCAGCACCCTATGTCAAAAAATTCTACACACCAGCAGTGTGTGAGGAGACCTGAAAGTGGCACATGGCAGAGTGTGGCGATGGAGACAGCAGCAATGGGAGGCCGTACAGGGACCCATGACAGACTCTGGACCTGGCAGCAGCATGAGGAGGCGGTATATAGGGGCCTATGGCAGATTAGGGGCCTGGCAGCAGCTATGGGAGGCCCGTAATCTGCCAGCACCCTATGTCAAAAAATTCTACAC